>NC_080187.1:230482775-230792603 GCF_030028045.1 Hippopotamus amphibius kiboko
TGCGGATCTGATTCCTGGTTGGGGAACTACGATCTCACATGCCATGCTGCACGGCCAAAAGATACAAAGAAAAAATAAAGGGAATTGTAGTTCCATTTGATGACAAATTTTCATTCAAGACTTATGGACTCTTTAGGGACCTCTACACAGCTGAGAACCTGCGTGCCTTTATATATATATGTCATTGTAGAGAACGGTCTGAAAGATGTCAGAGTCTGATTCTGCAATAGACTTCACACCATTGAAAACGTGGTTCCGGGATGATTACGACAGATTACGGTACAGGATATTCTTCAGCCTCTCACAACCTAGGGAACGTGAGCTGACCAGTCCCAGGCTTGCTTTCTTCCTGGGTGAGGATATTTGGGTGCTGTACGCACTTAAAGGAGCACAGGTGAGATCACACTCGTTGGACAATCACTTGTCAAGACATCAGCCATTCTGCGCCGAGCCCTGAAGGAGGCAAAGCAGGACGTGATCACCTTGGTTTATTGCTCTCATGAAACACGCCCATTTCTACCCTGCTTGCAAGCACTGTGGTTATTTTCACCAGCAGCTGAGACCACAAGCAGAGGAGGAAGCCGGAATTTTGACTGAGTTACAATTCTGCGGCTTTTACCTGCAGGTAACGAGGTCGGGTCTGGTCCTGCGTCCCACCTGGACTGTTTCCCCACGCGCTGCGCTGGGCCTGGGGGCACACGACAAGCTTGGCCGTCGTACACCGCAGCTCCACGACCTCCTCGCAGCTGTGTGACCGGGGTCTGGTTACCTCAGTCTTTCTGTGTTTTGGTTTTATTGTTGAAAAATTAGGCCTGACAACAGTGTTTACTTCAGGGGGGCACTGTACACGTTAAATGACGGAATTTGTCTAAAGCATCAAGAACAGTGCCAGATAGAGAGCAAACTGGTAAACGCTAAAAAGGAATTGTAATAAAAGCCACGCGGTTGGGGATTTAATAAATCTGGCACGTTAGTAAGCTCCCCTCCCCCCCCCCATGCATATAGACACACCCTTAACTTTTCTTACGGTTGAGAGGGAAAGAATGAGCAGAGAATCCTTGAGGCAGGTGGTGGCAGCAAATCTTTACACCCACAGATCTAGTCGAGAAAAACTGCCAGGCTTCAGTGTGCCACACTGGAGTGTTCTCCAACTTGGGGTCACTGTGAGAAGCCAGCCAGACAGCCCCAAATAAGATGCCCCAGGCGTTCCCGCTGGCTAGGTCACTTTCCGCTGTGACCGCCTGCGGGAGCAGTCCCTCCCCTCCTCCGTGCTGCAGCACCCTTTCCCCACACAAGCCCTCTTTAGTACAGCACGTGGTCAGTCAACCGTCAGAGGCAAAAGTTTTGTGTAAGGACTGACACAGAACTTTGTGTATTTACGTGCAGGTGCAAACGGGTGGTCCTCACCCTCCAGAACAGTTGTGGTCCCACAAGTTCACAGCTCTTCATGTGAAACTTGGAATACATTCCCTTCTTGGAAGATGCCTTAGAGGACTGGGACGGGGAGGGTGGGGGGGACTCGAGGGAGGATTGGGGGGGGGAGTCGAGGGAGGGAGGGAATACGGGGATATGTGTATAAAAACAGTTGATTGAACTTGGTGTACCCCCAAAAAATAGTAAATAAATAAAATTAAAAAAAAAAAAAAAGAAACAGAAAGTGCGTAGAACAGTGCCTTGCACATAGTAAGCATTGGAGAAATTTTGCCTGTTATTGTTTTTATCAACATTATTATCATCATCAAGACTTGGAAGAAATTTCAGGAAGAGACTTGTACCCAGGTCATTCTTTCACAATATAGAGCTAAAATAAATGACAGTCTTAAACTTTGAAAGAAAAAAATTTTTTTAAATTTATTTATTTATTTATTTATTTATTTATTTATTTATTTATGTCTTCATTGCTGCACACAGGCTTTCTCTAGTTGTGGTGCATGGGCTCATCACTGTGGAGGCTTCTCTTGTAGAGCATGGGCTCTAGGTGCGTGGGCTTCAGCAGTTGCGGCACAAGGGCTCAGTAGTTGTGGCTCATGGGCTCTAGAGCGCAGGCTCAATAGTTGTGGCGCACGGGCTTCATTGCTCCGCACCATGTGGGATCTTCCTGGAGCAGGGATCGAACCCGTGTCCCCTGCATTGGCAGGCGGATTCTTAACCACTACCTCACCTAAGAAGTCCCTACATTCCCTTCTTTATAAACAAAACACAACAGAATGTTATAACGTCCATCACAAAAGCAAACTGACCAACTACCATTTCCCACGAACCCCATCTTTTCCTCCTTTGCTTGTTTTCTCTTCCTTTATGTTTCAGTTGCAGAGGCTAAATCATACATCACCGTCTGGTACAGGGTGAAAACAGTCTGCAGCTGGAGGAGGTGGGAAAGCACTGAGGATTTTCTTTTCCTAACTATGAATGCAGTGATTACTGACTGAAATAAGTAAAAGTTCAGTGAATGGGAAATAAGTAGAACACACTCAAGGGGGAGGGGCCAGCATGTGCAAAGGTAGAGCGATGTGAACGTGCACTGCTGCGTTTAGGGAACAGCACGTGGCACGGAGGAAATGCTTCTTGGTCGCGGTAGGAAACACCACGGAGTTACTCTGGGGCACAAGCTGGGGAGTAGTTATGAATACCTAGTTGGGCATTTTTGTTCTGCACAGGTAAATACAACGGTCAGTATTTTCAATAGTACCCAAGTTCTCTTTTCAACTTCACCCTGGCATATAATACTTCCTACTTCTTTCCTGCCGCATCCTAGGAGCTATTAATTTTGCTTTGTTTGGTTGTGGAAAAAACACGTTCCCTTCTGTCTGAGCCTCCTGGTTCCAGGTAGGGTTTGCCTATTCTCAAGGCTTCTCCCAACGTAGCAATGCCCATGAATTTCAGTCACATAATTTTCCTACATAGAGCGTATATCCCATGAAAGAAAGGATTTTTACCTCTTTAAGTTCGTGGTTATTCCTAGCACTTACACAGTACCGGTCCAGATATAATTCAATAAATTTAAGCCCCTACGATGCTGTGCCCTCCAGAGAGTCCAATGGTGCTCCCTACCTTTAAAGAGCCTGTCCATAAGCGAAGAGCAGGTAACCAAACCCCGAATCAGGGTAAAATGAAACCAGTGCAACACATTGTTAACGGGGGCTGCCAAGGACTGAATGTCTCCCCTGAAGTCACACGTTGAGACCTAGTCCCCAGTGTGACGTGTCTGGAGGTGGGGCCTTTGGGAGGTGACTGGGTCATGAGGGTAGGGCCCCCATGAATGGGACTGGAGTTCTTATAAAGAGGTGGCAGTGAAAAGATGCAGTCAGTGAGGACGCGGTCTCTCACCGGACACCGCGGCGGCCAGTGCCTTGCTCTTGGACTCCCCTGTCTCCAGAGCTGAGGGAGATGTTTATTGTTTATAAGCCACCAGGTTCACGGTATTTTTGCTACAGCAGCCTGAATGGGCTATGACGGGAGCTCACAAGCCGTTATTAATTTCAACCAGAGGACTGAGGAAACGCTTCAAAAGACATTTTCCTCAAAGACAGAATTTCCATTAGGGATGTGGAGGTTACTTTTGGTCAAATGATTACTAACTTGAACTCTTCTGCACCCAAGGGACAGAAACGCATCTCAAAATAGCTTAAGTAAATACGAGGAAAGTGGAATTGGGAAAGCGAGGGGTGGCTCTGCTTCAGTTCTCCAGGCGCTCTTGGTCCTGCTCACGTGTGTATGCTTCCCTCTCTCCCACAGCTCATGGACACAACGCACGTGGCAGGAGGAAGGGGTGGAGTCTGACTACAGCTGGCTCCAGGCTCCCATCACTCCACGTGCCACCAGACTGTACTGAATCGCCACAGAAGGCTACCTGCACGCAGGCCAACAATCCAGTCCGATGGAAGGCTTCTTCCTGGTCTAGTTTGGGGCATGTGCCCATCTCTGGGGTAATCATTGTGGCTCACGAGATGGGAAATATGGTCTGATCTGAGACATGTACCCATCACCTGGCCATGGTACAGACAGTGCTTGGATCGAGCTGTTTTAATAACAGGGACTCATGTGAAACAGAAAATGATTTTAACCAAGGGTGGGAAACATTGCAAGGAGACTTTTATAGGATTAGCAACTTAGAACCACACACAGCGGGCAGGGCCAGGGCAGTACTTCATAAGGAGATGGGGAGGAGGGGACCGCAAAGGAGGAGAAGGAGGATGCTGGGTAGACAAAAACCACAGCTGACCACAACAGTAACTAGAACGCCCGCGTTCCTCGGGGAGTGGCGTGCAGGCTGCGGTGACGGCAACGCTGCTGAAGACAGGCAGGGAGCGCTCAGGCGGGAGAGGCAGGTGGGCTAGGGTCCGGGACCCCCACTGATGGATGGGCCACCAAAGGGCTTCAGCCCGGACCCCTCCCCCCACCCCTGAAATGAAGGTCTGCGCTGTCAGACTACCACGGCCAGGCACCGAGGCTCTTCCCTTCCCCACGTCCGCCTTCCTTCTCCAGTTCATACACCGTCCCATCTCAATTCTGTGTGTCGTCCCTACATCCTGGCTGTTTATTCCCCAATCTAAAGTCAGCACCACTTGAGGGAATTCCTTTTTTCTTGAACTGAAATTCCTGGATTCTTACAAAATACACCTGAAATCCTACTTTTCAGTCAGCCTGGCACCAACCAAAGGGTGAGGGAATGGGAAGTGGAGTGGCTTCTTGGAGTAATTTCCTACCAGTCATCACACATCAGCTTGGCCTGAACGCGGGAACTATGCGCATCTCCTGAGCCCGGCCTGAAGCTCCGGCTGGGTTTTACTCTACAGGATCAGAACGTGCCCTTCTCCGCTCGCGTCTGAGGGAGCCCGCGTGCCACAGTGGCCGCCAACCCTCCCAGGAGGAGGTGGTGGAGTGGCCTTTGCTCACCAAGAGGTGGACTTCAATACGTTCACTCGTCGTGAACTTTTTGGATTACCGTAAACAAAGGTCGGGGGACTACGTCCCCGAGGACGCTCTCTGAGGTGGTTTACCAGAGGACACGATGGCTTGCGCTTGGTGAAGGAGACGACGAGTGGACAGTCCAGCTAGAGAAACAGTGTGATCCAGGAGAGAACCGCACGTACCTCTCACCTCCCTGGAATTCGTAAAGGTGCATGCACTAGTTCCAGACGAGAAAAATAAAAACTGGACAGCTCTAAAACGAAAGTTATGTGTTTTCTGCCATCCGAACGGATCACCGCACAGATCAAACAGGAATAATGCTTCAGTGAAACTGAACATTCTGAGAAAACTAACCTGCCTTGACTACTGACCATGAGAGGCAACAGAGGAGAGGAAAGGAAAGGCCACCTCGTGTGAGCTGTCACTGCGGTCACTGACAGCACGAGGAAGGGTGAACACAAGAAGAGGTCCCAGACGCCGCAAGAAAGGCAACAACAGAAGGGTCGCGGGAGTCGCAGTGCCAGCTGCCGGAGAGCTGGACCCAGGAGCGAGACACACAAAAAACTCCCCGGACTTTTACTGGCAGAGTTTGGATGTATCGGGACAGCCTTAGGCCCACAGAATGGTCACACGTTTCTATCACCAAGCCCACGGGGCATCAAGTATTCTCAGAGGTCGGGCGGAGCTGGTAGTGAGTGTGGTGCTGCCAAGGGAAGGTGTGAAGGATGCTCACGGATATTCGGTGTCTTCCAGGAGAAGGCGTTAAAGGTCAAGTATTAACACACTTGTTTTTCATCCTACTCCCACAGAACACAGAAGACCAGATTTAACCTCCCTAAAGAGCAGCTTCCCGACATCGCCTGGCCAGCGCACCGTGGGAAGGAAGCAAGTTGCACCCTGTGACACATAAATGAAAAACCAGAAGGTGACAGACAATACTGAGTGCACTCCCCCCGCGTCCCCAGAGACAAAGGCGGAGGAAAAGTTCGCGCTAACCACCTGCCAAGAGACTATTTTTGGGGAAAACACACACACACCAAAAACTCTTCTCATATTCTCCACAAAGCACAGTACTGGAATTTTAAAATTTTTGTTAGTTAACCTATGTTGGAACAGTTTTAGAAGGGCTCTGCTTGTCAAGAATTGATAAAAGGTCAACATATGAACAGTATGGGAAGGAAACAAAAGGAATATGAAGCACGAACACTGTGCAGCTTGTTTCCCTACCAAGTTTGCATCTGTCACCAGAATGGAAAACTAATACAATGTTTACTGGGTATTTTAGTTTTTTATTTGATTTTTCAATCTTTTGCTTATTTTCATTTTCTGGTTGTGCCACCCGGCAATGAAAGCATGGACTCCTAACCACTAGACCGCCAAGAAATTTCCTCTTTTGCTTTTCTTTTCCCTGGATATTTTGAATCTGAGGAAGTCTATCCAGACCCTGCAGGGCTCTCTTTCAGGAGAGCCTGGGAACAAAGGAGACCAGCTGGGGAAATCAAGCCTAGAGCCATTGGCTGAGAGCTTGCAGCTCCTAAAGCACCAGGTTGCAGCTAGAGGGCTGGGGGAGGGGATGGGGAAGAGACCTCCGAGCCCACCCCCCCCCCCCACCCTGCCCCCGCCGCTGAGGGAGTTCCTGCCTTTTAGGAGCTCCTTACCTATTAGGCCTAATTCTGACTCTGTCATTGGCTGGCCATATGATCTTATGGGGTGGGAGTGGTCACTTGTCAAACAAAACGATACATCTCTGTAAAATACAGGAATTAAATGTGATAGCATTTCTCTAAGTATATTCATATAAATACAGTTATGGTTAAATAAGTTTGGAAAAACTCCCCTTCCTCCACCCCACAGCACCAGACAGGTTCACACTACATATAATGCATCAAAGGCTCAAGTCCTGCTGTAAAGGAATCTTCTAAATTTGGCATTTCCCAAACTTATTTTCTGAACCGACATCTATTACAGTCTGCAGAACATGCTTTGGAAAGTGACCATCTCCGCAGCCCTCCGGGTGTTAGAACTCTCCTATGGTCAACGACATTATTCTGCAGAGACACCACCAACCTCCCTCCTCTACTGCCGAGTATTCAGTCTTTCAAAGTCTCTGGGCTGAACCTAACGGGCCGCCCCTCACTTCACTTTTCATGACCTTTATGCTGTTTCAGCGCTCACAAGACACTAAAACCGAGTTGGACTAGACGACCTCTAAAATCTGTAGGAACCCTGAAATTTTAGGATCCTGAGTTATTGCAAACATCCAATGAAGACTAAAACAGGATGCAAGTAAGCCAGGCTGTTATCATGCCAGCACTGAGACCTGTGAGATGAAACTTTATATCCTGCCATTCTGTACACGGCTCCAAGCTCAATAGTACAGATATTTCCTTGGCAACATCCTTTCCCCTTGACGAATGTAAGAGGAGGCAGCGTGGGCTGCAGGCTTCCTAGACCCATCCGAGAAGTAACATTGAGTTAAGAGTTAAGTGAGGCTGCTTCCTGCCACATCTGCTGCGGATACAGCAAAAGGTTTTCTACATAGGTAAGTTACTATAAAACATCAGGGAACTACATGTATTGGTCCATTCCTAACCATAAAAATATTTAATGCATGTGTTTTCAGATTCAGCCAGAGGACCATCCGACTCCTGGCAGAGGCTTGAGGCACAGGGATGACAGCAGAACCTGGATGAGAGACACTTGAGAGTAACCACAGACGTTACCTACCCAACACTCAGCCTGTCCGGTCAAGTTCTAGTTCTTTCTCCAGTGAATGACTGCTACATCCTGCCTTGGCCCTTCTTTAATATCACATATCTCCTTTAGCCCCATTTCCATGCTAACAGATTATTCAAACAATTGTAAGACATGCACTCAAATTAGTTTTCCCAATTGTCCAAATGCCTTACTCATTACAGCTGAGAAGACAGAAACATTAACCACCCGAATTAATCAGAAAGCAACTCAATTATTTTCCCTCTCCTGTGGGCCTTACAGCGAGCTCTCTGGGGATGGTCCTTCCCCCTGAAGGGGCTCAAGCCTCATCACCGGAAGGAGCTGTGGACTTGGCCATGACACACTGCCGATGCTTTCTTTTCCTGCGTCCACTCCTTGGGGGAAGGCAAAGCCAGGATGGGACCAGAATGCTTCAGCCCCAACGAGGAAACAACGGAGAGAAAACGAGAGTGAGGTGAATGTTCACGTGTCGCTGTCTGAGGGCTTCTACGGAACACGTGCAGTGTGAGAAGTTCCCAAGGCTGACGGATGCTATTTAACAGAAGTAAAACATAAGATTCCCAAGCTTGCTTCAATATAAATTAGTTGAAACTGAGTACATTCTGTAATATGTTCTAATACACTGTAACAATGGATTATAATGCAAGTATAATCACTGTTGAAAATAAAGTTATGAACTAACAAAACATTCTCTGTATTCTAACTTTAAATAATTCCTGGGGACCTAACTGGATTAAAATTGTTTGAACAATCGGACGAGTACTCAGAAGAAACATCACAGCAGGTACACAAAATAGAGAATAAAATTTTAATGGTATGAAAAACAGAACTTTTTGGCCAATTTAGTACTTGCTGGAATAAAGTTGCAAAATGGTACTCAGTAACTGACTTAGCTTCTAAATCAAGCTAGAATCACACATACTCTGTATATTACTTGAGTATATACACGTACATTCGGTGATAACATGCAGAGACATGGAAACAAGAAGAGCACTGTGAAATCAAAGCTGCCATCTCTACGGATGAGACGAACTGGAAATCCACACCCACCCAGTAACACCGAACACCTCACCTTGAAAACGGGGTTTTGAACGTTGCTCTTTTCAAGAATTCAAGTAAGTTCCACGCGGTTAAATTGGATTTTTTTCCTCAACATGAAAAGAGGGAAGCAGATATATTCCTGCAGCTCTGGGAACATACTTCTCTTTTTACTCAATATCACATGAAAAGATGCGATAGGTCTTCACTCCTCTCAGGTGAAAGGGGCTCTTCACATGCTAGTGCTTAAGAACGAGTTCCCTGGGACGTCCCTGGCGGCCCAGGGGTTAAGACTCCGAGCTGCCAGCCTAGGGGGCCTGGGTCCCCGCCCGCGCGCCGCAACTGCTGAGCCCGCGTGCCGCAACTGCTGAGCCCGCATGCTCTGGAGCCCGCATGCCGCAACGCGGGAAAACCAGCCTCAAGCAAGCAAGCACAAAGCCTCACACCACCCGCATGCTCACGCACCTTTAACGGCAGTCACAGGGGCCAGGAGTTTAATTCTCCTGAGAACTAAGCAGACCTACAAAACAAACAGGGCAGGATGATGACCCGAGTCCACAGGACTCTTGCGCCTCCGCTGTGCTGAGATGCACGTAAGGCGCCGTACGGCCACTTTCCTAGGGCCTCGCGGGCCTGCGCGTGCAGCCTCGGGCCCGCTCTCGCAGCGCCCACAGGCAGCGCCTTCCGTCGTGCAAACCCAGGGCAAGGCCCACACAGAGGACCGAGCGCTGGGCAACAGCGGCGGACCAGCCAGCCGCAGACGCCGGCGGCTCCCCGCGCAGGGCCGGGCGGCGCGGCTCCCAGGCCGCCGTCCCGGGAAGCGGAGCCCCTCGGCAAGGCCCGCGGCGTGCGTGCGCCCAGGCGGGTGACGCGCGGGCCGCACAGGCCTGTCTCCAAAGCGACCTGCGACTTCTGTCACTCCTGTTTGCCAAAGAAGAGGTCGCGTGGACGTCCCCAGGCAGCACGGCCTGTCTGCCGTCTGAGCGCGCCGGGTCTGCTCTACCGTCTCATTCAAGGCACGTTCAACGCGTGGGTGCCTTCGTGTATGACTACGTGACACGAGAATAACTCATTTACTTACCTCAAGGAGCCGCCACATAGACTAGCACACTGCAGAGGACTTTGAGCTCCTCAGATGAAAAGCACTGTGGAAAAAATGACAGCTGAGGAAACTCTTCCAGTGCCTCAGAACCCCGAGCTGCTCTGTCCGTGTCTCAATCACGACTCCTTCCACACTCCACCCCTTTGTGTGTGTGGACTGCCTGGCACACAGATGCTTATGTACTTAAAATAGTTGCCATACGTCCTACTCCAAAGGTTACCAACGTTTCAGCAGAGTTAAGGAAATGTACCTATTATGGAGTAGGCTGTGTCAAGTTTAGAAAATTTTAGCTTTCTGTGAGGTTCATGGGACATAATAAAAAGGTCACTTTTTTCAAAATAATTGAACTAGTGTTATTTGTGCAAAACGACAAGTTTTTAATGAAAAAAAAAAAAAACTGAAAGTATGCCACAGTGTCTATATATTCATCTGAAGAGTACAAAGATGGAGTTCTGAGAAAAAAGGGTCTTAACACTGAAAAAAATAAATGTGGTTCTTAAGTTGTTCAAAGGAAACATTAAAAAAAGTAATGTTTCACACATTGACATAAAGCAGTTAGTCAGAGGTAATAAACTATATAGTAGTTCAAATGTTGTTTCTTTTTTAGCATTTGTTTAGAATTTCTAAACAAGTTAAATTTAAAACATTTTAGATCTGTTATACTCGTTTCAAAAAACTTGTGCACATGGAAACTTCCATAGAAATCTGAAACAATGATACCACCTTGTTGTAAAGATCACACAGAATCCCCTGGACCTTGGTCATGTTGGGTTTATGATATATTTTGGTTAATGCATTAGAGTCAACCCATTCATATGCCTTTATATTTGGGAGAAACTAGGCTGTGATGTGCGATCTCGCAGTCCACCCAAGTCTTCCTCACGTCCAGGTCTTGCCTGCTTCTCTGCAGGGGGTTCTGTCAGACTCACAATTAAAATGACGAAAACGATAAGTAACTTCTTTTGGACTGAACACTTGCTTTTTTTAAATAAAGTGCTTTCAAACTCAAATATTTCTTGCCCTAAACAAAACTGAAACATACTTAAACCTGAAACTTCTGTATCTTGACACACATTTTAACAGAAAAAAATCAGTCTGGGGCCATTAATGTCCTTCAAGAGTTCAGAATGGATCTAAATTGGGTTTTGCGTTATCATCGTGCTCCTGTTTGTACATGAAGGTTAAAAGAAAGAGGGCGACATCCAGGGAGGACCAGTAGGCCGTGTGCGACGTGACTGCGGACCAATAGCGGCTCTCCACAAGGCCTTCTCTGAGTTCAAAGTCAATTCTGTGCTCCAACTCCACTAAAAAGAAAAGAAGTCAAATAAATGAATAAGTAGTACAATAAGATTGGTTCTATATAGACTTTAACTAGAGTTGAGAATAAAAATTTACGAGTGGAACTGACTCTCCTAATCATTATTACGATTTTCTAAAAAGTGCCCTTCCACTCTACTCCTACAGGGAAAAGCACTGAAGAGCCTCAGCAGCTCAGGATTCTATCTGGTGAACCCTTTCCTTTGTACGCTCGGGTCAATACGGAATAACAAAGCAAGAAAACAAAAACCTCACTTGGTAGCGTATAGTATATTTGGAATAAAGAAACTGGGCTTAAATCCTGGCTTTCCCATTTAATCCTTGTGCCTAATCTATAAAATAAGGCGAACAGCCTTCCTGCAGAACGACGGGCCGGGCTTACATGTAAGCTGTAGAGCGCAGCACGGCACTCAAAGGCTTCTTCGCTGGGGAGGCCCTTTACATCAACGGGCTCAGGGAGCCACGCTGGAAGGTAACATCTGCTATGGTCCTACAATGCCTTCCTCCCCGCTTGGCTGAGTTCCTCAAAGGCAGCCGCAACACACCCTAGTCTCTACGCTGTCCGCAGCGCCTAACATGCACCGGGGACACGCACTTGCTCATTAAATGTTTTTCAATAAAAGAATCCACTAGGAGGCCAGGAAAGTGAAACTGGGAGGAACAACGGTAATCCTTGAAAGGAAGGATTTCATTTTATAACAGTGCTGTCTTCAAACAATTCAGTGAATTCAATCACGTCTTCTAAAACGCACAGAAAGTCCCTGCAATACATGTTAGAGAAAAACCACCTTATCAAATCAAGGCTATAAGATTGTGATCTGTTCATCTAACAGATCCTTAGAGGTAAAACACTTAGAAAAACAGTAATTTGATCCTCAGGAACTCCTTTAAAACTGTCAATGAGCCACCCAGTATTCTGAAGGGTCTGTCTTAAAAATAAAAGCACACAAATCACTACTATTTAGACGCTCAAAGTCTGCTCTTTGTTCAGAGTAACAGCAACGGTGAAAAGTAAACAGGAGGCTGGAGAAAAAGTTAGGTGTCGCGCTACCCTGGAAATTTGGTAATCGCATATAGGAAATCACATCATTTGAGAGAATGATTTCACATAAATATGTAGCTAATGCTTATTTTAAACAGGTATTTTGTGACAATTCATTTGGTGATTTAAAAACGCATTTACAGTTGTTATTTTTCTATTCAATTGTGCTTTCTGACAAAGAACATCCAAAGATCTATATCTATACACATTTAGATAAGGTTTACACTTAAACAGCAATAAATAGCCAGTTAGGTTATAAAACACTATGAAATATATCGACATAGAGTTTTTATGAAGTTTTTAACTATTTTTCTCATTTAAATTATGATAAGCTAATCCACAAGTCAGAAATAGCTGAAATCCAAATGTAGAACTGGGAGATAGTAATGTCTTAATTTTTTATCTTTTGTATTCCATGGGACATTTGTATTACATTTGTAGGTACATTCTGGCACAACGGACAGGAAGATGAAAAGAAACAAATTCTCAAGCACGATGAAGAGGAGTCAAGGTGAAATTAGTTATAAAGAAAAAAAGGAGAAATAAGAGGAAAAACAGAAGAGATGGCAAACATACGCATTAAAATTGGAGAAGCCCACACCAAGTTATTTCTAAGAATTTACTTTTGAATGCCACTGTAGAATGTCTTCTTAGTGCAAGTCTTAGGTTGAATTGTTTTAAAGTCAAAGAAAGGGAGAGTTTCCCTGTTGTAAGTGATGCTATTTAGCTCCACTTTGATTTTATGTTCCTGAAATTTATTCTTAATATGCTATTACTGCAAACACTGCCTTTCACATACTGTAAACTCAAATGATAAATTCACTGCCCCATTATATGTCCTTGTACCTCCTATCACCTAGAGGATCTTTAATAAGTGTCATTAACTAGACTGGCCCTTCCTATCCCTTTCTGTTTATCTGTAGGCTGTCCCCATCAAAATGGGAGTTAGGTAGCTGCTTTGTACCTGATGAACCTATTTCAGTCTCTCAATTTTGTTAAAAGGTTTACCCCAGGCAGTCTGGCTGCCATGGCAGCTGACCTCACATTCGTGTCGCTGCTGCAGGAAGATGGATGGATGGAAGAGAGCCTATGTCTCATCTTCTCCCTTTATGTAGATCACAGAATTCCCAGGGGAGTGAGGCTACTACCTAGCAGCACCATTCTATCAATGCACGTGCTGTGAGACGTGCTCTTGGCCAAAGTTGGCCCGAAAACGCACGGAGCCGCCTCGGACCCACTTTCGCATTATTACCATATCAAGAAGCGGCGGACCATACGGTTAGTTTTTTTCTAGTTTCTCTCACTGACTTAGGTCAAAAATAAACGAGAACATAAAATCATCACTTTGTCCTCTCTCTTGAGTGCCTTTACTCTTGAGAGTAAAATTCCTCTATCTACAAAAAAAGAATGAGATTCCTGAACAGCTGAAGAGACATAAAAATGAAAAAAATGGTTGTTGGCTTTTAACAATTATCAACAATTTGCTTACACTGTTTTAAAACACAGATTATGTTCTTTTTAGGGGAGTCATGTGTATGGGCACATCTGCCTCCTTATTCTCCAAAGCACGTCTGCAATCCACACAGTGTGAAGGCAGAGGGTCCCAGCACTGTGCTTCCAGCAGAGAATTCTTTTGTGCACAGGACCTGTCAACATGCACATGGTGCTAAAAAGTAAAATATATGAATAGAAAGTAACCATCTTAGCATTATAATGTGTACTAACTAGACAGGTTTCTTCTATTTAATGGGAGTGGTTTTTTTAAAATTAATTAATTAATTAATTTTATTGGCTGTGTTGCGTCTTCGTTGCTGCATGCGGGCTTTCTCTAGTTGCGGTGAGCAGGGGTTACTCTTCCTTGTGGTGCGTGGGCTTCTCATTGTGCTGGCCTCTCTTGTTGCAGAGCACGGGTTCTAGGCACGTGGGCTTCAGTAGTTGTGGCACATGGGCTCAATAGTTGTGGCTCATGGGCTCTAGAGCACAGGCTCAATAGTTGTGGCACAGGGCTTAGCTGCTCCGTGGCACGTGGGATCTTCCTGGGGCAGGGATCGAACCTGTGTCCCCTGCACTGGCAGGCGGATTCTTACCCACTGTGCCACCTAAGAAGTCCTAATGGGAGTGTCTTAACTTCCCTGGGGAGAAATTTTCAAAAACTTAAAGAAGCTTAAAAGTTATCTTATTTGTACATAACAATTAGGGTCACAATTGCATGATTTTTGCTCCAGGTAGATACCAAGACAATCACTTAAAGTACTAGGTAAAGGAAAATGGATTTCTAAATGACTGGTGAAAGATTTATTTGCACTAAGAAAGATTATGCTCAGAGTTCTTGTTGATAAACTATGTTTTCTTATTTCTGTGCTGCCTCAGAGCGACTATATACTTCATGGGGTGAGGTGTTTGACGTCAAAGGAGTATTTGCATTTTGTGACTTATAGCTCCAAACATATTTAAGAATATTCCCTAACCATCCTTTATTTGAAAAAAACAACTCCATAATGAGTTTTATCATCAGCTGTCATTTCTGACCCCCAAATTTCCCAAAACGAATATACCCTGAAAGACATTCAGGTGCCTAACATTTGGCAACAGATGGACTATTTGGGTAAATACAGGCTCGTGGCCTGAATGTAAAGAAACTCCTGGAGATGGCCAGAGTTCCCGGATGCGCGACCATCCGGCTGGAGGAGCATGCCTAATCACACTCAGAACGACGCCCTTCCACTCACGCTGGGTGCTTCTCGACGCCGGCTCCTGGTTCTCTACACGCCCTGCGCTTCCCACCTCTGTGCTTCCACGCACGCTGCTTCTTCTCTCCGCAGATTCTCTTCACCTCTGCGTGTGCAAATCCTACTTCCACAAAGCCTCTTCTGATTTCTCCAGGCGAAAGCATCTTCTCGTTCCTCACAACTGACGGAGGCCTCTGCCTGATCCCTGCTGTGTGGCACCACATTCTACCATGCAATTATTTCTGCAGTTACCTACCTTCCCTGCTAGGATATGTGCCTCTAAAAATACTTAATTTCCACACCAGCATTTAAAATCTTTATGGGCACCACTGAAATTGGTTTCATCTTGGTATTTTTTCTACTGACTACCTACTTGGCTCAGGGTAAAACTGTTAAATGAATAAAAACAGGAGAAAACAGAACCCACATATACATACTACCATCTGAATCAGTGTGGTGTAGTTACAATGAGTGGTCTAATCGTTTAGGTAGCTGGGATGGTTTTAAGGTAGTGGATAAAAGGGACTACTTGAATGTAGGACAAATATATGAGTGGATTAATCTTCCTTTCTCCAACTAAATATGCAAAAAGCACACATCAAGTATTTCTTCACGGAAGTGACTACTACACGAGCAGGGGCCAGAGGGAAACACTTAGATGACATCATTTCTTGAGGGGATGTCACTGAGCTGGATCAACACAAACCACTGTTACAGAGCCACACCCCCAAACCAGCTTGAAACAGCCGAGACACTGTTTTGGACTCTATATCAAGTGAGATATTTTTTTTTTTTGAAAATAGAATAAATGCATGAAAATTAGCAATTATAAATACAGAAATTATAAAATTAGATATGGTTAAAAATCCAAGGAAAACCCTATAACTGATTTTTTTGTTAAAGATAAAATCCAATATTTAAAAAAAAGAAAAGAGAAAGAAGCTATAAAAAAAGGAATGAGAAGTTAATGATAAAAGTAGTTTAAACTGCTAAGATTAATCTTTACTGACACATTTTGAATCTGCTGAAAATTAAGAGAAGGAAAATATCTCTTGCATCCAATAATAATAATTTTTTCAAAGTGAACCTACACCTCTAAAGAACACTAAATATTTGTGTTGAAATCAGATATTAGTTATGGCATACCAACAGCCCTAGGGGCAGTGTTATTAATATCTGAAATAACCAGGAATAATTAAACTCTTTATACTATGAAATCCTTTTATATTTAAGTATGTTACATGAAAAGAATAGTGAACCTCTTTGAAGGCTGTAGGGCAAAAGAGGAGAAAGAAAATGGCCTAATACTTTTCTCCCCTCTCTAAAAGGTTCCTTCTTTGTAGAAGCAAGTAGGAGCATCATATATTTTAGCACATTAAGTGTCTAATCAACACTCGGGTTTCAGGACCACTACCATTTAAGATTAGAAAATACAGGAAGAGAATACATATAAAGTAGTCTATTAAAGGTACATTCAAGCTGATCTCATAGAAGAAATGGTTCAACTTTTCAATGAGCAAAAGAAATCTAAGTAGATCATACTGTTCTGAATGCTCTTCCTGACATATACCATACCGAGGGTATTATCTTTATTCTGCATTACATTTTCCGGAAAAAGAAGTTGTGGGAGATTAAAGAACGATTCTTGAAGTCTGAAATCTGTGAAAAAAAAAACACAAGATGCTGTAAAGTGTTGGCTGATGGTTACAAATGGCCTTCATTGACGCAGTGGCCAAAAGTTAGAACAACACTCCCAAATAAGCTGATTAAACCTGGCATACATAAAGAAATACACACTTTGGTTTTTGTGAAGAGCTCTTTCATGGAAAATGTAAGCATAATTAACTTTGAAATATAATGTCATAATCTATTAACACCCAGATATCCCCCCAATTTATAGTTCATTTAAGCTCTAACCTAGGGGCAAAACAACGCTAAAAGACACAGATTCCTTTCATGATACGTTACTAACACAGGGGTGTACAAGAAATGAAACAGTAAAACCACTGAAATAATAAGCCTATACTTCTCAAAAGAAACGAAGAGCAGCTATAAAAGATGCTGCAGCTTGATGTCAATAAGATGGTTTCAATGGACGGCACTAAATCTTCAGAGAGAGACCCTGATTGACCATGAGTTCAGTCTGTGTCCGTCTTACCCTCGAAAAGCAAGAGAATCAAAGTTGGCAGCTTCAGAATGAGGGTTATTGAGAAGAACTGAGGCAATCGATGTGAGCAGAAAGGAAGGAAGGGAAGGAGGGAAGGAAGAAAGGAAGCCAGGATCACCTAATCACAGTGACCAAATTCCAGAAAGAAGATCTAAGGAAGAAAAGTTTTATGATTTGCAAGATATAGCCAAAATAGCAATTATGACTTAAGAAATTTGTCCAAATCAGGATTACATGGAAGAGTATATTACTGAAGCAAGTCCAAGAATTAGTAAGGAGAATCCTGGGGAGTTGATGTAAAAGGCATAATTCTACTGTAGTAGAAGTCCAATTTTAAAAGTTGGACTTTTAAAATCTATATCTAAAGATGAATACATGAAACTATGAAACCATGATTTGCTCACAGTTAGTTGAGTCTACAGCTGGCAAGCAATTTACCGTTAGAACCAACAAAGAATTTATATGCAAGGATGACACAAAATGTATTTTGTTAAGATACTAAAATATAATAATGCAGTACACTAAGCATCTCTACTCACGTGTACTCAAAGAAATAGTTTTTTTATTACCTTTTTGAAATTTCTATGTTAAATAGTAGAGAAACTAAAAGAGAGTTTTTTTTCCCTCAGATCCTATTGACTTCTCTCTGTATGTCTTCCCCACCCCTTCTCTGGGGCTCAAATTCTACCCTGCTCTTCTTGTTCCCTCGCTCACCCTAAGGTTTACTGGCATCATTGCTGTGCATTAACATTACAAGGAATTGTGACTTTTTTACCTGTCATTTTACAAGATTCTTTGAAGTTATTTTTCCCCATAAATTTAGAGTTTTCTTTTGACATCTGCATGTTACAACAGAATTTTGTATTTTCAATCTCATTTCTACTATTAAGCAGAAGTGAGAGTTTAAGTAAGCAATAGTATAGGTACTCATAAAAAAGAAACTGAATTTTGCACAAATAGCAAAATCTATTGGGTTGGCCAAAAATTTCATTCGGGTTTTTCCATAAGATGGGCTGGAAAAGCTCGAACTAACTTTTTGGCCAATGCAATAAAACGGATTTTCTAGGCAGTGTTCAAAAGGCTTGCAATTATAAAATTTTTTTAGTACTCAGAGTCTGACAGAGCTAGAATTAAGTTAAAAAAATGGAATGGGCCCAAACAGGAATGTTCAACTCAGGAATGGCTAGGATAATTCATCGTGGAGTGGAACTGACTGTGGAGAAAGATCCAACCTCTAGGACTGTCACATCTAAACTTCCTTTTTAAGTAAATTTTATGAATGGCAATGAATACTTATTTTAAAATTCAAAGCGGCAGACACAGTAAGAAAACAAGGCTCTAAGTATCTGAAATGAAATATTTAAAGATTTTTAGAGAAAGAAAATAAAATTTTCTTGCTATAGTTACAGAAAGGAAGTACCTAGTTTCAGAATCTACATTTCCTTATGTAAGTCAGTGTAAAACTAGCACTTGACTTATTAGTCTTATTTTACTGGACATTTAAAAATAAGGTTCAAGTTTTGATCCTTGGAAATAAATATATACAAAGTGTATTAGTGTTTCACAACTATTCAGGATTTTAGACCTTATAAATCCACTGGAAAAAATTAAATAAAGCTCCATTTTCATGCTAAGTCCAGTATAATTATCCTTCCACTCACTCATTTCTTGAGTGTCTATTTTACACAAGGTAGCTGGGACAGGACTGGAAGCCGTACGGTGGATCCAGCACAATTAACGCTCTGAAGGTTTATAATTGGGTTGGAGGAAGGGAACTGTAGGATTGGCACCAGGGTGGCGTTGGCATAGCAGTTTTCAAAAAGTATCAAGAGTGGATACAGCACAGGTTTGAAGCAATTACATAAATTTTTAAGGCTGAGAGGACTGTCTTGAAAAAACAAACTACTTTATAAAAATCAGGGCCCTGATTCTTAATGCTCTTAACTTAATTCACCAATGCAGAGAGTAAAACTGCATTTATCTGAGGATTATTCCTAAAAATGTAAGTAGAGGAAAAGCATTTTTTCTTGAAAAGCTAAGGCCTGCTTTAGATTACAGAGTTGACTGCTAGTGTTACTATCTTAATCTTCTCTGTCCTCCTCAAGTTTTAAAAAGACAAGGTATAAACTTGGAAAGAACAGTATGAACTAACATGCAGAGTCAAGAAAGCCAGAACTGCTATGTGGAAGGGTCTGTGTTGCCACGGTGGTCATGGGAGGAGAAGCAACGGGCTTCTTCTCGTCTTCGATGGAGTCCCTTGATGTCTCAGATGGCTGTGATGCAGAAGAACGTCCAAATCTTGAGAACAACATTCCTCCAAGTCCCTTTCCAATGCTCGCAGCCCCTGCATTTCACGAAACAGGGCAGTTATTCTGTTGCATCACACCACACACCAGGCTAAAGAGCGCCACCCACAACTACAGCCAGCTGGCGGAGGCACTAAACCCCAGTCGTGTTTTTCCAGGGTGGGGACATAAGAAAATTACAATCTATGTTGTAGGTTTCTAAATAAAACTGGTGTTGAATAGAATGAGAGTTGTACAAACTCCAGGAATAGAGCTTATGAAGGAATAAAGATTCTACTTTATTCAAGTGATTGTTGCTTTTCAAAGTATTTCACAAGATTAAAGATGTTAATAAAAGAACCATGCCATTCACGTGGGCATATATTCACTACTGGCATGCTTGCCCCTGCAGAGGATAAGTTATAGAAAGCTACAAATTAACAATCTGGACACGAAGTCAAATACCAGTGAGTCCAGCAGATAAAGCCTGTTTACAGTGCCACCTTGCGGCATTTTCTATTAAGGCAACTTGTAACCAAAGGCAATGGACAGATTAAAGTGGTACCTAATTGAGCTCCGGTGCTACAGCAAACATTGTGGCTGGCGCTGGAGATCATTCAGAGAAATTAAATCTCCTTGTTGGCCTCAGGAAGGACACAGTTTGAGAGACTTTTAGGACATGGATCAGAGAACTGGTTGGCAGGGGCACCCTCAGTACTCAAGCATCCCTCATTTCACGGGTGAGGAAGCACAGCATTAAGAACTACGTGACTTCCCAAGATCTCACAGTCAGTGACAGGGCCAAGATTAAAAGGAGTGACCTGAATCCCCGATCTTCTCCTGCGCATCCAGCTATCTCATATTCCTTAATACAGGACCTGGTCTAATTAGAGAACTGCAGGGCTTGTGCCCTCAAATATGAACAGAGAGAGGGTAGTCACTTCTAAACGTGAGGGCTACCTGTTGGATGTTTTGTAACAGACAGAGTATTTCCAGGTACCTAAAACTTAATGCCTATATAAAAGTGCGTAAATTAAATTCACTGATAAGGAATACTGAAAAGAAATTACCTAATATGCTTGCTTTGCCTATATTTGTTATAGATTCCCCATAGTGTCGGCGGGACAAGACCGGTGAAGTCACAGGGCTCGGTATTGTTGAAATGCCTTCATTCTCTGAAATTGAGGTAGGTTCTTTTGCTGGGTGAAGAAAGCTTGGCTTCATATACTCATAAGGTAGAGGATTGGAAGTATTATACCAGTGGATCTGGACAGGTGAAATGTTGCTGTAGTGTTTCAGTATTAATGGTTCTAATCTATAAGCCTTGATTAAAAAAAATTCAAAGAAACAAAACATTAAGGCACAATGCTTGGATTTTAGTAAACTGTTCATTCTTCTTTTATTGTATGCTCAGCAGATCTTAGAGAATGTTTAAAAACCTGATATTCCTAACATGCATTCCTATTTCTTCACTGTTAATAATATGTAGTTTGCCTAATTATAGATCCTTAATGATGAGACTATAAAAAAATTAGAGTTAGTCTAGGCTAAGAGTGCCCATTAATTAGTTTTTCAGAGAAATAGTCACTTTTATTATGTTCTGACATCATCCAGCAATTAGATTTATATTAGTCTCACAAACAAAACTGAAGCAGTAAACAGTAATCTGGAACACAGCAAGTAAGGTCAATTTTTAACATCTAAGCTCTCAGTAAACCCTATTTTCAAGATTAATACAGTAACAAACACTAGATGATGGTATAAGACCACTTGTCTAAAGTGAAGCAGGGATGATATAGCAGAAAAGGCAATGGACTTAGCATCAGAATTCCCCGAGTTCATATTCTGGCCTCTGTCACTTATTAACTATGTGACACCAGGTCACAAGGTCTCAGAACTTCAGTTTCCTGAGCTGTATCAAGGAGATAACACTTCCTATTACCTCACAAGGATGCTGGGAAGAATAGATAACGTTGGAAAAACTGCCTAGCACAGTTTTGACATAAGCTTTTTTAAAAAAAAATCACAGAATGATAAAATGAATAATAAAAATAATTTGTAGTAATGAGTTTGGAACCCTCCTTTATCATACAGTTACCCTTGAACAATACAGGTCTGAACTGCGTGGGTCCACTGATACGTGGGTTTTTCCCCATAAATACACGTTACAGCGCTACAGGACCTGCAGGTGGTTGAAGCTGTGGACGCGGGCTGTGGACACAGAGGGCCCACTAGGAAACGACAACCCAGTTCTTGACTGAGCACAGGGTTGCTACCCCAAGCCCCGAGTTGTTCAAGGGCCAACTCTATAAGGAAGTTTAAGACTGTACAAAGTATAGGCTATATCCTGAAAGTTCAGCGTTCACCTACGATCTCAAGTTCACTTTCGAGTTATAGGAGAGTGAGTAACACGAATGCACATTAACAAAACACTCAGGGTCTAACTAGGTGTTCTGCACACATTTTTACTTCATCCTAACAACGCTATGAGGTAAAACATTATCATCTGTATCAGATAAGAAATAGTTACAAAAGTGACTGGGTAGACAAGATTGTACAGGTAGATTTTTGAATCTAATACTAGATTCCATTTCAGTGAAATTTCCTAAATATAGCCGTTTTGATTCTTTAATATATGAGAAGTTTTCTAAAATGCTAGTGTTTAATCAATGTTATATTTATTTGGTACTAGCTAAAGATCTTTTAAAAGACTTTACAGAATCATATAAAGCTGTTTTTCAGAGAATAAATGCTATTTAAAATAGTTTGTCTTAAATTTAGTTACATCTAACCTTGTGCCCAGGAGGATCTGATTTACGGGAGAATTTCTCTCATGCGAACATCTTACTTGGCATTAAACTCTTTACCTGCATGCAGACCCTTGCAGTATTTACATGAAACAATTTATTTACAGTAAAAACATAACAGAGAATGTGAAAAACCAAAATGTTATAATTCCACCCAGCCAAGATAAATTCTTCCACTTTTCCATGTTTAATACATAATATTTCAATATCTTCATTTCTAAGAGGATCTACCTAACACATTTCAATGTTGCAGCATGCTTTAGAGAAAAAAGTATTTAAAAAGTGGGGTTTTTAAAATTTATGGTTGCTACATTATTGGCATTACAACTAGTTAAGGTTTGAAAGTCCAGATGACTCCTGTCCTTTGGATTAATTGTCTAAAGATAATACTTCTATATTATGCTTTCATCCTAATATTTTAAAAATATGAACTTATGCACATGTAACAGATAAAGCCATATCTCGGAGGTACTGCAGGGTTGGTCCCAAGTGAACCACACGCGTTTTAGTTTCCCGACGCATGTGAAAGTTAAGTCTACACTACATTCAAGTCTATTAAATGTGCCACAGCGTTACATCTAAAACAACAACATACACACTTTCACTGAAAAATAATGCTGTTGGAAAAATGGCACCAATAGACTTAAACTCAATGCAGGTTGCCACAAACCTCCAGTGTGTAAAAAAAAATGCAGTCTCTGCAAAGTGCGATAAAATGAGAGATGTCTGTAAATGAACACTTGCTCATAAACTCAGCAGTACCTTGTAAGAGTTCTTACAGATTCTCTCAGGAAAAATTTAATATTGAGAGATAGAGGCCCACATTTGCAACTCACCACTGGGTCTGTCGGATGAAAAATGTTCAGTAATCGGTTACAAATCTCTCTGGGCAAAATATGGTCTTGACTTCCGGTGTTTCCTGGGCGGATGCCACGCAATGCCAAAAATACTGCTAGTGGGGACCCCATACAGAAGAAATTTTCAACCTGCAATGATAAAGGCATCCTAAATTTTAAAAATGGTGACGTGTTTTTCAAAGAATTTGGGCACAACATAATATATGGTAAAATACAAATAATAAAATTATCTCCAAACATGTATCTTTTAAAATGAGCTTTGTCTAGATGGAATCTGCATTACTTGTTAACTACACAACCACCATTAATTATTCTAGACCGTCTATCCAGGAGCAATTTCATTATCTTTAAATCTAATAGAAAATGAAGAATGAGACTAGGAGAAGGAAGATTTATTAAGCAATTATTTTGCGTAAAGCAATAGTATATTAGGTATTCTGAAACATGTAAAGACCAATAAGGCAGAGCCTATACACTCAGAGTTTACATTCTTGTGGAGGAGGCAGAATAAAATAGTGCATAATAGAGGGAAAGCGTGCAACAGGAGAGTAGGCAAAGGAGTAATTAATCCCAACCCTGAGGGCTTTACAGAGGAGTAAGCATTTGCACTGGCCATAAAAGATGAAAAGGATTTCCAAAGTTGGGGCTGGGGTATACTGGGGCTGGAAGGATATTCCATACTGATAGAATAACATAAACTAAAGCAGAGGGAGGAAAGAACCTGGCTTAATTTAGAGGATAAAAATAATCCGTTACGGTTGAAAATTGGGTGTGGGTAAAATGTAACTTGGAATGAGAATGTACAGAACCTTCACTGTTTGACTAAGAGAGTTGGGCTTAATTTATTTCACAGGTAGTGAAAGAGAATAGGATTTGACCCACGTTTTAGGAGGTCAGTAAATCTGGTAGTAGCCTGTGAACGAACGGGAAAATTAAGAGGCTAGTAATTGGAGACAAGTTAGAAAACTATTGAAAGTGCTTAGGCAAAAGATAATCTGAACCCAGGAGGATGAGCTGTCCCATCAGAAATGGAAATTTGAGAGATCAGGATGGAATCAACCCGAATGAATGGAAGTGGGGATAAAGAAGGAGCCAGAGGCAATTCATAAGATTTGGGTCTGGCTGACTGGGGAGATAATTAATCCATTAATTGTAACGGCAAACTCTAAGTAAATCATGTTTTTGTTCATAACTAGTTTGAGGTATCTGTGACATACCTAACAGGTAACTGAGAATTTAGGACAAGAGATATAGAATGGGATATGTCATCATCCAACTCTATGTGTCACCATGGAAGTGACTTGTAAAACAGAGAGAATAGGTAAGATTGGTTAGAAAGTACATAGAATAAAATGGCTTTAGACAGAACTATGAGGAACGTTTGCAGGTGAAGGAAGTAAAACTACAATGGGGGGGAAAGGAGAGAGAACCAGGATAACGCAGCAGTGTGTAAGTCAAGGGAGGAGAGGGTTTCAAGAAAAACAGGGTGGTCAGTGGCAGCGGGTTAGCACAGAACGTAACAGCTCTCCCTCAACCCACCCCGCCTCCCTCAGGTGCTGCACATCTTGACGCAAGACATCACAAGTGCATCCCTGCCTCTCATCCCCAGCACCTACGCGGTCACTCCAACAGATCCTAACATTTCACTTCATCACCTCTCCCCTGGATTATACTGGAACAGGGTCCCTGCCTCCAATTTTACGCACCTTTAATCTCTTCCCCATGCCTCTGGAGTGATTATTCTTTTTTTCCAAATGAAAAAAATGTATGTGAATGAATATATATTTTGAAATGGTACCTTTATGTTCAATAAGGTTTGAGAAAGTTTTTGTTTTTGTTCATTTTTAAAGGATTGGGTAACTTCAAGATGTTTGAAGGGTGAAGAAATTTAACTTGTGTCAAGAAAAATTAAAAATATAAGAAAAAACATTTGGAACAATAGTGACAGGGATGAAAACATCAATTCTGAAAGGATTAATCTCATTTCTTCTTCTATAAAGTGAGAAAAGAATAAAAGATAAAGATACAAAAACAGCTAAGACAGAAGAGAAAGCTAAGTAAATCCTTTCTGCTTGTTATACACACGTGTGCATACATGTACACCCTGAAAACGCTCTACGCATTGGTCAGGAACTTCATAGATGTTTGTAAAATTGTTAAATCCATCAATTAAACAACTCTTCTTTCTTTGTTTACGATTGGTTTGCAGTTTGGTAGACAAATACACAAAGGAATTATTCTCTCTCAGATAAGAGTAATGATGGCTTTAGTGTTATCTACATCCATCAAAGAACTTCAAACGTGAAGGAGAGCTTTAGACACTTCATCCAGAGATGAACAGACAGATGCTCTGAGAGGTGCTGAGTGATTCCCATCTGGCTCACGCTCCATGACTGGATAGTGGCAAAGCCTCACCATCACCACCAAAGCTTCCCACTCTCCAGGCCAATGTCTGTCTATATTTTTTTCCTCATTTAAAAGTTCAAGGGTCATGTGTGACCGATCTAACATTTTTATTCTCAAAGTAAATCCACCTGCCAGTTAACAGGCATAGAAAGACCTCTGTTTCTGTTAGAACTCTGGAGTACTGAATATTAATTTGCCAATTCATCATATATTCCTTTCTAAATTTGAGAGTTCTATATTTTTCTCTATAATTAAATAACTAAAAATTCATGTCAGACAACATGACTCTTTATTAGAAGGATTCACAGCTGCAGGGCATCAGCTCTGGAAACGTGGTAACTGAGCTCTGAGATTCTAACGTGGATCATACTCAACTCTCTAGCATGAAACCCAGGACGTGAACAGAAGAGTGTACGTTTCCTCTCAGATCAATTCTACATATTTAACATTTATTATGTATAATAATGGTGGTAGAGATGGAACTCAAATGCCAGGTGGGGATGACTCCAAAGACCATGCTCTTATGGCTTTTAAATGTATCTTACAACTTTACCACATGGCTTTTAAATGTATAAAAGTTAAAAAAAAAAAAACCACCTTTGTAAGTCACAGAGATAGATTCAGTAAGAATTTCTGCATCATTCCATCACTAAACCTGTATGTTAAGTTCCCATGATAAAAGAAACAGGTATTAAGAAGAGGTAATATAGTACACTAGACAAGGGCATATATTCAACAGGAAATGAGTATTAGGAAACATACGTCACGCTCCATTTAACACTGCAAACACACTGTTATTCAGCTATAGGCTGTGTCCTTTCCTACAGTCAGGTCAATGTCAATGTCAATGTCTCTCTGCCACTTTTTATTCTTCTAAACCACTGCTTTTGACAGCTCTATTCGAATGTTCAAAAACCCTGCAAAGCCTTGCACTCCCCCACCAAATATAAGCTCCGTTTTTCCCAGCTCTTCCAGCCTTCCTGCAGCCCACCTTCATCCCGCATCTTCCAGCCAGAATGGTTCGCTCGCCTTGCTGCAAGCTCGCTGCGTGCGCCCCCTCCTGTGCGTGTGTCACACGCGTCTTACGGACTCAAATGCCAGCTTCCCATCCCTGGAATTGTGACTGATACAATTCCAGTTATTTTTCTTACCATATACAACTAGCTGGTCACAAAGATTTGTTAATTCCAAATGTCAGATATTTCCCAGATCTGTGTCTATTTTTCTTTCTCACTATTTGAGATTATTTGGTGTTCCTTGGATGTACTATGAAGTTACACTCCTCCATGCCTCTGTTTATGCTGTTTCTTCTAAGAACAGAGCATCATTTCTCTTTTCCTCTACTTGGCAATATCCAACTCACCGAGATTAAGCACAAATGCCATTCATTTGTAAACATTCACCAGCACAAAACCTCCTCCTCATGCATACACCACTCTCTTTCCTGCTAACAGACCCCGTAATACTGTGTTAAATACTTTGAGGGCTAGAAAACCATCAATTCCATTCTTAGTAAAACTCAGAAACCAGCAGTGCCTAACACATTGTTAAGTGTTCAAAAAAATTTTTATTCAAAAGAATTAGGATTTCATTCGAATCCTAACATCATGCTTCAAACAATGTTTGAAAAAAAATTGAGATAAACAATGAAAATCTTCTCTCTTTCCTTACCTTAAATTTTAAGGCAGGTGTTTGTGTCATAGATGATGCCTTCAATCTGTGTAGCCGTTCTTCTATTTCTCGCAGCCTAGGAAGGAGAATGAGATTATGTATACGTTCATATCAATAATTTCATGTATTAGATGCTTACTAGCTCACTAAGCATAACGAAGAAGATAACGACCCATCATCCAATTCCCACATTAATCCTTATTGACAGAACTTAATAAATGTACCTGCTGTAGTACAGAAAGTCTAAAAGTTTATGAAGGGACTTCCCTGGTGGTCCAATGGTTAAGACTCCACGCTTCCAATTCAGGGGGCGCGGGTCGATCCCTGGTCAGGGAACTAAGATCCCACAGGCCACGTGGCGCGGCCAAAAAAAAAAAAAAAGACTACAACAAGAAGTTTATAAAATAATTAGTAAAAGTACCCCTATTCAATGATGGCAGCGAAGTAGAGGGACATGGAATGCATCCCTCTCCACAGATGCACTGGGAATGCACCAAAAGACACAATAATTCCCACAGAGAACCAACTGAACACCAGCAGTCGGCCTCGGACACCAGAAAGGACTGCAAGGATCCTGACATAGCCGGTAGGGAGGCATCTACGAGGGCTCAAAGAGGGTGAAGTGGCGGAGCTGTGGCAGACGGGAGGGAGTGAGAAACACACGGAAGGTCTGCACCGCAGCTCAGTGTTTCCGGACCGAGACATCGATTCACAGCTGAACAGAGGGCCTGGGAGCGGGAGCGTGGGAACCAGAGAGCTGGTTCAGGGTGAGAAAATTGTTGCCAGAAAGGTGACGGACCGAGAGGACAGGAGGGAAGAGGTCCATGGCGAGGAGTGCCTGCCCCTGAGCGCTGCCCGGCCACGATGGCAGCCGGAGGCTGCAGGCTCACGGGCGGGGGGTGGGGGGTGGGGGTGGGTGGGGAGGAGCCGCAGGCATAGCCTCTCTCTCTCTCTTTCGGCACCTGCAGAGGCAATGGAGCCACCTAAGGCGCTCAGGGATAACAGGGACCCTCAGGCCATCAGGCGGGGCTAGATGAAAACCCCTTGGAATTCCGGCAGCAGAGAGGCTGCTGAGAAAAAAAAAAAACAAAAAAACCCCAAGAGAGGCTCAACTCTGAGACTCTCTGTTTACACTTGAGCCACCAGCTTCCCTCTGCAACAGGCATCTCCAAGCCCAACTGAAACAACAGTGCACCACTGCTCACTCACTCCCTCACTCCCGGGGAAGGAGCCACTATTTACCTTCTCCCTCCCCACATACCAACGCTTACAGACGAACAATAAAGGAAGCTCTGCTGCTCACAGAATAATACAAAAAACCGAAGGAGAGTAGAAGGACACTTACAGCTGAGACTCTAAGGAAACAGAAATATTAGTATCAATTCTATTGAACTGGTCCATTCTGGGATCAGTTCTGGATTTTTTTTTTCCTTTTTCCTTTATTAATTACGATCTTAGTCTTAAGGGATCTATAAGTTTTATAACATTTTTTTTAAATTCTATTTTTATTTTTTTGCCTCTTTATATACTTCTATTTCTAGCTAAGTTTTTGGTAGTACAGACAATATATCTCTCATACTTTCCTTTCATCCCTATCTTTTATACATTTCTATTCCTTTCTTTTATTTGCATATTTCCAATCACACTATGCTCTTCTGTTCCCCTGTCTTCCATCCATTTTTAGTTTATTTCATCTTGACATACTTATAAGCAACACTACTGATCTGCTCAGACTCCTTGCTCTATTCTCCACATGACACACCGCCTCGGTATTTAATATTAGGTTTTTGTCTTTATCTTAGTTCTTAGTACAATTGTCTAATTTCACTCTGAAAATCTCCATTCTGTCTGGTGGTACTCTAGCTCTTTTTTATATTTGATCCTAGCTTACAAAATCTCCCCGGATTAGTGTTTGTATGTGTACGGTGTTATTTGTTTGTTTGTTTTTGCTTTTGTTTGTTTTGTTCTGTTTTGGTTTTGAATTTCTGTTGGGTTTCTCTTTGAATATCTGATAGCACACTGGGGTTCTGTCAGGTCTTTCCAGAGCCTTATGTCCTAATGGATTCAGTAATTGTGTGTCTTATACATGTACATGTTTCCTAGACTTAGTATCTGTTTAACGCAACACTCAGACATTAGTCTGGGGCTTGGACAGTCTTCTATAAACACCTCTATCACCAGGACAAGCAACCCCAAAAGTTTGGACAACCATGAGGAAACAAAGAAACACCATGCAGGCAAAGGAGCAGGAAAAAAACCCACAAGACCAAATAAATGAAGAGGAAATAGGAAAAATGCCTGAAAAAGAATTCAGGTAATGATAGTAAAAATGATACAAACTCTCGATAACAAAATAGAGAAAGTACAAGAAATAGTTCGTAAGAACTCAGAAAAACAAACAGCAATGGATAACAAAATAACGGAAATTAAAAATACTCTAGATGCTATAACCAGCAGAATGACTGAGGTAGAAGAACGAATAAGTGAGTTGGAAGATAGAATGGGGGAAATAAACGCCACAGAGCAGGAAAAAGAAAAAAGAATAGAAGACAGTCTCAGAGACCTCAGTGACAACATTAAGCGTACCAACATTCGAATTATAGGCATCCCAGAAGAAGAAGAAAAAAAGAAAGGGTCTGAGAAAATATTTGAAGAGGTTATAGTGGAAAACTTTCCCAACATGGGAAAGGAAATAATTAACCAAGTCCAAGACAGAGCGTCCAATACATAATAAACCCAAGGAGAAATACACCAAGGTACATGTTAATCAAACTAACGACAATTAAACACAAAGAAAAACTATTAAAAGCAGCAAGAGAAAAGCAACAAATAACATATAAGGGAAAACCCATAAGGATAACAGCTGATCCTTCTGCAGAAACTCTGCAGGCCAGAAGGGAGTGGCAGGATATACTGAAAGTCCTGAAAGAGAGAAACCTACAGCCAAGAATACTCTACCCAGCAAGAATCTCATTCAGATCTGATGGAGAAATCAAAAGCTTTACAGACAAGCAAAAGTTAAAGAGAATTCAGCACCACCAAACCAGCCTTACAACAAGTGCTAAAGGAACTTTCTAAGTAGGAAAACACAAGAAAAGGAAAACACCTACAAATACAAACCCAAAACAATGAAGAAAATGGTAATTGGAACACACATGTCAATAATCACCTTAAATGTAAATGGATTAAATGCTCCAACCAAAAGACACAGACTGGCTGAATGGATACAAAGACAAGACCCTTCTATATGCTGCCTACAAGAAACCCACTTCAGACCAAGGGATACATATAGACTGAAAGTAAAGGGATGGAAAAAGATATTCCATGCAAATGGAAGTCAAAAGAAAGCTGGAGTAGCAATACTCATATCAGACAAATTAGACTTGAAAGTAAAGGCTATTGCAAGAGACAAGGAAGGACACTACATAATGATCAAGGGATCCATCCAAGAAGAACATATCACAATGGTAAATATCTATGCCCCCAACATAGGAGCACCTCAGTACATAAGGCAAATGCTAACAGCCATAAAAGGGGAACTCGACAGTAACACAATAATAGTGGGAGACTTGAACACCCCACTTACATCAATGGACAGATCATCCAAACAGAAAATAAAGAGACACAAGCTTTAAATGACACATTAGACCATCTCGACTTAACTGATATTTATAGGACATTCCATCCAAAAACGACAGACTACACTTTCTTCTCAAGTGCACACGGAACATTTTCCAGGACAGATCACATCTTGGATCACAAATCAAACCTCAGCAAATTCAAGAAAACTGAAATCATATCAAGCATCTTCTCAGACCACAATGCCATGAGACAAGATATCAATTACAGGAAAAAAACTGCAAAAAATACAAACACATGAAGGCTAAACAATTCACTATTAAACAACCAAGAAATCACTAAAGAAATCAAAGAGGAAATCAAAAAACACTTAGAAACAAATGACAATGAAAACACAATCACCCAAAACCTATGGGACGCAGCAAAAAAAGTTCTAAGAGGGAAGTTTATAGCAATACAGTCCTACCTTAAGAAACAAGAAAAATACCGAATAAACAACCTAAACTTACACCTAAAACAATGAGAAAAAGAAGAACAAAGAAACCCCAAAGTGAGCAGAAGGAAAGAAATCATAAAGATCAGAGCAGAAATAAATGAAAAAGAAAGGAAGGAAGCAATAGCAAAAACTAATAAAACTAAAAGCTGGTTCTTTGAGAAGATTAACAAAATTGATAAGCCATTAGCCAGACTCATCAAGAAAAACAGGGAGAAGAGGCAAATCAACAGTATTAGAAATGAAAAAGGAGAAGTAACAACGGACACCTCAGAAATACACAAGATCGTGAGAGACTACTACAAGCAACTATACGCCAATAAATTGGATAACCTGGAAGAAATGGATAAATTCTTAGAATAGTACAATCTTCCAAGACTGAACCAGGAAGAAACAGAAACCATGAACAGACCAATCACAAATACGGAAATTGAGGCAGTGATTAAAAATCTCCCAACAAACAAAAGCCCAGGGCCAGATGGATTCACAGGCGAATTCTATCAAACATTTAGAGAAGAGCTAACACCTATCCTTCTCAAACTCTTCCAAAATACAGCAGAAGGAGGAATACTCCCAAAGTCATTCTATGAGGCCACCATCACCCTGATACCAAAACCAGGCAAAGATGTCACAAAAAAAGAAAATTACAGACCAATATCACTGATGAATATAGATGCAAAAATCCTCAACAAAATACTAGCTAACAGAATCCAACAACACATTAAAAAAATCATACACCATGATCAAGTGGGGTTTATCCCTGGGATGCAAGGATTCTTCAATATACGCAAATCAATCAATGTGATACATCATATCAACAAATTGAAGGATAAAAACCATATGATCATCTCAATAGATGCAGAAAAGGCTTTTGACAAAATTCAACATCCATTTATGATAAAAACTCTCCAGAAAATGGGTATAGAAGGAAATTACCTCAACATAATCAAAGCCATATATGAGAAACCAAAAGCCAGCATCGTTCTCAATGGGGAAAAACTGAAAGAATTCCCTCTAAGAACAGGAACAAGACAAGCGTGTCCACTCTCACCATTATTATTCAACATAGTTTTGGAAGTTTTAACCACAGCAATCAGAGAAGAAAAAGAAATCAAAGGAATCCAAATTGGAAAAGAAGTAAAATTGTCACTCTTTGCAGATGACATGATATTACATACAGAAAACCCTAAAGACGCTACCAGAAAACTGCTAGCACTAATTGATGAGTTTAGTAAAGCAGCAGGATAGAAAATTAATGCACAGAAATCTCTTGCATTCCTATACACTAACAACGGAAGAGCAGAAAGAGAAATTAAGGAAACTCTCCCATTCACCATTGCAACAAAAAGAATAAAATACCTAGGAATAAACCTGCCTAAGGAGGCAAAAGATCTGTATGCAGAAAACTTTAAGACATTGATGAAAGAAATCAAAGACGACACAAACAGATGGAGGGACATACCATGTTCCTGGATTGGAAGAATCAACATAGTGAAAATGACTGTACCACCCAAAGCAATTCACAGATTCAATGCAATTCCGATCAAATTACCAATGGCATTTTTCACAGAACTAGAACAAGAAATCTTACGATTTGTATGGAAACGCAAAAGACGCCGAATAGCCAAAGCAATCTTGAGAAGGAAAAATGGAGTTGGTGGAATCAGGCTTCCTGACTTCAAACTGTACTACAAGGCCATAGTGATCAAGACAGTATGGTACTGGCACAAAAATAGAAAGGAAGATCAATGGAATAGAATAGAGAGCTCAGAGGTAAGCCCAAACACACATGGGCACCTTATCTTTGACAAAGGAGGCACGAGTATACAATGGAAAAAAGACAGCCTCTTCAATAAGTGGTGCTGGGAACATTGGACAGCTACATGTAAAAGAATGAAATTAGAACACTTCCTAACACCATACACAAAAATAAACTCAAAATGGATTAAAGAGCGACGGTGTAAGGCCAGACACTATAAAACTCCTAGAGGAAAACATAGGCAGAACACTCTATGACATCCATCAAAGCAAGATCCTTTCGGACCCACCTCCTAGAATCATGGAAATAAAATCAAGAATAAACAAATGGGACCTCATGAAACTTAAAAGCTTTTGCACAGTGAAAGAAACCATAAACAAGACTAAAAGGCAACCCTCAGAATGGGAAAAAATAGTTGCCTATGAAACAACGGACAAAGGATTAACCTCCAAAATATACAAGCAGCTCGTGAAGCTTAATACCAAAAAAGCAAATAACCCAATCCACAAATGGGCAGAAGACCTAAATAGACATTTCTCCAAAGAAGACATACAGATGGTCAACAAACACATGAAAAGATGCTCAACATCACGAATCATCAGAGAAATGCAAGTCAAAGTCACAATGAGGTATCACCTCACACCGATCAGAATGGCCATCATCACAAAGTCTGGAAACAAGAAATGTTGGAGAGGGTGTGGAGAAAAGGGAACTCTCCTGCACTGTTGGTGGGAATGTAAGTTGGTACAGCCACTATGGAAAACAATTTGGAGGTTCCTTAAACAACTAAAAATAGAACTACCATATGATCCAGTCATCCCACTACTGGGCATATACCCAAAGGAAACCATAATCCCAAAAGAAACATGTAGCATAATGTTTATTGCAGCACTATTTACAATAGCCAGGACATGGAAGCAACCGAAATGCCCATCAACAAACGAATGGATAAAGAAGATGTGGCATATATATACAATGGAATATTACTCAGCTATAAAAAGGGATGAGATGGAGCTATATGTCATGAGGTGGATAGACCTAGAGTCTGTCATACAGAGTGAAGTCAGTCAGAAAGAGAAAGACAAATATTGTATGCTAACTCACATATATGGAATCTAAAAATGGTACTGATGAACTCAGTGACAAGAACAAGGACGCAGGTGCAGAGAATGGACTGGAGAACTCGAGGTTTGGGAGGGGGCGGGGGGTGAAGGGGAAGCTGAGACGAAGCAAGAGAGTAGCACAGACATATATATACTACCAACTGTAAAATAGATATTCAGTGGGAAGTTGTTGTATAACAAAGGGAGTCCAACTTGAGGATGGAAGATGCCTTAGAGGACTGGGACGGGGAGGGTGGGGAGGGTGGGGGGGACTTGACGGAGGGTGGGGGGGGAGTCAAGGGAGGGAGGGAATACGGGGATATGTGTATAAAAACAGATGATTGAACTTGGTGTACCCCCCCCCCCAAAATAATAAATAAATAAATAAAATTAATTTAAAAAAAATCTGCCAAGGAAAAAAGGGCTTTAAAATTATTTTCAGAATAATAAGAAAGGTATGGGCCATCTCTAAGATTAGTAAAACTACAAAGGATTACAAACTGGTAAACATTTCCCATAAGGATTCTACATATGACTCAGCTTGGAATAAGCTTTAGATTTCAATCCTAATAAAAACTGTGAAGAAAAGACAGCAGGAGAAAGAGGAAGAAGGCAGAATAATTTATTTTATGCTACAGGAGAACATGTAGTTAGATGAAAATTAATAGTCTCTAGCTTGACTAGGCATGTTATTAAATAATCTTTGTACCCTAAACAATGTATTTTTTTTCTTTATTATGAAAATCTTAAGTTTTCACCTAATATAAGTTCAGTGATTCTATGAAGACATTTAAAATTCTTTTAAGAGATTATGGTATTTTACCGTCGTTTCGTTACATAGAGTTCATCAAGAAGATGCCGTTCTTCATAGCTTATCCATCGTTCATCAGGCAACTCTTCTTCCTTCTGCAGCAACTGTTCATACAGTCGAACTGGATTCCAGCCAGTCATTATGTCATAAGTGATTACACATCCCAAGGAATGCGACACTATTGAGACTTTACCCCCTTTTTCTTCAAAGTTTGGATTCCGAGAACAGAAAAGGGAATATAATCTATTCAGCTCTTGTTGAAGGCCTTTAACTAGCTGTTTGAAATAAGAAAACATCAAATGAGAGTAATCACTACTATAAACTTTATTTCTAAACTCAAATACATTAAGAAATAAAAACATACATTGCTGGCCAAGTATATCTAGGTTATTAAAATTAACTCAGAACCCTTCAGAACCCTACAGGAAACGAAGTAAAGCTATACATAAGATTATAATCCATATCAACCCTAAAGAATAAAGGCAGATGTTACCCACACAGATCTTTTCATAGTCCAGCAGTTCCAGAGATTTAAAAAAAGAAAAAAGTTCCATGCAGATTCTAGTAAGATTTCCAAAGAGCCCCTGGATATTTCTTCTTCGTTGCAATGGACTCATATGCAATTCTGAAGTCTTGTACCTTGTAGTTTTTAAGCCACAGTAAATTTTCGGAAAAGAATATCTGAGTTTATGATAATAGGGTTACTAACATATTGTATATACAACATATTATATATACTATTACTTTATGTGTTTTTTTTAAAGATTTTTTTTTGGATGTGGACCATTTTTAAGGTCTTTATTGAATTTGTTTCAATATTGCTTCTGGTGGTTTGTTTGTTTTTATGTTTTGTTTTTTTTTTTTTGGCTGAGAGGCAGGTGGGATCTTAGCTCCCTGGCAAGGGATCGAACCCACACCCCTGGTGTTGGAAGGTGAAGTCTTAATCTCTGGACTGCCAGGAAGCCCCACTTTATGCATTTAGATACGCGTAATGTAACAAAAGGGCATTATATGACTAAAGAAAAAGCTTATATTGATCTACCTGATATTCCAAAATTCCGAGTAAGTTGGTAATATAGATAAGAGCAAAAAGTTGTTTTTAAGAAGCAGGACTTTTTTAAGGTTTGGGGGTTAATAATGTGGGAAGTATCTTAGCCATTTTTCTTTGTAAAACTTTAGCAAATATTACTGAAATATTCTATGAAGTGAGAAGAACAAGGTTCTTTTGTTACTCAGTTTCATTCACACGGGGCCCTGACCTGATTTTTCAGTCAGTCCTCTTCTCTTCCTATCACTGCTTACTACTATTCGGTTATAAAATTCCTGCCTGACATTTCATTTCAGTCCTTCTTAATTTGTCAGCTGTTATTCAGACATACAAACATTAATTATGCATTGCTTCCATTTTCAATTCTGTTATTTTGTTTCAAGAGACAAGTAGCCTCCATTAGGTTTCACAGAACCTTCTTTAGCAGATATAAACTGGAAATTATTCGCGCATTCACGCTCGGCTGGGTTGGCAGTGACACGAATGAAGCGGCAGTGCCCGGATGCTGACATCACAGAGCTCTACACTGCACCCTGAGGTCCGGCTAAAGCTACTGAAACCATGTACTGGGTCTGGAGGGCTTGTTAAATACAGATTGCTGGGCTCCATTCCAGAGTTTCAGATGCAGCACTTCTGGGGACCACACTTTAGTGGCAAATGCATATAAAAATCTCCCAAGACATGGGCTGTAGGTAATTCTAGTCAACAGAATTCAAGGAGTAGGCAGTGTGATGTGAAATCACATGTTCTTTTCAAAGGGAGCTATAATGTAATGCTTTGGGCTTGGCTTTGATAAGATTATGAACCAACTCTTAAAATTTTGTTATTTTCCTAATTTACAATCTACATGAAGGGAGGTGTAGAAAAAGCTGATGTTTCAATAAAGTAAATTCCTTTAAAAGCAACATTTGTTAATAGTTTTTACTTTTGAAGGCCTTGATTTTAAGACTCCTACCATGTAAGTCTAGAAACACTAAAAGATATATACCTAAGTACTCTTGCAAAAGGTACTCAAATTTTTTGTTTTTTTTAAAATACCACCCCCCAAATTAAAACTTAAATATTTAAAAAAGGGAAAAGATCTACCAGTATCTATCAGTGATTAACCTATTTCATACTAAAAAAATTTAAAGCAACACTCATTATACTTCCTTAGTCCAGCAATCATACATGGTTAACAAAACAAGGGTAGGGACTTCCCTGGTGGCGCAGTGGTTAAGAATCCGCCTGCCAATGCAGGGGACACAGGTTCGAGCTCTGGTCTGGGAAGATCGCATATGCCGCGGACTGGCTAAGCCCATGAGCCACAACTGAGCCTGAGCTCTAGAGCCTGTGAGCCACAACTACTGAGCCCACATGCTGCAACTACTGAAAGCCTGTGCCCCTAGAGCCCGTGCTCCACAACAAGAGAAGCCACTGCAATGAGAAGCCAGTGCACTGCAATGAAGAGCAGCCCCCGCACACCACAACTAGAGAAAGCCCGGATGCAGCAATGAAGACCCAACGCAGCCAAAAATAAATAAATTAAAAAAAACAAATCTTAAGGAAAAACAAAAAACCCCCAAGGGTAAATATCCAAGACAGAGAAAGTCTATTTGACACTAAAGTATTTCACCATGGACTGAAACAAGAGAATGAACAGTTTCTGAAGAGCTGATGCTTTCATCTGTTTTAATAATCTTATATGTGAATAGAAATGGTCTTTGTGTTTTCTTATTAGAACTTATCCAGATGTAGTAGTAGCATTTTTAATCTCTGCCTGAAGCTTACATATATAGGAATATTTGTAGTCGACACATTATGATTTTGAAAGCCAACTTTTAAAACAGCTTTGCACTACCTCTAAGTGATTTTTATAAATCATCCACTCAGCAGCTAAAGGAGAAATCCACCTTGATGTTGTATCCAAGAAAATCTAGTCTAATTAGGGTTTGTTTTTCCCCTTCTCTTTCTGATCCAATTATATTCCCCCAGCTAGGATCCCTTTGTGACCAGCTATACTCATTTGGGATATCTGAATCAAGATTAATGATATACCCTGTGATCTTAATTTTATTAACTACAATATTATAAAATCAATTCAGGGGCTTCCTAGGTGGCGCAGTGGTTGAGAATCCGCCTGCCAATGCAGAGGACACGGGTTCGATCCCTGCCTCAGGAAGATCCCACATGCCACGGAGCAACTAAGCCCGTGAGCCAAAAAAAACAAAAAAAAAAACAAAAAAAAAAGAAGCAACCTGCTAAAATCAATTCAGTTAACCTCCTACACACGCAGGCATTGGATGGCTCTTCAAAAGTTTGAGACTTTCTTATTGTCATAACCACTGTTCAAAAATTGAAATTTATGAAAAAAGTCAACCCAAAAGGAAAAAAAACCCAGCAGCTTCAAGAGAGAATCCAAATACCCCAAATACGGCTGAAGAATATAATTAGTCATTTGTCCTCCCTGCTTCAGGGAATTCTAATGAGAAAAAGTAATTTAGAGAGTTTTAGTCATATACATCAATTAAACAATTTTCAAATAACAATAGCAAGATAGGGCCATGACAATTCTCTTTATAGTTCATTTTTAAAAGCCACTGAAAAGAGAGTTCAGATGTACAAAAGATGTACAGTTCTCTCTGAATTTTTCATGTGACTTTATTTAGGGTTGTTGAAAGAGCCAGAGGCTGATGATGTCTTGATAGACTGGAGTTAGTGTCTTTTTAAAAAACTGGTCCTCAGTAAGCATGACCTGAGAAGTACTGATCAATACACAAAACGTTTTCCCTAAGCACATCTTTTTAGTGCACAATCACTAATTAGGGTCCTCCCATGAGCATCTCAGAAACTGGGGTGAAATGGGGCCTCAGAGATGATCTAATTTAAACTGCTGTGAAGATAAAAGTCCCTTCAGTAACACCCCACTTAAAGGATAAAGAGCTCAGCATCTACCCCCTGAGTATCTCCATCCAGAAGTGGTCACTACTATTTAAAAAAAAATTCCCCCCCGCCCCAGTTTTACTGAGATATAATTGAGATAAACTGTTTAAGGTGTACAGTGTAATGATTTGATATAGGTATGTATTGTGAAATGACTACCACAGTAAGTTCAGCTAAAATCCATCAACTTACATTATTTACAAATTTTTTCTTTGTAACACTTCCGTATTTTTAAGGCAGCTTGAGTTATTACACGGGTCTCCATTAGTCACCAAACATGTCCCTGTCCATACTTTCAATCTGCAGATCCTTATGTTACTTTGCAGAATTAACAGAGTATTCTATTCCATTTTTTTAAAATGGTAGCCTTTGAAATACATAAAGACAGATATATATTTAATTACAACCTGAAAATCTAAGCACGAGGAATTGATACATACTATCTTTGATCCTCATGATAATCTTTATCAACTAGGTGTTTTCTGTCCATTTTACAGGTGAGGAAGCTGAGACAGTGAGAAATTTGATCTAAGATAGTTAAGTGGCAGGCTTTGACTCTGCATCTGTTTGACTCCAAAGGCTGAGAGGAAGCGTGAAAAGGCCCTTATTTGCGCCTATTTTTATTGAATAAACCTAGCGAGGTTCATTCACCAGGCATAGCTTAATTCTGCAGAACCCCTGCTGGCTGTCCCTCATCACTGCTTTCCTTAGGACACGAACACTGTGGACAAATAACTCAGTCTAGATACTGCCTAACACCAGCCTTGGGCTAGGTGGCCTCTGGTCTGCAGAATCAGCCTCTTCCTTTTTAAAGAATAAGAACAATTTCTGCCCTTCTCACTAAGTTTTATTTTCTTTTGCTCTTCACAACGCCTTAGACAACGTTTCCCAGACTTCTCTGATGGCTATCACCTGGGTAACTGCTGAATCCACAAATTCACAGGTTCTGTCTCAGACCCACTGAATCAGGATCTCCAGAGAAGGGACCTGGGAAAGTATCTTTTAGTTTCTTTTTCTTAACTTTTCATTTGGGAGTAATTTCAAATTTATAAAATGCTGCAAACTAAAAACAGTACAAGGATCTTTTACACAGGCTTTATCCAAGATTCACCTGTTAGCATTTTCTCCTATTTGCCTTATCTGTTCTTTTTCACACACACACACACACACACACACACACACACACACACACACACACACACACACACACCCCCCTTTTACATGTACCATTTAAGGATATATTACATATGTCATGGTCCTTTACCCCTAAGTACTCCAGTGTATATTTCCTAAGACTACAAATATTCTCTTTTACAATCATAGTGCTGTTATCAACTTCATAATTTGCTTTTTTAAAATTTAATTTATTTTTATTTATTCATTTGGCTGCATTGGGTCTTCACTGCTGTGCACAGGCTCTCTCTAGTTGCAGCGAGCAGGGGCTACTCTTCGTTGTGGTGAGTGGACTTCAATAGTTGCAGCATGCGGGCTCAGAAGTTGTGGTTCAAGGGCTCTAGAGCTCAGGCTCAGTAGTTGTGGCACAGGGGCTTAGCTGCTCTGTGGCATGTGGCATCTTCCGGGACCAGGGATCGAACCTGTGTCCCCTGCATTGGCAGGTGGATTCTTAACCACTGCACCACCAGGGAAGTCCATAATTCACTTTGATATATTTCATCTAATCTAGTCTACCACTCACATTTTAATTGTCAGTTGACCTAATAATATCCTTTTTAGCATTTCCCCCGATCCAGTACAGGATACACTCTAGGATGAGATGTCATTAGCTATCACATCTCTTTAAACCTCTCCATCTGGAACATTTTCCACAGCCATTCTTTCTCTCTCTTTTTTTTTTTTTATAAATTTATTTATTTATTTTATTGGCTGTGTTGGGTCTTTGTTGCTGCACACGGGCTTTCTCTAGTTGTGGCGAGTGGGGGCTATTCTTTCCTGTGGTGCATGGGCTTCTCATTACGGTGGCCTCTCCTGTTGCAGAGCACGGGCTCCAGGCACGTGGGCTTCAGTAGTTGCGGCACATGGGCTCAAGAGTTGTGGCTCACGGGCTCTAGAGCACGGGCTCAATAGTTGTGGCGCACGGGCTTCGTTGCTCCGCGGCATGTGGTATCTTCCTGGGGCAGGGCTCGAACCCATGTCCCCTGCATTGGCAGGCAGATTCTTACCCACTGCGCCACCTAGGAAGTCGATTCTTTCTCTTTTATCATGTCGACATTTTAAAAGAATACAGTCTCATTTCTACTTTTTTAAAATTACAACTTCCTCATTTTATATTTGTCTGATGCTCCCTCATAATTGAAATACTGCATAAATAATGCTGTGTCCTTCCCTGGGTGGTCCTCAGGAACACCCCATAAAGATGTGGCTTGATCTCTCCACGGGGCGTCTTTATTTTTAAACTAAAAGCAGTCCAGGAGCACACACTTCGAGGCTCTGCAACCACTCTGCTCCTCCACAAAACCCTGCCCTCACCCTAGTCTCCCCTGATGTTTCTCGCCCCGTCCTCCCCCACCGATCCGGCCACGATGGCTGCAAAGGGAGATGTTGCAACCCCAGCGTTCCTTTCCCATTCATGAGTAAGCCCTTGGCAACCTCCTGCAAGCGAAGGACCTCCCTTCTTCCCAATTTGCTTATTTATAATTGATGAGGACTTATAAATTTTTCAATGATTTAGAATTCTTTAGTACATTCTCATTATAATTCTACAAAAGTACTACTAATAATTCCCTACAGTACGTAATAATTACTTAATTATTTTGGTGCTCAAATTGTCCCAGATTTGGTCAGTGGGATCCACTTCTTTAATCTGACTTCTGTGTCCCTGTGTCTTGCTTCCTCATCCTTTCGAACATTTTTCTACCTTTTGTCAAAATAAATTTTTCCAGCTTTGACTTGGACCTATCCTGCCCCAGCCCTGGAATCATCCATTTTTCCACGGGACGCTACTTTTCCTTAGTGGAGAATAACAACGCGAGAGGTAACGACCTGGGTGCTAGGTGTGCTCACTGGATCGTGGTGTCTGCTTCTCGGCCCCTTCAGTGGACAGAGGCAGGAAACATGTGAATACATACACTTATACACACTTAAACATATACACTGAAATATACAGATATTATCTATATGCACCCGCTGACCTTCAAAACCACAAATTCACATGAATACCCTCAATTCCAATGCCCCCCGTGGGGTTCTTTTCGTGCCTGTATTTTTAATGAGCACCACACGTGACTGTTCTAACTAGGGATGTTCAGGAAACACTGCTGAAGATTGCTGGTGAATCTCACACACGTTCTCAGTGCTTTTCCATGAAATTCAACTAGATCAAAAAACCAACTAATTTAAAGCACCGGTGTTCTCCTTCCATTTCATTTACCTTAACGATCAATTCCCTATTCCTACTGAATATCTGTTTTATGCAGTTCCATCCTGAGGAAAATTATCTTTGAAGATATAAGAGCAAAATAAAAAGTGGTCACTTTCTCAGTCATCATTCACCAATGGCCAGAGGTTTGAGTCTTGACACTTTTCCCTTTCTAGTTTTTCTGGATATTAACGCCAACTTAAAATTTTTAAAAAGCACTTACTACTACTGGGGGGGACATGACTCAGCACATTTTAGCCTTGAAGATTCAGGATACCTTCTTAGCAGTACTACTACCAAGTGTGTGTGTGTGTGTGTGTGCGCGCGCGCGCGCGCGTGCGTGCATGCGTGCGTGTGTTGTACTTGCACTACTCTAGTTCCGTGGTCTAACCTTTAGGGCACATCTAACAGTGCCCACTGTGCACTCTAAAGGATCATGAACGTGGAAATTATTAGTATTCTACTTCAGCCACTAGCCTTCCCTTTCGGTTAGAGTTAAGTCCAGAACAGCCGTTCTCCTTGTAGCTCCTTTTACTGTTCTCCATCAGATCAAGACAGACCTTGCCCAATGCTGGTATATGGCAATGAGGGCACACAGAAAGAGAACTGAAGAAAACCCCTAAACGGATGGTAGCTGGACGAAAAGGAAGTTTCTATGGCAACTAACAAAACATGTCTCTGTAGATATGTGAAAGATATCCTGGATAAAGTTTGGGACCGACTTCGCAGGAACAGAACCAGCAACGGCTTGGCCTGCAGCAGCAGAGCCACTCTCCCTAATTCCTCCTTGTACTAGTTTCTCCGTCCTTCAAATGAAGATACTAGTCATATCTACTTCACAGGGCGAGAATTACACAAGTTAATACATATTAGGTAATTAATGCAGTTATTCCCAAGACAGAATTTTTTTCTTTTACCAGTAAAGTGACAAATTGCATTGGTAGAGATTCTCTCACCCCTCTGAATAAACCATCACCCTTCACCCCCCCATCCCCCCATCCCCCTTCAGGGTTATCTTTGTGATGCATGAGTAACATTACCATTTGAGAACTATACAAACCCACTATGGAAATGACACAAGAAAAGCAAGTCTTCAATACACAAAACACTTGAATGACATTTCTAAGTGTCTAAAACTTCTGTGAGGGTATAATACTCATAGATATTATTAATCAGATTTATGGAAACTGTTATTTTTCAAACAGCTATTTTCCAGCCAACTTCTCACTTCCAAGGTTATCCATTTTATTAAGGGTCCCAATGTGTCGTTTAGGACTATCAAATGCACTATGAAATAACAGGCTATTTATAGATTAACGCGTTCCTATAATTCCTCACTTGCTCGTAAAAAGAGAGCATCAAATGTTAAAATCCAGGGTACATATGCTATCACTCTGAAAAACGCCCACAGCAACAAGATAACCACGACACTTACCTCATCTCTGTACAGGGGGCTGGTGTAATACATTATGTCCATTGCACTGCTGTTCAACATGTCCCTTAAACCTCGCACTTTGTCTGGAGTGATGGAATCTACAGTGTCTGTAAGTTACAAACAAAGTTACACCTAGAGAAGGTTTGTTTTAGGAAAAAAATAAACTGTGAAGGAAGTTACACTCCTTGAAATAACAGCGCTTTAACATGTGAATATTCAAGACTAGCTTTGAATCGAATGAGCCTTACCTTCTTGAAATTTTACTATTTGTACATGTAAAAATGAGGATGAAGGGTATTTACCTACCGCAAACATCACTGTGCTCAACAGTGCTGAGAGGTTAAAAAACATTTCCTTTAAACCAGGAACAAGCTAAGGATAGCTACTCTTTTTTTATAATTAAAAAAATTTTACTGAGGTCCAACTGATTACAATATTATGTAAGTTCCAGGTGTACAACATAGTGATTCAAAATTGTTAAAGGTTACACTCCATTTAAAGTTATAAAATACCGGTTACAGTCCTCGTGTTGAACAATATATCCTTGTAGCTTATTTATTTTATGCGTAGCAGTTTGTACTTCTCAGTCCCCTTCCCCATCTTCTGCTACAGTCACTAGTTTGCTTTGTTTTTTAGATTCCACGTGTAAGTGACATCATACAGTATTCGTCTTTGTCTGACTTATTTCACTTAGCATAATACCCTCCAAGCCCATCCATGATGTTGCAAATGGCAAATTTTATTCTTTTTTATGGCTGAGTAGTATTCCATTGTGTATGTATATATACACAACATCTTCTTTATCCATTCATCTGTTGATGGACACTTTAGGTTACTTCCACAGCTTCGCTATTATAAATACATAATGCTGCTATCAACATTGGGGTGCATGTAACTTTTCAAATTAGTGTTTTTGTTTTTTTTGGATATATACTCAGGAGTGGAATTGCTGGGTCATATGGTAGCTCTATTTTTAGTTTTTTGAGAAACCCCCATACTGTTTCCACAGCGGCTGTACCAGTTTACATTCCCACCATCAGTATAGGAGGGCTCCCTTTTCTCCACACCCTCTCCAGCATTTGTTATTTGTGTCCTTTTTGATGATGGCCATTGTGAAGGTGTGAGGTAACAGCTCATTGTGGTTTTGATTTGCATTTCTCTAAAATTAATGATGTTGAGCATCTTCTTCTGTGCCTGTGGCCACATGTGGATCTTTTTTGGAAAAACGTCTATTCAGGTCTTCTGCCCATTTTAATTGGGTTCTTTATATTTCATGATGTTGAGTTATATGAACTGTTGTGTATTAACCCCTTATTGGTCACATCATTTGCAAATATCTTCTCCCATCCCATTCACTGTCTTTTCATTTTACTGATGGTCTCCTTTGCTGTGCAAAAGCTTTTAAGCTTATTCAAGTCCCAAGTGTTTATTTTTGCTTTTATTTCCTTTGCTTTAGGAGACAGATGCAAAAAGATATTGCTACAATTTATGTCAAAGAATGTTCCATCTATGTTCTCTTCAAGGAGTTTTGTGGTTTTACATTTAGGTCTTTAATCCATTTTGAGTTTATTTTTGTACATGGTTGTAGAGAATGTTCTAATTTACACGTAACTCTCCAGCTTTCCCAGCACCACTTACTGAAGAGACTGTCTCTTCTCCATTGCATATTCTTGCCTCCTCTGTTGTAGATTAATTGACCATAAGTACATGGGTTTATTTATGTTCCACTGATCTATGTGTTGGTTTTTGTGCCAGTAACCTACTGGTTTGATGACTGTAGTTTTACAGTATAGTCTGAAGTCAGGCAGTATGATTCCTCTAGCTCTGTTCTTCTTTCTCAAGATTGTTTTGGCTATTCAGGGTTTTTTGGGGTTCCATACATACTTTAAAATTATTTGTTCTAGTTCTGTGATAAATGCCCTTGGTATTTTGATAGGGATTGCACTGAATTTATAGACTGCCTTGGGTAGTATGGTCATTTTAACAATATTAATTCTTCCAATCCATGAACACAGTATACCTTTCAACTTGTTAATGTTGTCTTCAGTTTCTTTCATCGGTGTCTTATAGTTTTCTGAGTACAGGTCTTTCACCTCCTTAGGTAGGTTTATTCCTAGGTATTTTACTCTTTTTGATGTGATGGTAATTGGGATTGTTTCCTTAACGTTTCCTTTTTGACAGTTTGTTGTAAGTGTATAGAAATGCAACAGATTTCTGAATATTATTTTGTATCCCACAACTTTACCAAATTCATTGATGAGCTCTAGTACTTTTCTGGTGGTGTCTCAGGATTTTCTATGTATAGTATCATGTCATCTGCAAACAGTGACAGTTTTACTTCTTCCTTTCCAATGTGGATCCCTTTTATTTCTTTTTCTTACCTGATTGCTACGGATAAGACTTCCAATACTCTGCTGAATAAAAGTGGTGAAAGTGAGCATTCTTGATCTTAGAGGAAATGCTTTCAGTTTTTCACCATTGAGCATGATGTTAGCTGTGGGCTTGTCATATATGGCCTACATATGTTGAGGTATGTTCCCTCTATGCCTATTTCCTGGTGAGTTTTTATCATAGAATGTTTACTATTTTAACAAATATTCTACTTGACATCTTAGCCAGTGCAATACAATAAGGAAAAGAAATAATAGTTTTAAGAAATGGGAAAGATCTGATTTTCATATGATTGTCTACACAGAATATACAAAGGAATCTATAGAAAAATGACTAGAACTGACTCTCAGTTTTAATTCATGTATAGTTTTGCATAACTACCACTATGATCAGCATACAAAACTGTTCCATCACCCTAAAAAAACTCCCACATGCTGCCCTTTTGAACTCAACTCCCCCACTCCCAAACCCTGGCAATTACTAATCTGTTCTCCATCTCTACAGTTCCGTCTTTTGCAGCATGTCATATAAATGGAAGCATACATTTTATAAACTTTGGGTTTCACTTCTGTGATGCTGTGATATAAGAAGAAATATGTATTTCGTCTTTGTCCCTGGTTCCGGCACAGGGTTCCAAAAACCTTTTTAGGTTCCTGAGTGACAGGGTGAAAGGATGTCTTTTATAATTCATAATGAGCCTCTGTCAATCATAACTGAGTTCACACTAACGAGGTGACTCTTAGAGAATGGGGGACGGTTGCCAGAGGAACCACTTTTGAACTTTCTGTCCCATCCCCCAACCTCTAGGAAGGGGAGAGGGGCTGGATATTAAGTTCCATAGCCAATGGGCAGTGATTTAATCAATTATGCTTACATGATGGAGCCTCCATAAAAACCCTAAACAACAGGGCTTGAAGAGCTTCTAGGTTGTCGAACAAATGAGAGTACGAGAAGGGTTGTACACTTGAAGGGGACATGAAATCTCTGCACCCCTTCACCATACACTGCTCTATGTAGCTCTTCATCCAGCTATTCATTTGTATCCTCTGTAATAGCCTTTAAAGGAGTAAATGTAATTTAAACCAGTCAATGTAAGTACAGTTGCTCCTTGAACAACATGGGTTTGAATTCCGTGGATCCACTTATAGGTAGATTTTTTTCAATAAATACATACTACAGTATTAGGCCATCTGTGGTCTGCTGAGTCAGCAGATGGGGAACCGTGAATAAAGGGTTGGACTATGAGGTTACAGTCGTACTTGGATTTTTGACTGGGGGTTGGGGGGACGTCAGTACCTCCTATAGCCACATGTTCAAAGGTCAACTGTAAACGTTTCCCTGAATTTTGTGAGTTGTTCAGTCACAACTGCAGGGGACAACCTGGAACTTGTGACTGGCATCTGAAGTGGGGGAAAGTCTTGTGGGACTGAGTCCTTAATCCGTCTGCACTACCTCTGAGCGGTTAGTGTCAAAAATGAATTAAATTGTAGGACCCCCTGCGATGGCCACCAGGAACTGAAGAATTAGCTGCTGTGGGGAGAATCCCCGACGTATTTGGTGTCGGAAGTGCTGAGCAAAAAGAGGAACAGCGGTGCTCTTCCTCTAGCTTCTTTCACTCGGCATGATGCCTTCAAGATTGTACTACAGTGGTTTACACCTAACAGAAAATTACAGACTTACAGGTTTTATCAAATGGTAATTCATCCATGTTATCTCTTGATGCATTCCTGAGCAGCCTAAAAAATGTATCTGGGTGAGTGGAAAAAGCTCCAAAGATAGCGTTACTACACCAGAACTTTACATATGAGCTGCTGCCGCTGCTAAGTTTTCTTTGGTCACAAGCATTTTTTTCTTTTTCTTTTGGTAAACGCATTACAACTTTTGATGTCACTTTGGTTTATAAACTATAACTGGTATTCCTAACTGACTATGAGGCGAAATCACAGACTATGAAGAAACTCTGGAAATCATCCAGGGAGACAGTTCAGATGAACAAGGGCTCTCGCATCATGCAGACCTAGATTTTTGTCTGTCATTCTTCGTTAAATTCACATTTTACTGAGTTTCAGTTTCCCTATTAGTAAAAGAGAGAAAATAAAGCAGGTATTTCATAGATGTGTGAGAAAATTACATGAGATACTCCATGTAAAATGAACCGCAGAGTGCCAGGCACACAGTAAAAGCTCAACAAACAGCAGCTGCTACTGTGTCCAGTACAGCTCTCTCATTTTTCAGATTATGTAAATAACCAACATAAACATTATATTTTAATGGTTTTAATATTCAAAGGACAAAACTTTGGGTAAAGAGAGATGCATAGATTACATAATTTCTGCATGCTAGATTATAATTCACCAGCCCAAGGAATGCAGGAACAACAACAAATCAAAGACCTGAGACTTTACCTTCCACATATAAGGGAGGAAAATTATTAGGAAGAAAATGTAAGCTCATATGAAATTGTGGACAACATATGTTTTAAAAGTATTGACGAGTCACTTTTCTGTCAAAAATTTTAGAAAACATTTTGTTCCCTTCACATGCCCTTCTCCTCCTCCCACCCACAGAGGGCATGCATGAAAACTGTGTTATCTGTGAAATCTATATGGTGGTCCAAAACGACATACGTTGATATAATTATTTTTTTAAATCAATGGATTTTATTTTCTTAAATCATCCAGAACAAAGAATGAGTATACCTCAAGACAAATAAAGACACTCCATTCCCAATGAGCAACACTTTGTTGCCACTGACTAAATCGTTTAAATTTTAAACAAAATGTACCTCCATCCAGAGTAAGTTTTGACCGCCACTCAACAGGCAGAAATTCAACATGTGTTGCGTGGTTGGAAAAATGCCTTTCTTCTATTTTTCTTGCAGCCTCTCTCATCCTAAAAAAACGAAAACAAAACAAAATTTTATCAGAGTAACTTCATATATGTATTTACATGGTATAAAATGTCTTCAATCATAACACTTCCACTTGCTTACAACTTTGTCCAAGTAAGTTTCAATTACTGCTATACTATGCAACAGTTTGTAATACTAGGACATCTTCATTTCAAAACCGTTTTCCTAAAATTGCCATCTATAATTTCAAATATTCCAAGCTTGGATATTATATTCTAAATAGTTATATGCATAAATCTTTAGAAGAGAGAACAGTATAATAGAATACCCCAGTTCAAAATATTAGCACACTGTGGCCTGTCATTTCACCTATTCCTCCAATTCCTCTCCTCACAATACAGATTTTTAAATTTTATTTTGAAAATTAAGGTACAGCAAAATTGACTTTTTTCCTTTTTGGTGTCAACTGTATAGATTTGTGGTTAGCACCATGACAATCAAGATACAGAATAGTCGTATCATCAAAAAAAACCTCCTTCATGCCATTCCTTTATGGTAGCACTCTTTCCCCATAGTATTTTAAAGCAAACCCCAGATATCACAGCAGTTCCTCTGTAAATAGCTTAGTATATATTTCTGAAATGTTAGGCAAACATAATCTATTCAGTACTATTATGATACCAAAAAAATTAATAATTCCTTAACTTCAACAATTATGTTTAGCAGTCCCACTTTCCCAGTTAGACTATAAATGTTATTTTACAATAACATAAACAATATTTTTTTACACTTTTGAATTGAACTCCAAACACAGCCCATGCACTGCAATGGGGAGACATGTCTCTCAGGTGTCTTTTAATCTATAGGTCCCTCTCTCTCTTTTTTTGGCTTTGTAATTCTTTTCATGTTCCGTAGAGTTTCTGAGAGTCTGATTTTTCATCCCTGCACCCCAAAGTGTTACTTAACATGCTGTCTGTTTCCTACTTAGTAGCGAGATACAGGGGACTGATAAGATTCAAGTTCTACTGTTCTGGCAGGACTACTACTCTACAGGTACATACACGTAGTTTTCTCTCTTTTAGGCGAGACTAGCACTTCTTATGATCATTGCTTAGATCCATTAATTTACTATGGCTGCAAAAAAGTGCTTTTTAAATCCCATCACTCCTTATACTTCTGGAAAGGGACATTTCCTCACATCAAGTATTGGCTGCCTTACGATACAATCAAATAGTTTCTGTGTGAACTGAGAAAAGTCAGGACAAATGGTTAATTCTTCTCTTTTATTAACAATTAAATACTGGTTTTATATTTTTTGACATCACTACTAACTCATAGATTTAAACATATTTGAAGTATTCCAACCCCCTGTAGTCATCATCCTTACGGATGCTCAAATCGTTTCCGTTTTGGTCATCGAGTCTCTTCAGGTTTACTTCTGTGTCTTTTTGACATGACCTCACTAGTTTTTGTTGTTGTTTTAAACAATCCAGAGGCTTTTAGTATATTGCTGAGTTGCACAACCATCACCATTATCTAAATTCAGAACACTTCTGTCACTCCCATGAGAAATACCACACGCACACTAGTCATTTCCCTTAAGTCCTTCCTCCATGCCCTGGCACCATAAATCTACTTTCTGTCTCTATGAATTTGCCTCTTCTGGACTTTTCAGGTAAATGGAATCTACACCACATGGCCTTCTGTGTCTGGCTTCTTTCACTTACCACAGTGTTTCAAGGTTCATCCATGTTGTATCATGAAACACTACTTCTTTGCTTTTCATGGTTGAGTAACTATTCTACTGTACGAATATACCATTTCTGCTTATCCATCTACCGGCAAGTGGGACGTTTAGACTGTTTCCCTTTCGGGGCTGTTATAAATAACGCTTCTATGAATATTAACAAGTTTTCGTGTGGATGTATGTTGTCAATTCTCTTAGGTATACCTATAAGTGGAACTGCTGGCTCATCTGCTAATTCCACATTTAACTTTTTTGAGGAAGTACCAAACTGTTTTCCAAAGCAGCTGTACTATTTTACAGCCCTATCAGCAACATACGAGGGTTCTAATTGTTTCACACCTTCCCTAACACTTGCTATTTTCCATCTTTTTGATGAGTCATCCTAGTCAGCATGAAGTGGTATCTCTCTGTGGTTGTGCATTGCACTTGCGTAAGGACTAATAATACTGAGTATCTTTTCACCTGCTTATGGGCCATCTGTATATTTTATTTGGACAAATGTGTATTCAAATCCTTCACCCATTTAAAAAAATTGGTTTTTTTTTTTATTATTGCATTTGTAGGTGTTATATATGCTAAATGATAGAACCTTATCAGTTATATGACTTGCAAACGTTTTCTACCATTTCGTGGGTTGTCTTCACTTTCTTGATAGTGTCTTTTGAAAAACTAAAGTCTTAAATTTTGAAAAAGCCCAATTTATCTTTTGTTTTTTCCTTAGTGGCTTTTACTTTTAATGTTATATCTCAGAAACCACTAGTTAATCCAAGGTCACAAAGATTTACTCCTATATTTTCTTCTAAGAGTTTTTATATTTAGGTCTTTGATTCACTCTGAATTAATTTTTGTTTTTCGTTTTTATATTTAGGTCTTTGATTCACTCTGAATTACTTTTTGTATGTGATGTAAGGTAGGGGTTTAACTTCATTCTTTTGCATGTGGATATCCAGGTGTCCTAGCACCATCTGTTAAAAGGCTATTCTTTCCTCATCACATTATTTTCATACTTCTGTTGAAAATCAATCAAACTCTCAATTCTATTCCACTGAGCTAGGTCTATCTTCATGCCAGCCAGTACCACAATGTCTTGATTACTATAGTTTTGTAGCAAGTTATGAAATTGGGAAGGGTAAGTCCTCCACCTTTATTCTTTTTCAAGATTGTTTTGGCTATTCTGGGTCCCTTACATTTCCATGTGAATTTTAGGATCAGCCTGCCAATTTCCGCAAAATTGACAGGTGAAATTTTGACAGGGATTGTGGTGAATTTACAGATCCACTTAGGAAGTACTGCCATCTTAACATTAAGTCTTTTTCTTTTTAAAAAAAAAATCTATTTATTTATTGGGTGCATTGGGCCTTCTTTGCTGCACATGGGCTTTCTCTGGTTGCAGTGAGCGGGGGCTACTCTTCAATGTAATGTGCAGGCTTCTCATTGTGGTGGCTTCTCTTGTTGTGGAGCACGGGCTCTAGGTACGTGGGCTTCAGTAGCTGAGACATACGGGCTCAACAGTTGTGGCTCACGGGCTCTAGAGCGCAGGCTCAATAGTTGTGGTGCACGGGCTTAGCTGCTCCGTGGCACGTGGGATCTTCCTGGAGCAGGGATCAAAAACGTGTCCCCTGCATTGGCAGGTGGGTTTTTAACCACTGCGCCACCAGGGAAGCCCAACATTAAATCTTCTGATCCTCAAATGTGGGTTGTCTTTTCCATTTATTTGTCTTTAATTTTTTTCAATGGTGTATTACAGTTTCCAGTGTACAAATCTTACACTTCTTTTGTTAAACTTATTCCTAAGTATTTTATTCTTTTTGATGCTATAGTAACTGGAAATGCTTTACTTAACCTAATTTTCAGATTTTCACTGCTAGTGTAAAAATACAATAAGACTTTTATATATAATCTTGTATTCTATAACTTTGCTGAGTTCATTTATTAACACCCAAAGTCTTTTTTGTGTGTATATATGTGTATTCCTTAGGATGTTCTATATATAAGATGTCATCTACAAAAAAGATAGTTTTATTTCTTCCTTTCTAATCTGGATGTCTTTTACGTCTTTTTCTTGCCTAACTGCCCTGGCTGAAACCTACAGTGTAATGTTGAGCAGAAACAGTTGGAGGGGACATCCTTGTTTTATTCCCTGAAAGCTTCTGTCATTAAAGAACAATTTTAGCTGTGGACTTGTACATGCCCTTTTTCAGGTTGAGGACTTCTATTTCTAGTTTTCTAGGTGTTTTCATTATGAAAGGGTGCTAGATTTTGTTAAATGCCTCTTCTGCATCAAAAATCACATGAAATATTTTTTTTCTTTTCTTCTGTTAATGTGGTGTACTACCTTTGAAGGATTTTTTACAATATTAAACCAACCTTGCATTCCTGGGATAAGCCCCACCTGGTCACAGTGTATAATCTTCTTTACATGTTGCTAGATTCAGTTGCTAGTATTCTGTTCATGATTTTTGTCTCCATAAAATATATTGATTTGTATCCGTAAGAGATACTGGTATCTAGTTTTTTTCCCTTGTAATGTCTTTATCTGATTTTGCTATCAGGGTAATACTGGCCTCACAGAAGGAGTCAGGGAATCATCCTCTTCTAGTTTTTGGAGGGTTTGTGAAGAACTAGTGCTAATTCTTAGTGTTTAGTAAAATTCACCAGTAAAAGCATCTGGTCTCATGCTTTCTGTTTGGTTTTTTTGTTTGGAACAAAAATTTTTTATTATTAATTCAAATGGTTTACTTGTTGAAGGCCAATTCTGATTTTCTATTTCTTCTTACTGATCACTGAATCAGTCTGGTAGTTTTGTGTCTTTTTATAAATTTGTCAATTCCATCTAGGTGATCTAATTTGTGGGCACAGAACTGTGCGTAGCAGTCCTTTATAATTCTTTTGATTTCTTAAGGTCAGTAATGATGTCCCCTCTTTCATTCTGAACTTTAGTAATTTGAATCTTCTTTTTTCTTGGTCAGTTTAGCTAAAGGCTGCTCACTTTTGTGGATCTTTGCAAAGAACCATAATAATATGCAGAGATCTTCCTTACTGTGTTTTCCACATAATCAGCCATCGTTTTACCAACCAGGCTTTTACTGGTAAACACCTTGGTTGTTTCCTATCACAAGCAATGCTGCTATGTCTCGTGCATCCATCTTTCTGTAGTTTTGCTGATACTATCCTTGATTCAGAAATAATATAATCTTGATAGATATTGCCACATTCTCTCTTTCATTGCTTTCCACTAGTAGTACAAGAATGCCTATTACCTACAGCCTGGCCAAAAGAGTACACTATCAAATTTTGGACTTTTGCTAATCTAATAGACAAGAAATGGCATCTTAGTGTAATCTTACAGTTTATGAACAAGGTTGAGTATTTCCTTTTCTGGGAATTGGCTGTTCACATCTGTAGCCCATTTTTCTATAAGGTGGTCAGACATTATTCCTTCTATTTTTAGAAGTTCTTTATATTTAGGTATATTAATTGTTCATCTGTGATACAAGATACAAATGTTTTCTCTCAGTTTGTCTTAATTTTTTTTTTTTTGTCATATGGCTTTTTTGGGGATGATATATTTATCAATATCTGCCCTTAATGCTTCTGGATCAAGTTATAGTTAGGACAGTTTTCTCTATTCCTAAGATACTTAAGGATTCAAACTCCCCTCAATCCTACCTTTTAAATCCATAGTATTTGTATGGTTTCATTTCTTAGGTTCAAATGTGATCTCATTGAAATTTATCTTAGTGTGAAAAATGGGCCCAATTTCTTTCCATATGGTTGCCTAGCTATCCCAACACACTATTTGTTCAAAAGTCTTTCTCCACGTCTAGTATATTTTTAAAGCATTATTTACAATATGATTATGTTTTATTGATTACCTACCACCAAAGTTGCCATTTAAAAAGTCTAGATTCTAGGTTGCCAAAAAGAAAATCTGCTTCCCTGAACATCACTGAACATAAAGATGATATCCAGTACTTCAGACTTGAAGGCAGGATCTCTTTTATTAACCATAGTCTAAAGAGTGGTTTTTTTATTGTTGCTGTTGTTGTTCATTTGTTTTTTATAGCAGATACTCAAATAATGATTACAGATACATTTTTTAAGTTTCTTTGCCATCTTTCAAGTGTTCAGTTTTAAGTTTGAACATTTACAAGAAAATATATTTTAAGATTTCTAATATTATTCTATGCTCTTATTCATTTTTGATGGCTGTACAGTTCATGTATATTTCATTACGATATAACAATGAGGAAGTGGTATGTGTGCTGCTATCTGAATGTATTAAAAAAAAAAAAAAGTTCACTTAGACTAATGGTTCTCAGACATTTCTCAAACATGCATGGAGTTTGTTTTTCCCCTCCAGGGGACAATGACAACGTCTGGAGAGTTTTTTTGGAGACATTTTTGGTTGTCACAATTAGGGGTTCTATCTGCATCTAGTGGACGGAGGTCGGGGACGCTGCTAAATATCCTGCAATAATGCACAGGCCGCCACGCGCAACAAAGAGCCACCTGGTAAAGAATGTTATGTTAATAGTGATACGGTTAAAGAAGCTTGATTTTGACGTATAAATGCAGATACACTGCATTTGTTTAAAATCCTCGTCCAGCCAGAGAGTAGCACAGACATATATATACTCCCAACTGTAAAATAGATAGCCAGCGGGACGTTGCTGTATAACAAAGGGAGTTCAACGCGAGGATGGAAGATGCCGTAGAGGACTGGGGCGGGGAGGGTGGGGGGGACTCGAGGGAGGGTGGGAGGGGAGTCGAGGGAGGGAGGGAATACGGGGATATGTGTATAAAAACAGATGACTGAACTTGGTGTACCCCCCCAAAAATAAAATAAAATAAATAAAATCCTCTTCCCCAGTAAACTGAGACAATCCTCTACTCTATCGGATCACTATCACAGTTCTCAAATGGCCACACATGTAGATATTTTAGGTTGGTAGGTATGTCTACTGAATCACTTGGTTGTGAGTGACACACACACACACAACAACAACAACAAAAGAGAGGCAAGGAAAGGAAAGGAAAGGAAGGGAAGGAATGATGAAAGAAGATAATCACGGATGGAGGAAAAAAGCGGGGAGGGACAGAGACAGAGACAGAGGTAGATAGATAAATAGGTAGGCAGAAAGAGAAAGAGCATGTGCTATGTCTCTACTATTGCCTTACTAAAAATAAAATCTATTTCATAAATATATAGGTCTTGACTACAAGAGAAACACTGAGACCAAGGAGGGATGAAGGAAATGAGAAAAAGGAATGATTTAAAAATATTATCTTACAGGGCTTCCCTGGTGGCGCAGTGGTTAAGAATCAGCCTGTGAATGCAGGGGACACAGGTTTGATCCCTGGCCTGGGAAGATCCCATATGCTGCAGAGCAACTAAGCCCAAGCACCACAACTACTGAGCCTATGCTCTAGAGCCCATGAGTCACAACTACTGAAACCCGCATGCCTAAAGCCCGTGCTCCGCAGCAAGAGAAGCCACCACAATAAGAAGCCCGTGCACTGCAATGAAGAGTATCCCCTACTCTCTGAAACTACAGAAAGCCCGCGTGCAACAGAGACCCAACGCAGCCAATAAATAAAGAAATATATAAATAATTAAAAATTAAAAAAAAAAATTATCCTACAGCTCAGACTTCACCCATTACTGTGCAGCTGTAATGCCATGCACAAAACTCATGATTTCAATTCTAAGCTTATTAAACTTCCATGTTCTCGTGCTAGGCACTAAATGTTTAGCTCATATCTTGTAAAAGGAAGGAAGAGATTAATAGCACCTGAGAATTACTGTCTAATTAAGGATCATTAAGTAGCTCTGAAAAAAAAAGTCTAATTATTCTCAATTAGGAAAACAATCAATTGGTAAACTAATTGGTTTTAAGAATATATATCATATATATACACACACACATATATGAAAGGAGGGCAACAGAAAATCACGAAAATAATATGAGATACTTTTACACAAAAAAGCAATGTCTAAGAGTGTATACAGTATGCTGTTTTATGAGTGAAAATAATCTGTATTTGTCTAAAGAAACTCTAGAGGAATATAAGATAAATAACACTGCTTAGAGACACAAGGATGAGGGACACGGGGGGAGATGGAAATAGGAATGGAATCAGACTTTTTTCACTCTATACATTCTCCTGTTTTGGTTTGTGAACCATGTGAATGTATTCCCTATTCAAAAAGATAAATTTGGCTGACACTCTTACTTGCTGTTGTCCTCCCATTTTTTTCTGTACATGTGGGTCTATACCAATTTATTTAAGAAATTCTTTTGCTATCATTTTCAGTGGGGTTTCAGGAGGTAGTAAGATAAGCTATGTGTGAAATCTGCCAGGCTTAACTAAGTCTCTTATCACTCTTCTAAAATTATAGCTTTAAAATTACTAACGTATTCTATTAGATATATAAGTTCAATAAAAATTTCCTTTGTAATAAAGTGCCACAAAAAGTAAGTCCAGTTGTATTTAAAATACATTCATCCCTTTCAGTAAACCAATCCTGATATTCCTAGAAGTTGTCTATAAACGTTCTTCTCCACTCATTTAAATAATAAACATATTTTGCTGGAACAAAATTGATTAAAACCAGTTTGGATTCATTTGCATATTCACTAAAATAACGGAAGACGGGACAATCCCTATTTCCAGGACTCTGGCACAAGAGACCCTCAGAGAACAGCAGGTTGCCAAAGAAGTGGCGTGTGGTAAACCCCTAATTCTACCTTGCGCATTTCAACCACAGTCTCACAAATCAGACCACAAGCACGACAAGCTTCAGAGGGGCGCCGACAGGGACGAAGTTCACTTCACTTTCTTTAAAGCCCTAGACAACCGGCTTCGGGATGGTGCCAAGCAGGGGAAGGGAAGAAATCAGCCGGACTTTCCCATCTATTATTGAGCAGAATTCCTTTCTGTTTGAGTGTTTTCCATCAATTACTCATTGAGGTGAAGAATTTCCCATCAAATCAGCCTGTCTCTGAAGAAATGAGGGCATCTTCTTCGCAGTGAAGACATTTCTGCCGGGCCACCTGATATTCCCTCAGCCTACTTCCAATGGGAGCTCTTGATGTTCTCTGGGGCTCTACCTCTCCCTATGGTTATGATGAAGCCAACTTCCATCTGATTCTAGGGTGGAAAGATGGCACGTTTGGCAGGTCAGGTCATGGCCACGTACAGATTCAGGCATTTGGAGGTGATACCATCAGGCACTGAAATGCATAGACTAGCAGGGACTTCTGGAAAAAAAAAAAAAGACTCATTTTTTATTCCTGAACTAGAACCCAAGGTGATATAAACCACAGCTGGACCACAGGAAATGTCTGAGAATAGCTCAAAAATGAAGGCGGGTAGGATTCCAATGATTTGTTTGGCAAATCCTAGACTTAGACGTCTCAGCTTTATGGACTACTGAATCCTCCTTTCTGATTTAAGTTTTCCCACACTTGCACCCAAAGAAATCAAGCTGGTATCTTTCCAATTATCAATAGCTCCTGAGAGAACATGTTCCTAAACCTACTTTTCAGGTTCCTTAGATAACCGAGCAAAAAATTAGCATCCTGACACAAGAATGTAAATGTTGTGGGAAGTAATGTGCAAATCATCAGAAAATAAAATCAGAATCAGAGGGAAGAGATCTCTGAAACACAAGCTATGGAGATTGACAAGGATTAGAATGGCCTGGAAATATCTGACAAAGACTTTTTTTTTTCAAACTGAACCATATTTTTATTTTAATCCATCAGTGGCACTGAGGTGTTACAGTAAAAAGTGAAACAGAACTCGATGTTGTATTATTATAGAGCTATTGCTGAGGACATGGTTCCCGGTACCACACAGCATTTGCTTCATAAGGACTCAGGAAATACATTTACTTGAAGCCTCAGAACCTGACAAACTGTGTTCTCAACAACTGATTTGTTCTCATCACATTATAAATCTGATTGGATTTTTCTTTATACTGGCTGCTAGTTCAGAGCCAAGTTTGTAATAGAACTTTTAACGCTAAAATTTCCTTTTAACACAGTCCTAAACATTTTGAAACACAAGTACAAAACATCCTCCACCCAACAACATCTTAAAAAGTGTTTAGAATAAAGCTGAATACAAACAAATGAGGTAAATAACCGTCCTGGTGTGTGGGCAAGGCACCCACGGTTTGTTCTCTGTGTTAAAATTTAGGGTTCAATTTCCTCTGGTTGTAACTACCTGGACAAATAAGCTGCTAACTGGCAACTTAAACAATTCTTAGCTTTTTCAGAATTATACAGTATTCTCAGTTTCTGCAGTTCAGAGAGTAACATACAAACTTAAAACCAGACTTTTATCTTGCTTTCAACCTCATTTTAATGTAAACTAACAACAGATTAAGTTAAAAAGGCTTTCTTGGACTTCCTAGGTGGCGCAGTGGGTAAGAATCCGCCTGCCAATGCAGGGGACACGGGTTCAAGCCCTGCCGCAGGAAGACACCACATGCCGTGGAGCAACTAAGCCCATGCACCACAACTACTGAGCCTGCACTCTAGAGCCCGTGAGCCACAACTATGGAGCCCACGTGCCGCAACTACCGAAGCCCACGTGCCTAGAGCCTGTGCTCTGCAACAATGAGAAGCCCACGCACCACAACGAAGAGTAGCCCCTGCTCACCGCAACTAGAGAAAGCCCGTGTGCAGCAACGAAGACCCAACACAGCCAATAAAATAAATAAATAAATTTATTAAAAACAAAAAAAGAAGGCTTTCTTATCCCTCCTCTTCTCCATTATGGAAGCGAAAAAAATCAAATAAATATCATCATCATCATCTAGACATAATCACTCTCAAAATTTGGTCCAGAAACTTCACTTACAACCTAAAGAGATAGAATAGTTGGCACTGGAGAAACAGGTGGCATAATGATTAACTTCAATTACACCCTGGACAAAAGTTTGGACTCTGACTAGATGGAGAATGTATTCATCAAAGAACTCACATGGCTGTATTTTTGATAATTCTTCCTTGGTCCATTTTCTGCCCAATGCCATGCACAACAAACACAACATGGGTAGTCTGTGATGGCTTGTCCTCTAACGTGGCTTCTTCTACATAACCTCTATGAAGTCTGGTCCCACTACTCGATGCTGTAGGAAAATTATGATTCTAAGTTTATTGTTTATTACAGAAATAAGCATTTTTACAATATACTGAAAAAATAAATAAAAGGAATACTATGAAAAAGTTTCACTGGGTTGGGCAGGGATAAAATTTCTAAGATATATATTGATCAGTTCTAATGTAAAGTGCTGAACTGGACATGACAGGGAAGCCAGCAACTATAAGGCAAAACAAAGGGAAAAAGGACGAACTGAACATAAAAACTGAAAACTTCTCTATGATAAAAGCATCATGAAGCAAAGATAAAAGATGACTGACAAACTGGCAAAATTTCTGCAAAACATGCCATCCAGTAGGTTAAGTATCTACGTATATAAAAAGAACTTATTAATCAAAGTGACATAAATCATCCAAATAGCAAAATGGGCTAAAGATGTGATAAAGTAACTCACCAAACAAATACAATTGACTAATGAATATATAAATATTCAAGCACATTTGTTATCAAGGAATTAAAAATGAGGTAGTAAAAAAATTACCAGACTTAGAAAAAATTTTTGAAAAAAATTATTTTTTTGGTAATGCACTCACCTCTTCCCCAAGTATCAGTCCCTCTTTTCTTCCTTTCAGTCAAATTTGTTTAAAGAGCTCTCTATTCTCACTGCCTCCATCTCTTCAACTTCTACTTAAACTTCCACCCGTGCCAGTCTGGTTCTGTCCCAGCAATCCACCTAAGTCACTAATGACCTACATTCCACTAAATTCGATGAAAAACTGCCAGCCTTCATTTTCCCTAACACTACTTCAACTGCCATGTTTTATGTCACATCACTGCCTCAGGTTTGACTGCTTTCGTGCTTTCAGAAGTAAAAAACATATTTATTAATCGAGCCAGGCCATCCTAAATAGAAAACTATTCATTAATGAACGCATGTTGCCTCAGTCACGTTAAAAAAAGTCAGTTTAACAGGGTAGTAACTATCACTAAATTTAAAACATTTTTAAAATATACTAAAAATAAAACCTGAATAGTCTATTTTGAGTATAAGAGAAAAAGTCAGATTCCCAACATTCTGACAAACTATAGTAATATTTAACAAATACCTTTAGAAAATCCCAGTTTTTGGGTAACTGTTCTTGCAATTTTAGATGTTGTTGCATCACTATAAAGATACACTTCGTCCACACTGTGCCAGTCCACGTGGTTTCGACTCAACTTGAAACTATGAATAGCTGTTGCAAAAAGGAGAAACTAATTTAAGGTCTCCAGACAAACTTTGTGTGAAAATTACAATACGCAGATTTTCTGAACTAATATTTTAACTCAGTTCAATAAACTACTTCATTGAAACATATATTGATGTGAAAGAAGGAATGGACGGGGACTTTATTTGATAAATTATTCAACATGCCACAGGAAAAGGCAACCTGTTAGAACAACATGGAATAAACTGGCTTAACTACCACAGTTTTAGCCTCTACAGAAAATATGTTTTGATTATTAAAGAACTGCTCTCCCAGGTCATGTGACCACTGCTTAGGTCGAAGGCATATACACCTTCATGAACGTTCTCAGCACCTTTGACACAGAAACTTAAGTTTCATTTCTTCTGCTGATTTTACTTTTTGATCTGTGAAAATTTCACTCAGCACAAGATAAAATAAGACTCAGATGAAAGAAATTTATCTTTAAACTGGGAAGAGAATCATCCAATTTATTAGAATACAAGGTATTTTTGGAATGGATATGAAAGCCACTTATCACTGCACACTGCTCACCACAACAAAATTCCAAGGTTGAAAGATCTTTTAACAAGAAATAAATTTTTCCTACTATGACGTTCAATTTAATATGGTTATTTCATTTCTGTAACTGAGGTAGGCTTGGTGAAAATGAGCTCTTAAAAAAAAAAAAAAAGCCAAACTGATATTCTCCAGGAATACACAAACTCTGTGAGGCAGGGACTACACCTTGACTGCTCTGTACCACCAGCACCAAATGCAGTCCTAGCACAGTGCTTGACACGTCACAGATTTAGTAATGCTTGTGGAAGCAACAGATTAAGAAAACTGTCAAAACTGTCCACCAATCATAGTTTGATAAGTCTCATAGTCTGAAGGACTTAAACCTTTCCTCTCTGTCTCCTGTACAGAGGTAAGAAAAATTCACATACCTTCAGAAAGCCAGCCACCTTCAAATCACTATGCCTAATTTACTCTCTTAAAATCCTCTCTGTGCAAAATATTATCTCCCATTATATATAAAGACAGAGGTACAAAGGGATTAAGTGACTTGCCACAAAGCTAGTTAGTGACAAGAGGCCAACTCTTCTGAATTGAAGATGCTAACTATGAAAGGACAAGTCCTGGTCAAGACATTTTTGTGAAAAGCTATTCCCTACTAGAATACATAGGAAAAAGCAAATCTTAACCAGGAAAATGTACTTCTGAGTTATGGTACAAATACCATTTCAAACATTTATGAAAAACCAATGTATATCTTGCTTACCCGGCAGGACACATTATTAATACTGAGTACAAAACCAAGATGCAATTAACATAACAAACACGAATAACATCTTCAGTTGCAAACAAAACAAAACACAAAACCAGTGCACAAACTCAGCCTATTCAGTAAAAGAGTTTTTCATAAATTAAAAAAAATATTTTGCAAGAGTTTAACATTTACTTTTCTAATTCTACGTCTGATCCAAGTCCGTACTTTAAGCCTTTTACTCTGCTTCCAAACCACATTTCAGTTAAAATTGTTTTGAGCAACACATGCTTAAAACATGAAAACTACAAGACCAAGATACTAATAGTGTGAAGCCAACAACATCTTGTTGCTCTCGAAACCATTCACATCATCTTAAAGTAAACCACTTAATACTGGCGAATATCCCATTACTGAACTATACACATTGTCTGCAAATGTTTACAGCACTTATAATTAACACTAAGCAAAATAACACAATGGATACATTTCTAAAAACTAGTAAATTCTATGCTCTAAATAACTGAATGCTATAAACACAACTGAAAGCTACAAGCCAGGAATATAACTACACGGAGAAATAAAACTACAATTACCGTACCTTGGGAACGCTTTCGTTTAAGACCTGCCGCATCTGTACTCTCCTTAAATCCTCTCCATTTGAAGAGAGAAGGGAGGGAGAATGGAGGGAGGTGGTAGACAACTAAGAAAGCAAAAACACTGAGCTTCAAAGTAAATTTTAAATGAGGTTTGCCATTTTGCCTTTTTGTTGTATTAACTTTAAAAAATGAGTTGTATTTGACAAACATTATTCTAAATGCTTTATTTACATAATTTCTAATTAAAAATCAGTGCAGCAGAATATCAGTTTAATAATGTTTATCAAATATATGCTCTACTTTTACTGAAAGTAAAAAGGCAAATAGTATCTAAATATATCAATTAAAGACAACTATGTGATCACCATTTTTAATGTGTTCAGAACATGGCATTTTTGTATGCATAAGAGATTTATAAACCCCATCTTTACAATACTAAGGTTATTTACTCTCACCAAATTTGTGACTATGACACAGCTAACATCTGATGTGCAATTGAAAATGCAATAAATATCATTTTAAACATCTAATGCAGCTTTCCTGAGAGGATACCATAGTATACATTCCACTAGACGTTTTCTCTCACTGAAGTGTAATAGAGCCTTCCCACAGAAACAAAACATCTTTTTCCACAACTCTGTTCAAGTTGTTAAAATACTTTTAAAAATGAAACTTTTCCAAAAAAATTAAGTTGAAAGCTCTACTCTGAACTGATTTATTAGTGACAAAATAATGATAGATTTATTAGCGACAGAATGACAAAAAAAGTAATTAGTAAAAATGTATGCTGTGACATCGTGTAAGTGTAAAACAGACAACAGAGTAAAGCCTGACATAGACTTGATATTTGGCAAATCAGTAGATAACCTTAAAGTTAACATTTTCCTTGTCAAATACTGCTAGTTATACATCAATAAATTTCTTTACGTTTTAAATAAGCAATTATTTAAAAACCTACTTAGAATTGAATCTTACTGTTATTTTACAGTTCAGTTAATCACAGAATCTTTATGATTTAGTTCAAATTTATGTTCTAATACATTTGATTTTCATCCTCACTCCCTTCTACATTAATGTGACATTCAAAGATTAAATACTGCTCAAATACAAAAATACTTAATTCCCACTGCATAGTACTAGAAATTAAAAACAAAAAAACCCCTGTTGTTACATACAGATAAGGTATATTTAAAGATACATGTGATAAAGGTAATTGAGAAATGCTTTTAAGGCACTTAATAACTAACTATATGTAGTTAGATGACTATAAAAAAGTATAGACAAGAATTAAAAGCTGGGTTGTAACATCAAGATTGGAAAAACATCTCATTGTCATAGAGGAGCGGAGAATGATGACTGAAGCAATTTTCTTCACTGAACGCATTTCTTCTTCTGGTCAGTAACCGAGGAGTAGATGTACCAATTGCAGGAAACATTTTTAAGCAAAAAAAACAGTAGGAAAAAGCTAACATATCCAAGTAGATCAAATCTGGCATAAACTTGAGACTTTACTGCTCAAACAAAACCTAGATTTTATAAAACTAACATGAACAATTCCATGTTTCCTAGAAAAGAACTAGTGGAAACATATGGACCACCTGATCACACTTTAAAATTACATAAACAGTTTCTAAAAGCTTGTCAAGATACAAAAATAAAAGGCTGTTTTTTCCCCTAAAGGAATACTAATGTAAGGACTAACAAAAAGACAAACAGCCCAATACACTAAAACCAAAAAAGCATATTTAAAACATTTTCACAAAATTAAATAGACATGCTTCTGCACCTTCTTGTCAAATTTAATTCCTAGTGTCACTTGAAAATCATTTGCTTTGTTACAGCATCCTGTAGCATAGAGAGCTTCACTTTTTTTTCAAGCCAAAGCAAAGAATAAGTACCGCCATAAATACGGTAGAGACAAAAAAGGGTTTACTATCATTCCAACAAGGATCACTAAAATAAAGTTTTAGTTACGAGTTCTTATATAGTGTTAGCAAAAGTATGCACAAACTCAAAATACAACTGAAAATGCTAATTAAATGCTAACATTTAATAAAACTTTTCATTTATGTATTAAAATCTTACACAGCAATGTAAAACATTTTAAGTACTAAAATACAGTGTTTTCAATAAACTTCCTTACTATAATTTCTCTCTCAAAGAAATGTTTTTCATTATATAATTTTGAAAGCAGAGTATCAAAAAGGAGTGTTGCTGATGGCATACTACTCCCTAGAATAGAATAACTCTACAACTTTTCCCTTTATAAAAGCTGACAACCTGTTTAGTCTCAGCTCCAGCAGAAGTAGGCTTGCACATCTCAAACCTGCCTACTATAATGAGAAAACTCCTGTCAATCTTCTTGAATCTCAGAGAAATTAAGTTAAATACACTTATAAAAATTGATAGCTAAAAGCTAGAAGGTGGGAATCCTCTTAGTCACCAAAGAGAAAGAAAAAGAAAAGCTGGTTAGAAAGGGTAAGTACTCCTTCCCTCTCCCTAGGCCACTCCTCCCCCTTTTCGGCTTTTGAAATGATGTATTTACAGTTTGGGATATCCTTCCTCACCCAGCCATAGGACAGGCATATACACTACAAGCCAAACTGTTACATGTTGTAAATCCTTAGAGATCCACCAACACTGGAGCTGTCATAGCACCCCAAATTAAAAAGTCCATTTTTTTTTTTTTAAACTTTCAGCCTATCTGTGATTTTATATAGAGTGTGACTCTTGTAGACAGTTGGGTCTTGCATTTCTAACACATCTGTCAATCTCTGTCTTTTAACTGGAGTGTCTGTTCATTTGTATTCGCTATGGTTTCATGTGGGTGAATTTAGGGCTACCATTTCCTGCTTATTTTGTGTTCCGTCTGTGTTTCTTGTTTCTCCTTTTGTTGTTTCTTCTGGATTAATTACATATTTTTTTTTACTATTTAATATTTCTCTACTGGCCTTAAGAAAAAACAAAACATCTTTTTACTGTGTAATAATTTACAACCTACAGAAAAATTGCAAAAATAGTACAGAGTTATCATATGTAGCTTTTAGCCAGCTTCTCCTAATGTTAGCATAACTATAGTACAATTATCAAAACTAAGAAATTAACATTGGTATAATACTATCAACTAAAATATTAACTTTATTCAGATTTCTCCAGTTTTTCTATTAATGTCCTTTTCTGTCCTAGGATCCAGTCCAGGGTACCATGCTGCATTTTGCTGTTATGTTTCCTTAGTTTTCCCTCAACTAGGACAAATTCCTCAGTCTTTCCATGTCTTTCATGACCTTGATACTTAAAAAAATCTTTTTTAGCTTTACTGGGGTACAATTGACAAAATTACAGGATATTGAAAGTATGCACTGTAGTGATTTGACATACATTGTGAAAGGATTCCCCCCATCTAGTTAATTATGACCTTGACACTTCTGAAGAATACTGGTCAGTTATTTTGTAGAATGTCCCTCAATTTGAGTTTGTCTGAAGTTTTCTTATAATTGGATTGAGGTTATGCATTTTTTGACCACAGCAGGTGCAGGACTAACCCATTTAGTTCGACAATTTTTTCCTGATTACTGCTTGGTTAGATAAATTATAAAATGAGTGAAATACTACTCTAGTACTTTTAGGTATTTACAAAACTATTTATTTGAAGGCCTGATTTTATTTGAATGATTCATCCCCAGTGAACTTTTAGCTTTCATTTGTTAGGCTGCTAGATAAATGTTTCCTAGCCTCGGTTGTGGGGTTGGAAGAGAATCATTTTTAACTTTAACTCTCAGAGAAAATGAAATCTAAATCACAAAATATGATTATACTTTGGGGGTTTATCTTTCTTTGAATGATAAAAAAGTTATGCTAAACTTCGATCGATCCTTTTAATTCAATGCTTACTTTGAGATGAGTAGGATAAGTAATGAGAGAATAATACGTATATTCAGTGTATTTGTGGCAATAACTACCCTAACCAAGACACAGATAAGGTCAGAAGGAAAAGTAACTAGTATTCTATTTCAATGTCCTTCAAGGCAAGAACGCTGTTAAGTTTCTTAGGAATTCCCCAAAGCACTTTAAAAGAGTTCTTAAATATAGCATTTAAAAATTAAAAAAAATTATTAAATATGGGATTTTCCCAGAAAGCCTCATTTAAGTAATTGCACTGTGATTGCCAACTTTGTGTTACATCCCTTTCCAGAACATATAATATGCACTGTCTGCTTTGTTATCTTGTACTTACTCTTTGTAACTTCTTATCTGCAGGCTTTGTCATCCCCAATGCTTTAAAACTCCCTGAGGGTCAAAACCTTGCCTGTTTTTTTCACAAAAGTACCTAGCACAGTACTGTCTGCACAAGGAATATTCAAAATCTCCTAGCAATATGAAGAGTCAAGTCTTTATCCTTTGCACATGAGAAAATTTAGGTGGAAATTTGTTTCCCACTCAAATTAATAAAATACGAAATTTCACAAACTTGGAGGTAAGAAGCAAATAATCAAAAGATTACTTTCTATCTTTGTATTATAAATTTGAGTTATTTTTCCAACAATGGTAGCTTTTTGTACAGCAGATGTTCTTTCCTTAAGATCAGTGATAATTTTCAAATGTACTACAGAATTTCCCATAATCTTCACAAAGTCACATTTTAACACATAAATGTATGTTTTACATAATACTGAATAACAAATAAAATCGCTGAAAATTTATAACAATATATATACTGAATTGAACATATAATTTTTGTTGACAACAAAACATGCTGTTGTTTTATGTCAAAGTATACTTAAAAAATCAATTTTTCTTCTAATGAACCTCAAAAGATCATCATTTTGAAAGATCACAAGTGTTCTAACAACTGAACAATTTTCTGTTATTGCTGATTAGAATTTTACCACTCAGTGTGTATCTTTAAAGTTAGCAAAAAATACTATACTATCCTAGACTGATACTCAAGAACTGACACAGACTCAAAGACATACTGAAAAATCTCCTCATACAAATAAACCATGTTTTTTTATCAGACTTATTTAAGTGACTGGCTCATAAAATTGGGGCACTTTGAAGAAAACTGAAGTATGCTGTTCCATTTAACATTTCAGATTCCAAATAGATGGGATCTAGAGATGAAACAGAGCTGACAACTAACTTCCACAGGGCGAATTAGCAAGTGGAAAAGAAATGCTTTGAACACAGTATGAGAAAGGCGGACTATATACTTATATTTTTATTTTTCATACTCATCCTTTTCCTCCTCCAAGCTCTTCGGTTTTTTCCATGCATTAATAGTAAAGAATTTGGGTGGATAAACTGGATTTGTTAAGGTGATCTGCCATTTTTGAGGCAGGACTTAATGAGAATTAATAGAAAGGAAAAAGTCCAGAATTCAGCCTTTTCTAATAGTAAACATTTATGAAAAAAATTCAGTCTTTCAAATACTATAAAGTAGGCTTTTGTGATTATTTTGATAGTGGTAATGAGAGGTTCCAAAATACTTCAGTCACTTATAAAAGATCAGAGATATACAATATTTGCTATTTGTGCTTTAACCAAAGAATTGCCATTATAGCAATCTGCAGGAATGTAGATACAGCTTTGCTTTATAGATACTAAGCTGTTCTTTATACACTGATATGTAAGAAGCTTGAGCTTGAATTTTACAGTGAAGTAAGAACATGTCTGACTCTAGGGATTAGCAAAATGAAATATTTAAAATTCCTAGAATATGGTATCTGGCACATAATAGACATTCTTAGATTTAATTACCAATTAATTCAGAAGCCACCATTTTCCTCAATTATGTAGATTTTTAAAGATATGAAAGATATTTTTACTTGGTATAAGCTAAAGTATAGTTTCCCCGCTTGGGGGTGGGTGGCTTGGGGGGGTGTGTGTGTGTGTGTGTGTTCAGAGAGAGATAAGAGAGTAAAGAATAGGAGAGAGAAAAGACTTGTTATACTAACAACAAGGGGGAAAAAGCCAATTTAAAGCTTATTGTTTTGCAATTAATTATGTTATATAAATAATTGCTTCCAACTACATAACTCATTTTTTTCCAAGCTGCATTCTGTGAAATACTTGATCAATATCGAGTTTTTCTGCTTTACAGATATTTTACAAAGGGAAGGAGAAAATCACTTAATTCATAGTTTAATTCACTAGATTAAGTAGAGCTTGCCAAGAAATTTCCCAAATAAAGGCAAGCATGGATGAAGAAACACTTTTAAGGAAAAAAAAATTAGAGAAATCTACAAATTCTAATCGACCGGTACTGTTATACTCACCAGAATAGTTGATCCCACTGCCTGCAGTAAATGGAACAACAGAAGTGTTTTTAACTTTACCACACATTTTGAATTTTACACAAGATCATACACATGACGCAACATGGCAATGCTGGTTAGTACATAAGCATTTTAAACCAATGGAGAGAAACTCACGTCCAAGTGCCGAACAAGGAAACACAAGGTACATTGTTTCAAATTAAAAGCTGATATGGTTACCACTACGAAGAAGCTAAAGGGGACTTACACAAAGGAAATTAAAGTTTCTTTTAAACTTCAGGAAAAGAACCAACATTAAGATATTAGCAAAACTGCTCTTTTGATATAATGACAAGGGATTTTTTAAAAGTTCAATTTTCTCTGATAACTAGAAAGCTACTCAAAGGACTAACTCAGAGAGCACATTACAACAATTTGTACATTTATAGTAAATTATGTTAGTGTCATGTCAGTGAAAATACATATTAAGTAAAATAAAAATGGAAATAGTTCAGAAATTCACAGCACTTTTAAATTCTAAAATAATCAAACGTTTGAAATAATCAGAAATTGTATAAATTCTAACACTTCTGAATTACTATTTCAAACTTAGGGACCACTTTAGAGTGGTTCTGTAAACTTGGTTTACAGAACATACTAAATGTATTAATTGGTCTTACCATCTTTTCCATCTATGGGTTTTGACACTTCAATATCAAAACTTTCTTGCATCTGTTGACCTCTAAAACAGCTAAGATGTTCTTGCTCAATTAAATTACTTTCTTCTTCTTCTAGCGGCTGCCAAGTACCATCAATAAACCACTGTCCACGCATTACTGGTATTTTATCGGACTCTGAAAAGAGAAATCACAGAATTATACATTTTAGAATCCAACCTCCCAGGAAATGACATAGTAACTACAATTTTATATTTTGCTACTGCTGTGGCAAAAACAGACTTTTGCGACCCAACAAAATCATTTAAAGTTTTAAATTTCAGATTTCAAGCCACAGTATATAGTTTTTCAAACATATAATTTTACTTGTATTAAATATTACACATAGGACTTCCTAGGTGGTGCAATGGTAAAGAATCCACCTGCCAATGCAGGGGACACGGGTTCGAGCCCTGCCCTGGGAAGATTCCACATGCCACGGAACAACTAAGCCCGTGCGCCACAACTGTTGAGCGTGTGCTCCAGAGCCCGTGAGCCACAACTACTGAGCCCATGTGCCACAACTATTGAAGCCCACACACCTAGGGCCCGTACTCCACAACAAGAGAAGCCACTACAATGAGGAGCCTGCGCACCACAATGAAGAGTAGCCCCCACTCTCAGCAACTAGAGAAAGCCCGTGTGCAGCAACAAAGACCCAGCACAGCCAATAAATAAAATAAATAAATAAATAAATAAATTTATAAAAAAAAATATTACACATAAAAGTTACTTTGGCATTAGAAAGGGAGAGGAGCAGTTAATTATGTAACTGAGGCCCCAAGCAACCAAAATTAGTAGGCTAAGTAAGGGGTTGACAAACATCATGCCAAGACTCTAGTAATAGTTCCAATGTCTTAGAAAATACTAGATAAATTTCCACAAGTGGTTCAGAAATAGTGTGTATTGTAGTAGTGTGGTACATGTTTTTGGGCTGCCTTGGATGTCAAGGGCTCCCAGTGAGCACACAGGAATAAATGAAATCTTTAATTACAGTAAATTCCTCACCCATTTCAGAAAAAAATATTGAGAAAATTTTTTTTTTGAAAAACTGAACATTTTTTTGATTAAACACTATCCCATAAACCTAATTAGCTGCTATTTATAAATCACAACTGTCAGCTAAGTTATCTTGAATCCCTAAAAAACAAAACAACAAAAACCCCATAAAGCAAAAATAAAATTGAAACAACAAAACCCTAAAAATAAGAAGCAAAATGAAAAAACAAATGAACCTATTATATTGAGTTGGTGATTTAACCACATATAAAGAAGTTATTTCAAGTAGATTCAAAACACAGTAATTTGTATACAGATATTAGGATATACCCTATTGACAAAAAGAACTACAGGGGCTTCCTAGGTAGCGCAGTGGTTAAGAATCTGCCTGCCAATGCAGGGGACATGGGTTCGATCCCTGCTCCAGGAAGATCCCACATGCCGCGGAGCAACTAGGCCCATGTGCCACAACTACTGAGCCTGCGCTTTAGAGCCTGTGAGCCACAACTACTGAACCTGTGCTTTAGAGCCTGTGAGCCACAACTATTGAGCCCATGTGCTGCAACTACTGAAGCCCATGCACCTAGAGCCCAGGCTCTGCAAGAGAAGCCATGGCAATGGGGAACTCATGCACCACAACAAAGAGTAGCCCCCCCTCGCCACAACTAGAGGAAGCCCGCATGTAGCAACAAAGACCCAACACAGCCAATAAATACATAAATAAAAAAAAACAAAACTGCAAACATATCTTAAACCTTCTGCAGTAGCTATAGTTATAATTGTTAATATTGTAATAATATTGGTATTGTTAATTTGAAACTGTAGATTAAGATGAATATATTAATTTTGTTAATATCATTAGAAACCAAGATTTTCTGCACAAAAAGAGATACAAATATAAAAACCAAAGAAATATGTATTTTAAATTTCAATTAGAAATGTCAGCATGAAATAACGATGTATATTTTCTCTTAAAAAAAATATCCTAGGCTCTGTGTACCAAAAAGGCCTAGAAATAAAGACCAACTCTGTATAAGTGAGCACTCCTGATACAGTGATCTCTAAATATCATTTCCTTAAAGAAATGGCCAATTTCAGGTTTGAAACAGAAAATTTACTAGATGATCCTGAAACATCTTGTACCAGATTTGCACTGTGATGTATTCACAATCTCCTATTATGTGTTTCTATTTCTTCTCGCATTATCCTTTATTCTGCTATAGCAATTCTGCTATATAGTCAGGTGTCTGCTGTGTTATTTCGTGGATGTTCAAAAATATAAATTCATTGAGAATTTTGAGCCTTAACATTATAAAGCACACTCTATTGTGTCTGATGATTTTTTTTTTGTTAGATTCTGCTTTGTCTATCAAGATTACAATCCCTGCTTTCTTATTGCTTCCATTCGCCTGCGATGTTTTTGCACATCCCTTTATTTTTAACTTTTTTTTTTTTTTTTACTATTTTAGATGTCTCTTGTATACAGGAAAGAATTGGGTTTTGCTTTATGAAGCCATTTGAAAATCGTTTTCTTTTAATAGGTGAATTAAGCCCATTTATGCTTACTGATATAACATATGTTTGAACTCTCTTTTTCTATAATTTGCCATTTTTATCATTCTTACTCTCTTTCTCTAGTTCAGGGGTCCCCAACCCTGGGGCCATGGACTGGAACCTGGGCGCACAGCAGGAGGTGAGCGGCGAGCGAAGCTCCATCTGTATTTACAGCGGCTCCCCATCTGCTCACAGTGCCGCCTGAGCTCCGCCTCCCGTCAGCTCAGGGGTGGCCTTAGATTCCCACAGGAGTGCGAGCCCTCCTGTGACCTGCGCACGTGAGGCATCTGGGCTGCACTCCTTGTGAGCATCGGATGCCTGACGCTCTGAGGGGAGCTGAGGCGGTGATGCCAGCGCCGGGGAGTGGCTGCAGATGCAGATCCTCACTCGCAGAGAGGTCTGACTGCAAACCCAGCTGTCTGCAGACTCATATCAAAACCCTATTGGCGAGTGGCAAGTGACAAGCTGCATCTGGGCAGGTTTTATAGTGGCAAGTGAGTTGATGTACTTTGATGGTGCAGCTGCTTCTGGTGGCAGACTTTACGTCAGGATCTGACACTTATTTTTGTCCGCGTGTGGCCCCATTATTTTATTACCACTTCTGTCTGCACCTCTTTCCTGCACTGTGCACTTGTCTCAGTCACAGTTTTGGTAAGCCCACAAGCTAACCCTAGCCAAAATGAGTGAAAACCAAACATTGCTGGAGAGCTTCTTTGAAAAGGGGGAAAGACCCAATGATAACACAGCAGAAGACTTTAAGACTGCCAACTAAAAGAAAGCTGCATTTAAAAGAAAATATCGAGTCCCAATTAAATTACAGGTTTATTGCAACAGGTAATTCACGTTCTCCAAGCCCACTTTGTATCATATGTGGTGACTGGCTATCCAATGAAGCCATGAAAGCTTCAAAACTGTTTAGCCACATGGAGACCAAGCACCCTGCATTGAAAGACAAGCCTTTGGAGCTTTCCAAAAGAAAAAAAACGTGAACATGAAGAACAGAAGCAATTATTGAAGGCCACCACTTCATCAAACGTGTCTGCGCTGAGAGCATCCTTCTTAGTGGCTAACAGCCCTGCTAAAGCTAAGAAGCCCTTTACTACAGGTGAAGAGTTGACCCTGCCTGCTGCTAAGGACATCTGTGATGAACTTTTAGGAGAGGCTGCAGTTCAGAAGGTGGCACGTGTTCCTCTTTCGCCGAGCACCGTAGCTAGACGAACTGCTGAAACAGCAGAGGACACTGAGGCACAGTTGTTAGAGAGGATTCGTAAGTCACCGTGGGACCCGATCCAGGTTGACGGGTACCGATGCTGACAACAGGCAGCAGTGCTTGTTTCTGTGCGATGGATTTCTCAGGAGGGTGTGCACAAGGACATGTCATGTGCACTTTCGTTGCCAGCCAGCACCACCGCTGCAGAACTGTTCACGTCTTTGAATGCTTACATATCAGGAAAACTGAATTGGTCATTTCATGTCAGTATATGCCGGGACGGAGCGGCCGTCATGACTGGACAGCTTTCTGGTTTCACTACTCGGGTCAAAGAGGTCGCTTCTGAATGTGAGTCTACACGCTGTGTCATCCATACAGAAATGCTGGCTAGCTGAAAAATGTCACCTGCAGTTAACAACGTTTTGCAGGATGCGATTAAAATTATCAACCACCTTAGAGTACACGCCCTTAACTCACGTCTGTTCGTGCAGCTCAGTGAGAAGATGGACGCAGAGCACACGTCTTCCCTTATCTACAGAGTGAGATTGCTTTCAAAACGTAGATCCCTGGCCAGAGTTTTTGAGTAACAAGAGCCGCTCCAGAGATTTCTTTTAGAAGAACAGTCACGGCTGGCAGCACATTTTGGTGACACAGAAAGGGTCGCAAAACTGTGTGACACATGCAAGCTGCTCAACAAGCTCAATCAGTCACTTCAGGGGAGAACAGCAACTGTGTTCAAGTCGGCAGATAAAGGGGCTGCATTCAAAGCCAAACTGGAATCATGGCGGCAGTGAGTGGACACTGGGACTTTTGACATATTTCCAACATTAGCAGAGACTTTGAAAGAGACTGAGCCAGGGCCTTCTTTCTCCCAGCTGGTGCGTGAGCACCTATCTCAGCTTTCAAAACAGTTTGAGCCTTACTCCCAACCACAAAACACCCCCGAACTGGGAAGGAATGGATCCGCGACCCGTGTGTGAACAAGTCAGGTGAATCCACTGTCCCTGCTGGGAGAGGATCAGCTGCTTGCGATCGCAAATAACGGCGGCCTTAAAAGTATGTTTGAGACAACTTCAAATCTCCATACCTTCTGGATTAAAGTCAAGGTGGAATATCCAGAGATTGGCACAAAAACACTGAAAAGCCAACTTCCATTTCCAACATCCTATCCTTGTGAAGCAGGGTTTTCTGCAGTGACAGCAACCAAAACAAGATTAAGGAGTAGACTGGACATAAGCAACACACTTTGGGTGTCACTGTCTCCCATCATTCCCAGATGGGACCCTCTAGTTGCAGGAAAACAAACTCAGAGCTCGCACTGATTCTGCATTATGGTGAGTTGCATGATTATTTCATTATATATTACAATGTAATAATAACAGAAATAAAGTGCACAATAAATGTAATGTGTGAATCATTCCCAAAACCACTCCCCACCCCCACCCCAGTCCGTGGAAAAACTGTCTTCCACGAAACCGGTCTCTGGTGCCAAAAAGGTTGGGGACTGCTGCTCTAGTTGATGATTGTGCTTTTCAAAAAAACTTTCTTTTGGTATTTATGAATATTTGCATTTCTGGTTCTAGTGGTTACCTACACACATGCATGTGTGTGTGTATGTATTTTAGAGTCTCTTAAATCTCTTTTCTGTTTACTTAAACTTTTACTACCTGGTCTCTCCATTTTAAGTGGTATCCAAAATTCCCACTTACTACTTACATAACAGGGAATGATCTTATTCCATGTTTCCCTTTCTTTCTTTACTCACTTACATAGAACAATTACACCCATGTCCCCATCACTGTTTTAGTCTTGGATCTAAATATATTAAATTCTCACCAAGTATTACCTACATTCTTTCATGTTCAAAACTGTTTATCTATAGCCTTGATACTTGAAGGACAGGCTGACTAGATCAGGGGTCCCCAACCCCTGGGCCACAGACCACTGCTGGTCCTCAGCCTGCTGGGAACGGGGCCGCACAGCAGGTGAGCGGCAGGCGAGCAGGCAAAGCTTCATCGGCAGCTCCCCATCACGCGCGTTACTGCCTGAACCATACCCCCCCCACCCTCCAGTCTATGGAAAAACTGTCTTCCACAAAACTGGTCCCTGGTGCCAAAAAGGCTGGGGACTGCTGGACTAGCTTGAACTTTGTTTCCTTGAGTTTTAAAAAATGCTGCTCTACTGTAGCCTTCCTTTGTATATCATTCTAGAGAAGTCTGATATAAGCCTAATTTTTTTTTATTAGCAACGTGATCTTCTTTCCCCCCCACCAGGAGGTCCAGAAAAAAATCTGCCTTTAAAATCTAACAGTTTGACTAGTCTTTATATTCTAACAGTTGATGAACCAGAGTTCATTGTTCTGGATCAATCTGCCAAGGTGGGTCCTTTTTAATGTGTAGATTTCAGTTTTCCTTGGATTAGTTCTATTCCACTGATTTCTTCTTCAGAGACTCCAATGATAAGTATGTTGGGTCTTCCCTTACCTGTACTGCATTTCCACCACTTTCTCTCTGCAGCTTTTTACTTCTGTCTGCATCTCATTTTCACTCTTTTGGTTGTTTTCCTTCCTTTCAGCAGTGCCCCTTACATCGACACTCCTTTCATCTATGCCCCTATTAGTATGTCCTCATGTTTGTTTGAGGATATTTGCTTGGAGTGTTATAATGCAGTTTCTCTTTGTTTCGTGATTGCTTTTTGAGGAAGAACTATAATCAGTGGGAATGTACAGATCTCACATTTTCTGCTTTGTATGACACCTGATTTATTTCTGGTCATGAGCACTTTATGGATAGACTTCCTAGTTCCAGAGTGTCTGCTGCTGCAGATTACTAAGAGCAGCTCCTTTAATGGATGATGCTATGGGGGTGGCAGGGGTGGTGGTGGTGAGTGAAGACTGGATTGCTGTGCCTTGGTTTTCTTTCATTTCTCTAGGACCCTTCATTTTCTCCTTACTTCTTTCCTCTTACTGCCACGGCTCCAAGGAGCAGTATCCTCTCTGTCTCCTCCCCCACCAGCAATGTTTCTCTGATGCAGCTGCTTCTTCTGGTCCCTCTCACCTTCACATATCCTCCCTACAGTCAGTGCTATGAGTTACCAAGTCCCAAGCATGGGTTTGTATTTTGCCAGTTGTGTGGGGGACATTTTCTTTCTGAGGGTGGTTTTGTGCTTCATTTTAACCTCTCATCGTCTCTCTTTTTTCACTGTCCCTTAAGCCTCTCCTTGCCCCATTCTCCAGATTCTGAGGTTTATAGCAGTAACAAGAGCTACTGTAATTTGCTGTTTCTTTACTTACGTTTAAAATTTGTGGTATTGTCTATCTCCTAACAGTGCTGAACGTGTCAGCTATGTATGGTTTATGGGTACGTGGCTGTGGGGAGAATGTGTGGAGAGACTTAGGATAAAGGACAGCTGCCGTTATCCTCCGGATCCAAAGGCTCGCCTCACTGAATCTTAACAGTAACCTTGAAGAGGGCTACGACTGCCCCGGTTTTACAAATGAGGAAATGATCTCTAGTGAACATGGATAATCTGCCTAGAGGCACACAGTCAAGTATTACGAGAACCTAGATTCCAACCAAAATTGGACTCCAACGTTCACTCAAACTCTTTCCACCACACAATGGAACCTGTATTCTCAAACAGGAAAAGTAGCTTTTTAACTCTCTCCCCAAGAAATACAGGCTATTTAGTTGTGTTTGTAATCTTAAAATAATTTAGGAAATGTTACACTGCCCGGCTATTATGAGGCTTACAAAGCAGAGCAAAGCATGCCTCCCCATAAAAACCATGGAAGTAAAAAGCAGAGTTAAAAAGAGTAAAACAAGTTTTAGCACACATCTACACTTCCAAATCTTTTCCTCTCTTGAGCCTAATATAAATCTAAGCATGTGTTCTTTGGATAGAAGTTTTGGGAGCTTTATACCTACGCTTTAAATTCCAGCAGTATGTGGTCAAGTACTACATCTTTTTGTTTCAGGCCTCTGTCTTGAACACTAGACCCAAATATTCAACTGCCAACTAAACATCTCCTAGGAGAGCAATAGTTAGCAGAATCACAAATAGCCATGGAACAATGAGGTTCCTGGAAGAAACAGAACACAAACCTGTTAGCCCACCTGTATTCCCCATCATGGCAAAGTGGTGTGCCAACAGTATTTAGCTGGACACCCAAGGCAGAAATCTGGGAGTCCCCTCAGCTGTCTCCTCCTCACGTGTGTCTTACAGCTGTAACTGGACACACACTGAGTGCTCTTGTCTTACCTGCTCAGTCACCCTCAGACGCGCCCCTCACTCACCGGGGTCTGGGGCGGGGGCGCTACTGGCATCCAGGCCGCGGCTGCCGCTGAGCATCTTACAGCGCACAGAGCAGCGTGCCCCGCCCGCCCCCGCGCGCCAGCAAGAACACATGATCTGGCCCCAAATGCCGACGATGCTGAGGCTGAGAAGCTCTGCCTAGCAGCCCCTTTTAAAACCTAAAAACCCTTGTATCTTTTACAGATCAATTCTAGAAATACACTTGACAGAAACTCTTGTAAAAATGTCTAAAGATACACTACAAAGACGTTTATCTCATTTTACCACAAAAAACAAAAACAAAATGACCTATATTTCCACCAACAGATGACTAAATGATGCTTGGCACACTCTAGGTGTTAAAAATATTCATCAAATAAATGAAAATATTAATGAATGGATGATAATCCAGTAAAATAATGCTCAGGAGACATGGAATAATGTCTAAAATAAAAATGAAAAAGTTAAATCATAAAACTACACGTGTATATATTTGAGCACGTGCATGTCACGTATAAATAGTATAGTCCTGTTTTATAGAAGTAAACGCTGGTAGCAGGACTGAAAGTAAGTGGAGAAAAATACACGAAGCTGTCATCAACAGATATTTCGGGGAGACGGGTCTATAAGGAACTTTGTTTCTATAACTGTCTAGAATGTTTCACGTGTTTTAGTTTTATATTCAGAGTGGTTAATCTTATGTATCAACTTGACTGGGCCACAGGGTACCCAGATATTTGGTCAAATGTTGTGAGTGTTTCTGTGAGGGTGGTTTTGTTTTTATTTTATATTGGAGTATAGCTGAGTAGCAATGTTGTGTCAGTTTCAGGTGTAGAGCAAAGTGATTAGTTATACATATACATGTATCTATTCTTTTTTAAATTTTTTTCCCATTTAGGTCATTACAGAAAATTGAACAGTTCCCTGTGCTATAGAGTAGGTCCTTGTTATTTATTTTAAATACAGCAGTGTGTACACGTCAATGTGAGGGTGCCCTTGGATGAGATGAACGTTGAAATCCACAGACTGAAGAAAGGAGACTGCCCTCCACCACGTGGGTGGGCCTCACCCAATCAGGTGAAGGCCTGACCAGAACAAAAGGCTGACCCTCCTTCAGTTAAGAAGGAATTCTGTCTGACAGCCTTCAAACTGGTATATTAAGCTCTTCTTGCTTGGTGACCTTTGAACAGGCACACTGGCTCTTCCTGGTTCTAACAGTGGCCGGCTGGCCTTTGGATTTGAACTGAGCCATCTCTGAAGATTTTGGACTTGCCAACCTCCATAACTGCATGAGCCAATTCCCTATAATCTCTGTTATTCTCAGGAGAATCCTAATATATTCGGCAAAAATAAAGATCACAAATTTTGGAAGAAACTGCTAGATGCCTATCCTCTATCTATTCTCCCCCTCTTCCCTACAGCAGAACACCAGTCTATTCAGAGAAGGACCATGCTCAGTAAGACTATTTCTAACCTCCCTGGGCAGCTAGGTTTGGTCATGTGATTGAATCTGGGTAATAGGATACAGCAGAAATGACTGGTGGTACAGATCTTTGACCTTCCCCTCTTTCTTTTCTGCTACCCATGTATTGAGCTCCTGAAACTCTCTTAGATCAAGTCACTTATGAAGAATGGAAAGCTGAATAATAGAAGGAGCTTCTGTCCCTGATTACGGTGGAGCTACCACACAGCCCTGAACTCCAGACATCCATATTTCCTTTACATGCAGAGAAATATACCCTTTTGTGTTTAAAGCCACTGTCATTCTGGCTTTTAAAAATCATAGGCAGCACAATCCCGTGCTGATAGGGACTTGCACAGATATATATTTAAAATGTCATCTCACTTTGTAGTTATGGAATGGAAAGATCTGGATACACCTGCTATACAACAGAGTATATAGACAGGGATCAGAAACAAATTTTTCAAAGGGCTAATAGATTAAATTAATATGCTGGAACTAGATTAACACAGAATTTCATTTCATTTACAACAACACTCATTGAGAGTCAACGTAAACTTAATATGAAGACTAGTACTTATCATTACCACCTGCCTGAAGAAAATAACCAAGTCGTGATCCTCAGTATTACTCTCCGGCAAATCATGATCAAAGGTGGGCCTTTACTGGAATCAAAAGAAAACTGTGGGTTCTCCTTGACTAGAAAACCATTACAAGGTTCATTTCCCACTATGAACACTTCCTTCATTTAAGCAGAAGCCTGAGAGGATCTCTCATGTGTGGGTAGGGGAATTCTCACAATACAGAGTTCATGTATTGGGACGTCCCTGGTGGTCCAGTGGCTAAGACTCCACGCTCCCAATGCAGGGGGCCCGGGTTCGATCCCTGGTCAGAGAACTAGATCCCACATGCTGCAACTAAAAAAAGACCCCACGTGCTGCAATGAAGATCCTGAGTGCCATAACTCAGACTGGCACAGCCAAAAGTAAATAAGTATTAAAAAAAGAAAAAAGATTTTATGCATTAAAAAGCTGCACTCATACCAGTAGGCAAAGGGATCAATCGTGAGATTTCTAAAGGACTGTTTCCAAGAACTGTTTCAACCCCTGCTGTACTCTGCAACGCACGACACGTGCAGAGAGAAGGTCTTGATGCCTGTCCTCCAGCTGAGCTGTGCCCTTACAGCTTCACCCACTCAGGGTCCAAAGCATGCCTGTAGTTCCCTGCTCATGTTACACTCTCTCTGCTGAAATTACTGTGGGGTTTCTGTCTCCTGACTAGACTCTGATATAACAAGATTTTCACAGAACAGGAAATCCAAATAGTCGATAAACCTATAACATGAAATATGCTCAGATTCACTGGTCATCAGAGAAACAGCTCCATTCCTAAATATACACTCTACAGAAATTCTGGCACATTTGTACAAGGAGGTGTACAGAAAAATTTTTGCTACAGCACTGTTCATAACAGCAAAAAACTGCAAACCACCTAAGTGTCCACAGAGGAAACCCAACTGTGGTAAATTCATGCAGTGGAATATTACTACACAGAGAAAACAGCTGGAGGTGCACGTGTCAGCACGGATCAACCTCAAAATCCTCATCTGAACCACAAAGCAAAATGCAGAAGGCACAGGATGGCAACAGAATGGCACTATTTAAAGTTAAAACAGACCAAAAAAAAAGAAAATGCAGATGTGAATACTAATCTAATAACCTAAAAAATATATGGGAATAAACAGCAAATTTAGGAGAGTGATTTTTTTTTTAATCCCATTTTCTTTTTTTTTTTGAAACTTTAAAAAAAATTAATTAATTTATTGGCTGTGTTGGTTCTTCATTGCTGCTTGTGGGCTTTCCCTAGCTGTAGCAAGCGGAGGCTACTCTTTGTTGCAGTGTGTGGGCTTCTTGTGGTGGTGGCTTCTCTTATTGCGGAGCACAGGCTCCAGTAGTTGTGGCATGTGGGCTCTAGAGCACAGGCTCAGTAGTTGTGGCTCACAGGCTTAGCTGCTCCAAGGCATGTGGGAGCTTCCTGGACCAGGGCTGGAACCTGTGTCCCCTTTGCTGGCAGGCAGATTCTTAACCACTGTGCCACCAGGGAAGTCCCCTAGGAGAGTGATTACTTTCCGACTGAAGAAAAGGGAATGGGCAGAGGAGATTTTGACTCATCTGTAATGTTTACAAAGCTAAGCAAGAGGGAGTACTGATTGTTGGTTATGTAATCTAGACTTCTGTATATACTTGAGATAATTCATAATGAAATCAATATTAAAAATTAAGAAACTGACTCTCAAAACGTGGGTGATAAAATAAAAACATTATGTATGCAAACAATAATGTTTAATTGGTAAGTGGAATGAAACGTAGTAAATCAGGAATTAGATAACAAAATGCTACATTCCATTCTAATACCTGAACGCTTGTTCATTCACTAGACAGGAACTATAATCTGGAGGAATACTGTGGGACAAAGGTAACGCAACAGTCATTATCCTAATCATCATGGAGCTTGGCTACAAACGTTATAATTGCAAAATTTCACTAGCTGCTAGCAATTATAAACAATTCTATCTTATGAAAGAAATACCTATACCTCAAAAAATACCTCAAAACAACTTAAAATAGGAACTTAAAATAATCACAAACACACATACACACACTCTGTATATATGGCTACATATAAATCTCATGGTAATCACAAACCAAAAATCTATAATACGTTCACACACAAAAAAGAGAAAGAAATACAAATATAACATTAAGGATAGTCACTGAATCACAAGAGAAGAGAAAAGAAGAAGGAACAAAAAAGAACTATAAAAACAACCTCAAAACAATTTAACAAAAAGGCAAAAAGAACATACCTATTAATAACTATATTAAATGTAAGTGCACTAAATGCTCCAATCAAAAGACAGAGAGTGGCTGAGTGGATCAAAAAAAACAAGACACATGCACATGCTACCTATAACTGACTCGATTCAGATCTAAAGACACACACAGACTGAAAGTGAGGGTATGAAAAAAGGCATTCCATGTAAACAGAAATCAAAAGAAAGCTGGGATAGCAATACTTATACCAGACAAAAGAGACTTTAAAACAATGACTGTTATAAGAGGCAAAGGACATTACATAATGATCAAAGGATCAAGCCAACAAGAAGATTTAACAATTGTAAATAAATATGCACCCAATCAAAACAGTATGGTACTGGATAGAAAGTTCAGAGATAAACCCACACACCCATGGTCACCTAATCAATGACAAAGAATATACAATGGAGAAGAGTCTCTTCAATAAGTGGTGCTGGGGAAACTGGACAGCTACATGTAAGAGAATGAAGTTAGAACATTCTCTAACACCATACACAAAAATAAACTCAAAACGGATTAAAAACCTATATGTAAGACCAGGTACTATAAAACTCTTAGAGGAAAACATAGGCAGAACACTCTCTGACACAAATCACAGAACATCTTCTTTGATCCACCCCCCTAGGGTAATGAAAATAACAACAAAAATAAACAAATGGGACCTCAATAAACTTAAAAGCTTCTGCACAGCAAAGGAAACAATAAACAAAACAAAAAGACAACCCACAGAATGGGAGAAAATATTTGCAAATGAAGCAACACACAAAGGGTTATTCTCCAAAATATACAAACAGCTTCACATCAAAAAACAAAACAAAACAAAAAACACACAACCCAATCAAAAAATGGGCATAAGATCTAAATAGACATTTCTCAAAAGAAGACATACAGATGGCCAAGAGGCACATGAAAAGATGCCTAACATCACTAATGATTAGAGAAATACAAAAAAAACTACAATGAGCTATCACCTCACCCTGGTTAGAATGGCCATCAACTAAAAAAATCTACAACAATAAATGCTGGAGAGGGTGTGGAGAAAAGGGAACCCTCCTACACTGTTGGTGAGAATGTAAACTGGTGCAGCCACTGTGAACAGTACGGAGGTTCCCTAAAAAACTAAAAATAGAGTTACCATATAATCCAGCAATCCCACTCCTGGGCATATATCTGGAGAAAACCATAATTCGAAAGGATACATGCACCCCAATGTTCACTGCAGCAATATTTACACTAGCTAGGACACAGAAGCAACCTAAATGTCCATCAAAAGAGGAATGGATAAAGAAGATGTGCTACACACATACAATGGAATATATACTCAACCATAAAAAAAAAAGAACGAAATAATGCCATGTGCAGCAACATGGATGGACCTAGAGATCGTCACACTGAGTGAAGTAAGTCAGAAAGAGAAAGACAAATGTCATAGGATATCACTTGTATGTGGAATGTAAAAAAATGGTACAAATGAACCTATTTACAAAACAGAAACAGACTTACAGACTTAGAAAACAAACTTAGGGTTACCAAAGGGGAAAGGTAGGCAGGGAGGGAAAAATTAGGAGGTTAGAATTAACATATAGGCACGACTATATATAAAATAGATAATCAACAAGGACACAACTCTATAGCATAGGGAACTCTACTCAATACTCTGTAATAACCTATATGAGAAAAGAATTTGAAAAAGAATAGATATATGTTTATGTATAACTAAATCACTTTCCTGTATACCTGAAACTAACACAACATTGTAAATCAACTATACTCCAGTATAGGGACTTCCCTGGCAGTCCAGTGGTTAACACTTTGCAATTCCATTTCAGGGGGCATGGGTCTGATCCCTGGTCAGGGAACTAAGATCCCGTATGCTGCTCAGTGCAGCCAAACAAACAAACAAAAAAACTATACTCCAATATAAAATAAAAATTAAAAAAAAAATCCCCCCAAAAAGCCTTGAAAATTAGATCATGTGAATTGAAACTTATAAAGGTCTCCATAAACAAAAACAAACAAACAAAAAAATTGCAGAGCAAAGGATGCTTCCAAACTCATTCTACGAGGTCACTATCACTCTGATACCAAACTGGACAAAGATACAACACACAAAAAGAAAACAGCAGGCCAGCATCACTGATGAACACAGATGGAAAAATTCTTAACAAAATATTAGCAAATTGAATTGAACAATACATGACCAACTGAAATTTCCCCAGGAATGCAAGGATAGTTCAACACTGGCAAATCAATCAATATGATACACCACATTAACAAACTGAAGAATAAAAACCATATGATCATCTCAATAGATGCAGAAAAATTTTCTGACAAAATTCAACACTTATTTTATGATAAAAATGCTCCAGAAAGTGGGCATAGGGGAAACATATGTCAACATAATAAAGGCCATCCCCAGTTGGGGAGCTAAGGTCACACATGCCTCTTGGCCAAAAATCCAAAACATAAAACAGAAGCAATATTGTAACAAATTCAATAAAGACTTTAAAAATGGTCCACATCAAAATAAATAAATAAATAAAACAATGAGATCTGTGAAGGAACATAAAAAATGAGAAAACTTGTCATGATTTTTCTGAACCTTTGTTTCTTCATCTTCAAAGGGGGGGTAATAAAAACATCTATAACTTAAAATTAGTGTGCACATAAAGAAATAATAAATTACTATCAAGTGATACTAAACTTAAAAAAAACCACATAATAAAGGTCACATATGACAAACCCATAACTAACATCATACTCAATGATGAAAAACTGAAAGCATTTCCTTTAAGATCAGGAACAAGACAAGAATGTCCACTCTCATCACTTTTATTCAACACAGTATTGGCCGTCTTAGCCACAGCAATTAGACGAGAAAAATAAAAGGAATCCACATTGGAAAGGAAGAAGTAAAACTGTCAATGTTTGCAGATGACATGATACTATACATAGAAAATCCTAAAGATGCCATCAGAAAACTACTAGAGCTCATCAATGAATTCAGTAAAGTTGCAGGATACAAAATTAATACACAGAAATCTGTTGCATTTCTATATACTAACAATGAAAGATCAGTAAGAGAAACTAAAGAAACAACCTCATTTACCACTGCATTAAAAAGACAAAAATACCCAGGAATAAACCTAAGGAGGTAAAAGACGTGTACTCCGAAAACTATAAGACGCTAATGAAATAAGCTGAAGATGACACAAACAGATGGAACGATATACCACGTTCTTGGGTTGGAGGAAATCAATATTGTCAAAGTGGCTATACTACCCAAGGCAATCTACAGATTCAATGCAATCCCTATCAATATCAAGGGCATTTTTCACTGAACTAGAGCAAATAATTTTAAAATGTGTATGGAAACACAATAGACCCCAAATAGCCGAAAAAATCTTCAGAAAGAACAGAGCTGGAGGAATCGTGCTCCCTGACTTCACACTATTCTACAAAGCTGTGGTCATCAAAACAGTATGGTACTGGCACAAAAGCCAACACGTAGACCAATGGAACAGAAGAGTACCCAGAAGTAAACCCATGCACACTTGGGCAATTAATTTACAACAAAGGAGGCAAGACTACACAATGGGGAAAAGAGAGTCTCTTCAATAAGTGGTGCTGGGAAAAGTGGAAAGCTACATGTAAAAGAATGAAATTAGAATGTTTTCTCACATCATGTACAAAAATAAACTCAAAATAGATTAAAGACCTAAGCGTAAAGCCTGAAACCATAAAACTCCTAGAAGAGAACACAGGCAGAACAATGACATAAATCATAACAATATTTTTTTAGATCCATCTCCTAAGGCAAAAGAAACATAAGCAAACATAAACAAATGGGAGATAATCAAATTTGAAAGCTTTTGCACAGGAAAGAAAACCATCAACAAATGAAAAATTGCCTACTGAATAGGACAACATATTTGCAAATGATATGACCAATAAGGGGTTAATATCCAAAATATATAGAGCTCACACAACTCAATATTAAAAAAACAAACAATCCAATTAAAAAATGAGCATAAGACCTCAATAGACATTTTCCCACAGAAGATACAGAGATGGGTCACAGGCACATGAAAAGATGCTCAACACTGCAAATCAAAACCAATGAAATGCCACCTCATGCCTGTCAGAATGGCAATCATAAAAAGATCACAAATAACAACCTCTGCTGCAAACGTGAGAAAAGGAAACCCTTGTATGCTGTATGCTGTTTGTGGGAATGTAAACTGCTGCAGCCATTGTGGAAAACAGTATGGAGGTTCCCAAAAAACTAACAGAACTACCATATGATCCAGTAACTCCACTCCTGGGTACATAGCCAAAGGAAACAAAAGCACTAATCTGAAAAGTACATGCACCCCAACATTCACAGCATCATTTACAACAGCCAAGACATGGAAGCAACCTAAATGTCCAACAACAGATGAATGGATAAAGATGTTACACACACACATACACACAATGGAACACTACTCAGCCATAAAAAAAAAAATGAAGTGTTGCCATTTGCAACAACATGGATGAACCTGGCGGGTACCATGCTTATTGAAGTAAGTCAGACATAGAAAGATAAATACTGTTATCACTTAAATGTGGAAACTAAAAATCAATGAAATGAATATAACAAATGAATATAACAAAACAGAAACAGACTCTCAGACATAGACAGCAAACTAGCGGTTACCAGTGGGGAGGGGCAAGATAGGGGTAGGGGATTAAGAAGTACAAACTACTACTTATAAAATAAATAAGGTACAGGGATATATTGTACAGCACAAGGAATATAGCCATTATTTTACACTAACTTTATTTTAAAAATTTATTTATTTGGCTGTATCACGTGGGATCTTCGTTGTGTCATGTGGAATCTTTCGTGGCACAAGGGCTCTTTGTTGCTGTGCACGGGCTTCTCTAGCTGTGGTGCATGGGCTTCTCTCTAGCTGTGGCACACGGGTGCCAAAGTGAGCTGACTCAGTAGTTGTGGCACGTGGGCTCAGCAGCTGTGGCACGCAGGCTTAGTTGTCCCATGGCATGTGGGATCTTAGTTCCCTGACCAGAGATTGAACCCATGTCCCCTGCATTGGAAGGTGGATTCTTAACCACTGGACCATCAGGGGCATCCCTGATTTTACAGTAACTTTAAATGGAGTACAATCTAGAGAAATGTTGAATCACTATGTTGTACACGTGAAACTAACATAATATTGTAAATCAACTCTACCTCGATAAAAAAAAAACTTGTTTTAAACCCACAGAAGACATGAAACAGAAACCAATATAACTCAAATAGACAATTACAGTTGGGGATTTCATCCACTTTCTCAATAATTTACAGAATGAATAGATAGAAAAATCAATAAGGGGACTTCCCTGGTGGTCCAGTGGTTAAGAATCCACCTGCCAATGCAGGGACACGGGTTCAATCCCTGGTCTGGGAAGATTCCACATGCCACGAAGCAACTAAGCCCAGTGCCACAACTACTGAGCCTGAACTCTAGAGCCCACAAGCCACAACTACTGAACCCATGTGCCACAACTACTGAAGCCTGCACACCTAGAGCCCGTGCTCTGCAATAAGAGAAGCCACCGCCATGAGAAGCCTGTGCACTGCAATGAAGAGTAGCCCCTGCTCTTTGCAACTAGAGAAAGCCTGTACACAGCAACGAAGACTCAAAACAGCCAATAAATAAATACATTGAAAAAAAATAAAAGTCAAGAAGGACACACAAGTTTTAAATTGGAAGAAGAGAGCAAAAATAAGTAGGTAAAAGAAAGACAGATGATATAAAATACAAAATGTGGGTTGAAGGCCACTTCCTCTAGAACCCTTTCAAATGCAACTTTGGATTGGCTGAACTGGTAATTTTCTGAATGTTAAGACAACTCGAGATGAGGCAGCTTTGAGCCATTTAGACTGGAGGAACTAATGAACTAACTGTGTCATCAGTGTGAGGTCTACAATCCTCTGCAATTAGAATTACTAGGGATGTCTATTGAAGAGGTAGACTCAGGCCTCAGGCTCAGATCTCTCGAATCTAATTTCCAAGGATGAGATCTGAGAATCTACATTTTTAACGGTCCTCCCAGTGACTGTTAGGCTCAATGAAATCTGCAAACTACTAGTCTAAGACAAGATGCCATTCCACAGGCAAGGGAATCCAGCAGAGGTGATTCAGAGGCTGAAGAGTATTCCACTGTCCTCACTTCATCTGTAAAGGTATTCATATTGTTTAATCTCAGAGTCTACAGGAGGAATTAAGGTTTCTGCAGTGTGATATTTCATTGTGATTCCCTGAACTCTCAGGGCTGATAAAGCCAATTTAAGATGAGCATGTATATACAGAGAGCGGGGGTGGGGGGGGGCGTGGAGAGGAAGGGAGGGGGTATATGTATGTATACATGTGTCATGTGCATATATGGTCATCGAATTCAGGCCAAAGTAATTTTGGTAGAACCATAGCCTCCCACTCTTCTTTTTCAAAAATACAACAGATTTAATTTTAATTTTTAATTTCCAGAAGCTAGGATTGTCTTCTAGTTCAAGAGCCAGTATACCAGCCTGACTTAAATATAATAGCTAACACGTATTGAACCAGGCTCTGTGCTAGGCGCTCTACATGTGTATTTCAACAGAATCTTCAAAATAACCCTGTGAAGCAGGAATTATTATCCCCATTTACAAATAAGCTGGGCCACAAAGAGATCATAACTTGCTCAAAGTATACCGTTATGGTAAATCAAAGAATCAGACCAAGGCAATTTGATAACAAAGATATTTTCTCTGAGCCCACTGGCTTTTATCGTCAATGCTGGATAAGGAAGAGCCACTTCAGATCCCTGGGACTAAAGGCAGATTCATATACATTTTTTTAATAAATTTATTTATTTATTTAATTTACTGGCTGTGTTGGGGCTTCGTTGCTGCACACGGGCTTTCTCTAGTTGCTGAGAGCAGGGGCTACTCTTCATTGTGGTGCACAGACTCCTCACTGTAGTGGCTTCTCTTGTTGTGGAGCACAGGCCCTAGGCACGTGGGCTTCAATAGTTGCGGCACATGGGCTCAGTAGTTGTGGCTCACGGGCTCTAGAGCACAGGCTCAATAGCTGTGGCACACGGGCTTCGTTGCTCCGCGGCATGTGGAATCTTCCCAGGGCAGGGCTCGAACCCACGTCCCCTGCATTGGCAGGCAGATTCTTTACCACTGCGCCACCCAGGAAGTCCCAGATTCACATTTGAAGCTAGATCTCGTGCTAGATGCCAGAATGTAGCTGCCATCCCTACCACTGCTGGTTCAACTGCAGGTCAGTTAAGAGGAATTCCTCAAAGTTTTCATACTGAGGTCTCCACTGTAAGAGGAATTATGGGCCACTTCTTTTTTGTTAACATGGCAGAAAATCCAAAATATTACTGGCTCTGCCTTGACTGAAAACTGAGCAGTCTTTAAGAAAGTTGTAAAGTTCTCTAGTGCATCAAAAATCCCGAAAGCTAGTAGATGTTTAAAATGAGCTTTTGGGGTGGACTCAGCACTCCCTACACCTGGTGACACGATCTGCACACTAAAAAATAGCAGATGCTTAAGAATATAGAATGCTTTTATGGGAAAGAATTCTTCCTTTACTATAGGCAGTAGCTTTCCAAGAGAATGACTGGTGCACTTGTCTGAGGTCCAAGCCAGGAAGACTCAAGAGTACAGCTCCTTCTGGGTCCTGAAAGACTTAGGCAAAAATCAGTCACAGTTTCTCAAAAGAGAAGGCACAGTTATAGGGGTTCTAGGGCTGTTCCTCAGAGATGATTATCAAGATAGGAGGCCAAGAAACTGCTATGTCAGCAAAGAGACTACACTTTGAAACAGGAGAGTTGAGAGCCAAGAATGTCAAGTGAGTTGCAAATTTGAAAGGATAGAAGAGGCAGGAAAATGAAGAAATAAAAACAGCTGTTACATATAACTTACTATTTGCTATGGGAGGTTTCAAGATCTTCAAATATTTTAATTTATTTATTACAATTCTAGGAGGTAGGTACTGTTATCCACATTTTACAGAAGAAGAAACAGAGAGCGTTTAAGTTGCCAAAGTGACACAGACGGTACACAAAAGAGCTGGGATTTGGACCCAGTCTGCCTCCGGTGGTTGTTAACATTCATAGTCACTGCGCAGTGCTGCCTCTCTAGAAAAACCAGTGCGAACTGAAACAGAGGTGGCAGAGATGGAACTGATATGCTGAGGCAGGGAAAGAGTTGATCTGAAAACAAATGTTATGTTGTGATTTACCATACACTTTGATGGGTACTAGGTATGTGTATAAAGACAGAATCCTGGCAGGCAATCACAATTCTAATAATTCAATACAGTATTCTACGATTAGGGACATTCACTATATATGAGGTACAGTTACACCCTTCTCCACCATCAAAAAAGTCTAACAGATAATGTATTTTACACAAAATAATATGAGGCTAAATAGTAAGCATGTCAAAGAACTGCAACTATGTTCAAAGATATTCTAAAATACAAGGTCCCAATTTTTTTCTAGTAAAAGGCAAAGAGCAGAAACATGGGTAGTGGTGCTAATCTTAACAAGAGTAAGTGTGGTAGCTATGCGAGGAAAATGCCGAGCAAAAGCAAGAATCTATTCGTAAACATCAAAGACACGTACACCTGCCTCATTCAGTGCCAGCCATACATACAGGTTCATTTCGGCAGTGGAGAGCCAGTGTGGAACAGCCAGCGCCATGGAAAGTGCTTGAGCAGTGTACTGTGTTTCCTTCAGGCCGAGTGGTCCTCCACCATCTCTTTCAAGTAGACTCTCCTTCCAATATCTTTCGATTCACACCAAAGATTTCATTTTCCAAAGCATAAACAAACTTGGGGGTACTTAACACTAAAGTATATATCAGTTGTTAAAATGTAAATTTTTCTGAAGATCTATGTGGGTGAATCAGGTAGAAACAGGATACTCTGGGCCTACCTATAAGCAATTCTATAGAATGAGAAGAAAATAATGTATGAACTGAAAGTTGATCATCTGTAATAAATAGTAAAATACAAGGTGGGACTGCATTTAACTATGTATATCAAGGTTCAGAAGTAATTCCAACTCCACTGCCTGTGCATCACCTAAAGTTATTTTTGCAACTCCTTCCACAGCATATGATTTAGAACTTTATGTTTTACCACAGTGCATCCAGTTCTTTGTCCTATATCGTGTGTCCAGATATCTGAGGTCCTCGGGTACAGAAATACTAATAACACTGTAATTTCCAAAGGGTGGCCTTGCCCCCAACAGTCAGTCAAGAAAGTTTATTTGAACATACAAGTATGATTATAAAATTATTTAGACATCGTTAAATGTAACAAGATATTAGAACAAATATTAATGATTGTATAGTTTATTCTTCTTATATGGTAATCTGGCAAAATTAGAAAGCAGTATGTAACATAGAATTACTCTTATATGATATAAAAAAGTATCTGTATTACGCTTTTCATCCCATGAATCCACTCTTTTGTTAGTGATTCAACACCTTTGTAGGCACGATTTCCCTTTACCAAGACAAAGTCAAAGGAGTAGAACTGTAGGTTTATATATAGTGGCAATAAAAATGTTTTCCCTCATTTTACTATATATATATATACACACACACACACACACATTTAGCTCTTTATTGGAATATAATTGCCTTACACTGCTGTGCCAATTACTGCTGTACCACAAAGTGAATCAACTGTATTTATACATATATCCCCATATCCCCTCCCTCCCGTGACTCCTTCCCATCCCAGCCCTCTAAGTTATCACCCATCATCAAGTTGATCTCCCTGTGTTATGCAGCAGCTTCCCACTAGCTATCTATTCCACATTTGGTAGTATGTATGTCAATGCTACTCTTTCACTTTGTCCCAGCTTCCCCTCCACCCCCACCCCATGTCCTCAAGTCTGTTCTCTATATCTCCATCTTTATTCTTGACCTGTCACTGGGTTCGTAAGTACCATTTTTTTTTTCTTTAGATTCAATATATATGAGTTAGCATGTGGTATCTGTTTTTCTCTTTCTGGCTTATTTTGCTCTGTATGACAGACTCTAGGTCCGTCCACCGCACTACAAATAACTCAATTTCACTCCTCTTATGGCTGAGTAATACTCCATTGTATATATGTGCCACATCTTCTTTATCCACTCCTCTGTTGATGGGCACTTAGGTTGCTTCCATGTCCTGGCTATTGTAAATAGTGCTGCAATGAACACTGTGGTACATGTTTCTTTTGGGATTATGGTTTTCTCAAGAGTATATGCTCAGGAGTGGGATTGCTGGGTCATATGGCAGTTCCATTTTAGTTTTTTAAGGAACCTCCATACTGTTTTCCATAGTGGCTGTACCAACTTACATTCCCACCAACAGTGCAGGAGAGTTCCCTTTTCTCCACACCCTCTCCAACATTTATTGTTTCTAGATTTTTTGATGATGGCCATTCTGACCAGTGTGAGATGATACTTCATTGTGGCTTTGACTTGCACTTCTCTGATGATTAGTGGTGTTGAGCATCTTTTCATGTGTTTGTTGGCCATCTGCATGTCTGCTTTGAAGAAATGTCTGTTTAGGTCTTCTGCCCATTTGTAGACTGGGTTATTTCCTTTTTCGGTGTTAAGCTGCATGAGCTGCTTATATATTTTGGAGATTAACCCTTTGTCCGTTGCTTCCTTGGCAAATATTTTCTCCCATTCTGAGGGTTGTCTTCTTGTTTATGGTTTCTTTCGCTGTGCAAAAGTTTTTAAGTTTCATTAGGTCCCATTTGTTTATTCTTGATTTTATTTCCATGATTCTAGGAGATGGGTCAAAAAGGATCTTGCTTTGATGTATGTCATAGAGTGTTCTGCCTGTGTTTTCCTTGAAGAGTTTTATAGTGTCTGGCTTTACATTTAGGCCTTTAACTCATTTTGAGTTTATTTTTGTATATGTTGTTAGGAAGTGTTCTAATTTCATTCTTTTACATGTAGCTGTCCAATTTTCCCAGCTCCGCTTGTTTCACTTTTTTAACCTAGCTTTCAGGAATGTATCGCGGCAAAAGAAGAAGAAGGTATCTATACCTTTCATTAGTGTTGAAGTTCTTCTTGGTAACGTGCACAGTTTAAATTTCATCAGACTCATGCAAAGATAAAGGTCTTGGATCAGATTCCCCAACAATCAGGGATTCTAGAACTGCCTACCTCCCTATCTCTTCTGCCAGTAATCTTCATCTTGGGCTGCCTGTGAACACATTCCACATTTCCCTCTCTCCTTTTTATCCCCCTACTTTTCACACCCAATGACCGTGATTCTCAGAGGAGTCTGTGACCAGCACAGCTTATCCAGGTTTTCCTTGTTCTCTACAGAAAAGAATCAGCCCTAGGGTTTCAGACATCAAAGATCTCAGCAAAGCAGAAATTATAGGGTGTAATGTGAAGATAAAAGCCCAGGAAATAAAATTTGGAAGAGGTAAGAGTAGAAAAAGTCTTTTATTTTTTGTGGCAAAATAGTAAAGGAGGAAAGGGGAAAAAAAAGAGGGTGATGACAGATGTAGGAAAGAAAAACATACTAATCACTCTGAACATTTATATAAAGTAACCTGCACAACATGCATTATCACGTTTGAGCCATACACAAAGTGGACCAAAAACTGATATTAGATCAGTTTTTAAACTAATGGAACCATGCAAAGGGAAAGAAAAGTCCTGAATGCTTTGGGCAGGTAGTGCGAAGTCCTGTCCTCCATACAAGTCACCCACTAGTCATTCACATCTTTGTGCTGTATCCGTACATCTCTGAAAAATACAGGCTTGATCTGGAGTGGCACTCTCAGAAGATTTCTGCCAGGGTTCTGAAACCTGAACAGTCAGAATTCCAGGGCAGCCCAAGGCTGCTTTCCAGGCTGAGCTAGTGGGAGATAATGCAGCTAAAAAGAGTAAGATAAAAGTCTCCAAGGTTTTCAGAGTCAGGCATCTCTAGTCCCTATAGTTCTGCTTTATTAGAGGCAGAAACTGATCAAGAAAGAGTACTTTCTACCAGCTTGGACTGTAATACTCTCCCATGATGCCTTGTGCTTCATAAAGGATTATTACTTATTAAGGTTATTAACCCTTGAATGAAAAACCTAAGAGATGGTTACAGCTATGCCAAGTTAATAAACATACAATTCGGGTACTTGCAGAAAAAGACCTAATTTTTCTACCTTTTTATTGGGATAATATTTTCCAGTTTTGGGGGGATAATAATATTTTCTCTTCAATGTATCATGAAGACTGATTAATTTCTGAAGTGTTTGAGACTGCAAATGGTTTAGAATTATACTAATGCACATAGGCCTTAGAAGTACACAAATGGGGGAAGGGCGGGAGTGAGGGAAGCTGTGGCTTATAATTAATGACTGCTTCTGGAAAGTACACACTCATATAAATATCTGGTCAATTAAATAACTTAATTTAGTCAATGAATGGATATTACATAATCCCTAGTGAACACTGCACATATCACTGCTACTGGAATTGCTTTAAAACTATTCTTAACTTATCAAATATTTCTATAATGTTCCAAATGCCTTCCCATAGCTACTACTAAATGTTTTGTCCACTTTCTTGCTATTATTCTTGACAAACATCTCACCTGTGATGAGGTAAAGGCCAGTGACACAAACCCTGGGTACTCAACAATTTGAGTACCCAGTCTTATTAACTTTCATGTGAGCTTCTACAAGTAAGGTACCTTGTTTTCTGAGATCCACACAGATATAGTTAACACCTAGCATTTTGTGCCACCATTGTTCTAAGCATGTTATATATAATAATTCTCAAAACAAGCCTATAAGGTGGCCACAGGCAGCTTAGGTAAAACACACGGCACAAGGGAGTTCACTGAGCCATTACTCAGCAATGATCAGTTTTTATCTAAAATGTCCACATGGCTCAGAAAAATATCTAAGCAGTCAAAAACAAACATAAGCTTCCTATAATTAATACTTTTTTCATAGGTAGTAAAATTGGTCTAGCTATGGTAGACAAAAATTCTGTTCCCCTTCCAATTCACATACTCTAAATTGGTTCAAATTTTATCTGTTAGTAAGAGTTCAAAAGGAAGAGCAAATATAAATTAAATTAACATCTTTCTTTTATACCAGGCATAGCTAACTTATTGACTTCAATACCCAGATAAAGTGTACTCAATTAGGTCATGAAAGTCACTGGAACCCTACCACCATGCTATGCAGGAACTTACTGAACTGTTTTTTAACCTTTCGTTACCACTATTCAGAAAGTTTCCAGAAAGATTTAAAAAGAAAAGTAAAAAAGAGGAAGGTCAAAAGCTGCAAAGTTCATAAGAGTCCTTCCATTTGAAGAAAGGCTGAAGAGACCATACTAGGACTGAACTGTCCGGAGACTGTGTGAAAACTTATGTAATACAAAGAGACCTGAAGAACCAATTAGAACAAAGTTACATGGGATTTTGTGAGAAGCAGTAAATTATGGACAAAAAGCATTATTATATTTTCACTGCAACTCATACAAAGGCTTGGGACACCCACAGGATTGTATCTTGCAGAAAACTAGAAAATGCTAAAATGGAGTCAAAATAGGTGTTGCTGTTATGTCAAAAAACAAAAATTAATTTATAAGCTATAACTGGGCTATTGGTGATCTGATTTAGGAAAGAAGATTTGAGAAGACTAAGTCCACTTTTCCTTTCAGGTTAATTTTTGTACGCTGTTACTGTTTCTCGATTTATGACACTAGCATTCTAATTATATTCTCCAACTGTCCAATTCAACCTCTGTGTTGTCACTAACCATCTAAGTAACAGAGAACCTTCAAGTGTTTGGTTCTCTGATACTCACAGGGTAAAGTCCAAACTCCTTAGCACTGCATACCCACCCTCTTCCTCTTCCAGCTCCTCTCCCAAATGCACCATTCACAGGCAGGAGCTCCCTTCACAGTCTCCTCCCACCCCTGACCTAACACCTCCATCTCTGTGGTGCTCAAATCCCAAACTTACGGTGTGTTTTGACGCCTGCAGGTATAGCCCTAATTTCCTCAAAGTGCCATGCAGTTTCACGTTTCTGTATCCCTGTATATGTTACTCCATATGGCTGGAATGCATTTCTCTCCACCTCCCCGGTTCTTCTGTTTGATTAAATTCATCCTTCAGGACTCAGTCTCACATTATCTGAGAAGCTTTTCTGATATCCTCATCCTTAGGTGGGTCAGATGCTCTTTGGACACTGCACTGTATTCCTCCACTAGACTATGAACTGCTTTACCACTTTCTAGCTGAGTGATCTTGGACAAGTTCATTAATTTCACTGAGCCCATTTCTTCATATAAAGAACATTAGCATTCATTTGCTATCACTATGAAATACGAATGTGAAAAACCACTTTGTAGATGGCCAAGCACTATGTAAGCATTAACAATCTTATCATAAACCAAAGCAGCACACACTAGCCTAGGTGAATACACTTCAGTTGATCTAAGGGTAGGATTCATCTCTCGGTTTCCAGGCCCCTCTCCAAGGATGCCCTGCATTTTATCCAACTTTCTGACTCCACTAAGTCCTTGTGCTTCTATCTTCAAAGGGAAAAAAAAAATCTATCACATTGTCTAGGTCACCTTAAGATAAGACTTAATGGGAAGCGTCTCAAGGGTAAGGATTATCCTTTTTTTCACCTTCCCTGTTGCCTTCACAAGAGTATAGTGTGATCCGCAGACAAATACTGGTAAAAATTTAAAAAACGAATCAATGGGTGAATACAAGCATATCCTGTCCTCAGTGAGCTTATAATCAAAAGGAGTGAGCGATGTGACATGTCTCATATGAATCTGGCCTTGTGAAAGTGGTAACAAATGCCTTCAATGTCATCTTAAAGAGCAGTAAGAAATTGAATTTCCTGTTGTGTTTATTTGGTGATTTGATACATGTTGTAATTGCTATCTTAGTGACTTATGTTTAACGTATGAATGTTTTAACATTATTAGAATCACTTATACAATTCAATACCTATTTTTAAAAATATTTTCTGCACTAGTCCCTATGAGAATATGAAGATAAAGGTGATGAACTTTACCCATAAGATGCTAAACATACAGAAAGGAAGCTAAGTCATCAATATATACAAATAATACAAGGCAGACTGTTGTAAGATGTATGGAAGGCCTAAGGCTAGTGACAGTCAAGGAAGACATCTGAGCTAGGGCACTGGGCCCATAAAAATTATAGCTATACATTACAGGTTACTGGCGCCAACAGCTTCTGTTACTACAGAATATCTATTATATATAGGTACATATATATAAAACATTTACTACATACAACGGCAGATGTTTCTGATGGCCTTCCTCCCATAATCTAATTACAAACCTAATTGTGTTGTCTAATGAATAAGGTCGTGCTGTTAACGCGAACATCACGTGTGTACCAAGCCCAGGTTCAAGGCCCTTAGGTATATTACCTCATTTAATCTCCACAACAACCCTACGAGGTAGATGCAATAATCTCTACTTTACAGATGAGAAAACCAAGGCATGAGCCTTGTAACCTTTCCAGGTTAAGAGGCAAAAATGAAAACATGTAAACAAGGAGCTGAGAGAGACAACGAGTACCCCGCACAGAGTGAGCGGACCCCGCTCGCCTCAAGTGCTCCGAGCAGTGCTTTCCAGCCCTCCCGAGCGCACCTGGTGGGAACAGCCCATCTCCTCTGCCTTCTCCCCAGGTGGGAACAGCCCATCTCCTCTCCCTTCTCGCCGGGTGGGAACAGCCCATGTCCTCTGCCTTCTCGCCGGGGGGGAACAGCCCATCTCCTCTGCCTTCTCCCCGGGTGGGAACAGCCCATCTCCTCTGCCTTCTCGCCAGGTGGGAACAGCCCATCTCCTCTGCCTTCTCGCCAGGTGGGAACAGCCTATGTCCTCTCCCTTCTCCCCAGGTGGGAACAGCCTATGTCCTCTCCCTTCTCCCCAGGTGGGAAAAGCCCATCTCCTCTGCCTTCTCGCCGGGTGGGAAGAGCCTATCTCCTCTGACTTCTTGCCAGGTGGGAACAGCCTATGATCTCTCCCTTCTCGCCAGGTGGGAACAGCCTATCTCCTCTGCCTTCTCCCCAGGTGGGAACAGCCCATCTCCTCTCCCTTCTCGCCGGGTGGGAACAGCCCATCTCCTCTGCCTCCCCGCCAGGGGTTACCTCTCTTTTCCCAAGTCCACCAGTGAACCGCTGATTCAGATTCAGGTCCTCGCAAACATTCCCAACCCAGAGGGCAGACGGGCACGTAAACCACAGGCAGTTCGGGGCAAGTGAGACCGAATCAGGTGCCGGGGCGGACAAAGCTCAGGCAGGGTCAGGAGAGCACACCTTTCGGGCCGGGCACCCGTTCCCGGACCAGCTCCGGGCGACGGCCCCGCAGCAGCCGCCGGCCCACCCGGGAGGCGCCGCCCCGGCAGCCCGCTCCCCCGCCGACCCCAGGCGGGCTCCGTCCCCCGTCGTCCCTGGCGCCCCGGCCGGCTACTCACGGTTCCAGTACACCGGGTAGCACTCTCCTTCGGTCACATCCACCTCGTAGAGGCCGCCGCGCACACACACCCGCTCCACGCGCCCCAGCTCCTCCAGCGCGCGCGCGCGCCCCGCCCGGCGCGGGCACAAGCCGCAGCCGCGGTCCCCGTCGTCGTCGTCCCCGTCGTCGTCGTCGTCGCCGCCGTCGTCGTCCGCGGGGCCGGAGGCCGGGGCGCGCGCCGGGCGGCCGTCCGGGGCCGGCGGCAGGGCTCGGAAGGCCAGCTCGATGCGCAGCGAGTCGTAGCCGATGAAGGGCTTCCAGGCCTTCCTGTCCTCGCGGTAGAACCAGCGCACCTCCTCCGGGCCCAGCTCCGTCACCACCTCGTAGCGGGGCCGCGCGGCCGCGCCGCCCAGCCGCGTGCGCTTCCTCTCCGCCGGCCCGCCGCCCCCCGCGCCCCCCGCGCCCGGCGCCGCGGGCCCGCCGCCCTCGCGCTCGCCCTCGCCCTCGCGGTAGCAGCGCCGCGGCGGCGCCGGCCCGGCCGAGCGGCGGCCGCAGGGCTCGTCCCTCAGGCGCGGCTCCAGCGCCGGGCGGCGGCCGTGGTCCTCGGCGCCCGGCGTCAGGCGCAGCCCGGGCTCCCCGCGCAGCAGCGCCAGGCCCGCCGCGTCGTCGCCCGGGTCCCCGCCGGGCAGGCGCTCGAAGCCGCCGCCGTTAGGCTCGGGGCTCCGCGGAGAGCCGGCGCCCGGGTAGCTCATGCTGTGGAGACGCCGCCGGCTGCTCGGCCCCCGCGCGGCCGCCTCACACGCGCCGCCGCGCTCGCCGCCGGGAGTTTTAATCTTTCAAATCCCGACCCGGCTGCGGCGGCGGCGGCGTCGCGGCGGCAGCTCCGCCTCCCCGCCCCGCCCCACGCCCCGCCCACGCCCCGCCCACGCGCCCACGGCTGGCGGCCGCCGCAGCCGCGTCCCGCCGCGCACCCCATTGTCACGCAGCCCGGCGGAGGCGGTGCTTGGCCCCCGCCCTGCCCCCGGCCCCGCCCCGCCGGCCGCGCGCGCGCGCCGCCCGGAAGCCCCGCCCCAGCCCCGCCCCACCGGCTCCCGCGCCTGCCGGCCGGCCTGCGGCGGGAGCGGGGTCCTCGCCCGGCTCCACGGCCCCCCTGAGCCGCTCTCGCGTCCTCCCGCCGCGCCGCTGCGGCCGGGCCCCGCCCTTCCGCGGGTCAGAGCCCGGGGGCGGACCCGCTTCGCCCGACCCCTCCTCGCGGTCCGGGTCGTGAGCCCCACGGCGTAGCCTCGCGTCCGCAGGGCCCTCGGGAGGGGGTGGTCCCGGCGCTGCCCTGGGGCCTCACCCGGCGCCGGGTTCGGGTTCCTCCCGAGCGGCCGGCCCGAGCGAAGGCACCCCGCGCGGCCCCCGGGCCCTGAGGCGGCGTCACCCCCGCCGGCCCGCGGCCGCGCCTCCGCCCCGCGTCGCTGCTGGGCTCCCCGCCCGTGCCCTGTGCCCGCGGCCCCCGGCGGAGCCCGAGCGCGTGTGTCCACCTCTCCCACGCGCAGCGGGCGCCGTCGGCGTGGACCGGGAGCAGGGCATGGCCCGGCTGTTGCGGGCACATCGCTGGGTTGAGAGCCAGAAAACCCGGTTCTAGGGTTAGTTTTGATGGCAAACCGCAGGCAGGCACCTCATCTCCACCTTGGTGGTTTCCTCATCTGTAACATGTAGTGATTATGGGACTAGATGATCTCTCATCTTTCATCTGATTCTTCCTGTCCTGCCTCTGCTTCCTAGAGCATCTTTTCAGACCACCTGATCCCGACAGGAGGGGGAAGTGTTCCTCTATTCCAGTCCCCACCTGTTGGAACAGGTGTCGGGTGGGTCCTCCCCACGCTACACGGTTAGTGTGTGCGATTCCCACAGCGGTGTCTGAACTTCCATGGCTTTCTGTAAAGCATTCTGTTGCATTTTAACAATTACCCAGGACCAAGCCTTCGTCACACAAGCCAAATAAGTGTGAGCGATTCAGACTTTTGGCATTTGTGGACCCATGCTGCTGCAGTAACCAGGCGGATGTGAAGCCAAGCCTGAAGAGTTCTCACTGGTGTGGGAGGAAAAAAGAGGCAAAGCCAGCTGGTTTATAGTATGAGAGACTGAAGCAGCTCATCTGCACATCCTGCCATCCTCCCTTCCCTACTAGGCACACGGCAGGGGCTGTCTAGCAATAACACCATCTTCCCCTCGCTACCTCTCAAAAGTTACATGGTGCAATTTTGTGCCACTGTTCCCTTTTCTTCTCTCCTAAAGGTTGTCCCTGTTGTCCATTTTAAGCCATTTTCACCTGTGTGAAAATATTAGGGTTAGCCTTATGCCATGTAATTTATTATGAGCCAATACCCCACACCTGCACTTGAAATGGCTTTGTTCAAAGTAAAGGACAGAATGTTTAGAGTGAAGAAACTCATATAACACCCTCTGCTGTATTTCCTATTTGATAAGCCATCTGCTACATTTACGTTTTTATTTTATTTTATTTTATTTTATTTTATTTTATTTTATTTTATTTTATTTTATTTTATTTTATTTTATTTTTAGGATTACTATTTACTTAGTTTCTTAAAATGCAAGTGTCTTAGTCCATTCAGGCTGCTGTAACAAAATATAATAAACTAGATGGCTCATAAACAACATTTATTTCTTACAGTTTAGGAGGCTAGTAAATTCAAGATCATGGTGCTGGCAGATCCTGCATCTGGTGAGAGCTTCCTGGTTCACAGATGGTTGTCTTTTCACTGGGTCTTCACATATTGGAAGGGGCTAAGGAGCTCTGTGAGGCTTCTTTATAAGGGCCTTCATGACTTGATCACCCTCCAAAGATCTCACCTGCTAACACCATCGCCTTGGGGATTAGGATTTCAACATATGAATTTTGGAGCGGTATCAAGATTCAGACCAGAGCAGAGAGTATCTTTGCTGTGTAATGATAACCTAGCCTGCAGCAGGGAACATTCACTGAACCTGTATAGGACGTCTACAGAGTTTCGGGCACTCTGCTAGGCCCTACAGTGAAGCGTTCAGCGATCTAAAGGTATCTTTAAATAAACCCAGAATGCCAACTTTTTAGTTCCTGTGAGGAAAATAACTGTGATGACAGAATGACCACAGGAGTCATTCTTCCCTCAAAGACAAATCAACAGAGGAAGCCGAGTTACAGTCAGAAGGGAGTGCGGCAAGCAGGAATAACGCAGGAATACACAATGAACAAAACCATTCGTCCTTTTGTTTATTCTTTCAACAAACATTTATTGTCTAGTGCTCTTTTGCTGATGGTTTGTTGTTTTATGTTCAATTGAAGTCGCTAAAGATGTAGAATTATTAAATGCATTTACTTAAAGATTTGCAGGAGGTCTGCCCACAAAAACTGCACATATCAAAACCTCATAAAAATTTTTTTATATTCCTTCTGGAAATAAAGGTCAATGGTATTGAAGGTATATATTCAAATGAAAGAAAATGTGAATCAATACGACATGGATGCATACTCAATGGAGGCAGTCACAAAATCCTCATCAGCTTGTTTACATCACAAAGAGCAGAGCTGGCTGTCTCCCTGACCTTTTGTTACAGAAAAGTGAGCTGGACCAGAACTGTAGGCTGCTGTGAGGTCCACATTATGCATCCGTTACAGATGCATCTGAGGACTTTTGTGCTTCAGGATGCTTTCCTATCTCACCCCAGGGCTAAACTGAAAGGACATATTTATTTATTCACAAAGTACGTAGTATATAACTCATATAGGCTTTCAACACAAAGTGACTGATAAGCATAATATCAGGCCGAGAAAGACTTAAAAGCAGCCTATGTCTGTGTGCAGTTTATTCTGGTTTTCATATAACAAGAGAAAAAGGAGAGAAGAAAGAAGTTATGTTTCAATAGGCATTTCCATTAGAGCAACTCTGGGTAATTTGCTGAGTTTTTAAAGGCCTGAATGGCAGAATCAATTTTCTGTTTTTGCAACTGCCGCATAAGAAAGTGTGTTTATCCTTACACCATAAGTCAGCATTTCAAACATAAGGTTGCAGTTTGAACAATGTGTAATTCTAGACTTACAAGCCCGCAAACCTCTTTCATAACTTTCCCACTGGCTCTTTTGAACTATACTAAACAGCTGTTAGGGTAAGGTCATTAATATTGATAAATTAAAATGGGATGGTAGGAAAGCAAAGTTCTTCAGAAATATAATCTTCAAGATTTAACAATCTGTATTTTAAATACAAGAAACGAGTAACAACAGCCTTGACTTTACACTCGTTCTTTCTTCACTTCTTATGTTTGGAACTTCAGATTCAAACTTAATCAGATTCAAACTTAAACAAAATACTTAATCATCAATGAGAGTGTACAAACAGTTCTTCATCTGACTTCGTATTACCATACTTCTCAAGTTAGAAATTATAAACTTTTCTCACTCATATAACTGTACTTGCAGGTTAAAAACTGTAATCCACAGGTATTCTTGAGATGGTTTTAATGAAGGTGTAGAGGGGCAGTATATTAGCTTCCTAGGGCTTCCATAACAAATTTCCACAAACTATGTGGCTTAAAACAACAGAAACTTATTCTCTCATAGTTTTTGATGTTTTGTTTTGTTTTGTTTTGGGGAGGGCGGGTTGTTTGTTTTTTGTTTCTTTGGCCACGCCATGTGGCATGCAGGACTTTAGTTCTCCAACCAGGAATCAAACCCATGCCCCCTGCATTGGGAGCATGGAGTCTTAACCACTGGACTGCCAGGGACGTCCCTCTCAGTTTTGAATGCTGGAAGTCCGAAGTCGAGGTGTCATCAGGGTAGGCTCCTTCTGGAGGCTCTGAGGGAGAAGCCCCCCTGCCTCCTGCTTGCTGGCGATGCTTGGTTTCTAGCTGCATCACTCCAATCTCGCTCTCTGTCATCACGTGGGGTTCTTCCTTGTGTGTCTGCGTCACTGTGTGTCCGCTTCTCTTCTTATAAGGACGCTAGTCTTTGGATTTAGGTCCCACTCTAATCCAGTATGACCTCATTTTAAGTGATTACATCTGCAAAGACTCTATTTCAAAAAAAGGTCACATTCTAATGTTCCAGGTGGACAGGAATTTTGGGGGCCGGGGGACACTATTCAGCCCACTATAGACAATGAACGTGCAAACACAAGTGTTTAAACAGCTTTGTTGAACATATATATAAACAATGACCAGATTAATTTTTTTTTTTTTTCTCTTGGCCCACATGGGCTTATTTGAGAATCCTCAATTAGTTTATTTGCATATTCAGTTGGAGAAAACTATAGAATAAGACAATAAGAATGGGAAGCATGTTTCAATTGGCATTTTCAGGCCTCCAAATATAAATATAATAAATCCATAATTGCTTTCCTCAGAGAAACTAACACAATTATCTCAAAGTACAGATTAATTTTTGCTTGGAGAACTCTTGTATATGTAAATGAAATAGTAAATGTAAAATCATAAATACAGATGCAGGAGTTCAACATTCCAAATTCTGAAAGGCATATGGTACACAGGAGATTTTGCAAACTGTTTACTACAGTAAGGGCAGTTATCCACTACAAAACAAAAATGATATTTGCAGAGGTAGCTCCGGGAAAAGTGGCTTTTGACCCATTCAACCATTTCCGTTCTCCACCCACCCAATTATCTGCTCACTCTCTCACCTATTCAAAAAGAACTTAGTTGATTTCTAAAAGTACATTCAAAACAATGAATATAATAAGTGAAAAAATTGGATAAAGGGGAAAAGTGAGTTTAGAAAAATAAGAAGTCAGGGAATGAGACATACTGGATGAAGTCTCATATATTTGTGAAATACAGATGGACCACAACTTGGCTCTGAGCTTTCCAGTAGATTAGTTCTATGATCCATGGTCTTGAGAAAACGAAACAGTTATTGATATTTTTCTTTATATGTAAACAAGGACGTAAAGCATAATTTAGCTAAGGGAATTTCTTACTTTCATCTTTAGAATTTTATATGGCAAATATATTATTGTAACACTTTACTATGGATAGTCCTCTCTGAAATTTCTCAGAGACGTCACAGATTTTCTACAGAACATTTGCGGGGTGGGGGCAATGGGAGAGAGAGTTTCTTTTCTAAACACTTACAAACAGAGACATAGTACTAGAAAATACAATTCAAAGTGTATTATCTCTGTTGTGACAACAAAACAATAAGGACAAACAAAAAACCAACCCAGAGCAGGTGCTGTCTTGGCACTGGAATACAAATAGCAGAATGGTTAGGTCGCCTACTGCACATCTGTGAAACGGTGGAACGCTGGGCAAAGAGCAATGAAAAAGAATGTACTGGCACAGAACGACCTCCGAGTCGTATTAAGCGAACGTTAAGTTACAGAAGAATTATCTGTGGTTTGATTGCCTGTTTCCATTAAAAACACAAACCCATACCCTCTATGTGTATGCAGACACGTTTGTATATATTCACCTACGTATGTGTAAATAATCCATAAAAGTTTGAACGGATGAGCTGCAAATTACTCACACAGTTACTTCTGTATGGAGGAGAGAAAATGACATTGGACCTCAAGTTCTATATTCACTGAAATTTATAGAGAAGCATACATTTGCATGTTATTTGAATAATTAAAAAATTACTGTACTGATATCATTGTCTTTCTCACATGGTCCCACCAGGGACTTATCCTCTGTAAGCCTTTGTTCAGTTTTGATGGGAAGGATATTGCAAAGCTCAAGCTGCGTCAACATAGTTCTTCAGTAGCCTGCCATGCTGGGTCCTCCCTTCCTACCTTGTCTGATATACAACCATAGTTTGAGGCACTTTCTCGAGTTACAGAATAAAGGTAGGGGCATTTGTTCTTGTATATGTGTCCTTAAAATGTGTGCATCTGGTGTGGCCAAGGTTTTCATTCAGTATAAATGAGGGTATATTAAGTTTTTAATGCCAAGTGATACCTTGAGCTCCCACGGATTTGACTGCTAGTCAAGCATTTTCCAAATATATCCTGCTGTCCCCAGAAGGATGGCTCACCGCTGCTCACAGTCTGTTCTGTCCACGGCGGTCCTTCTCCTCGCCCACCACGTTCCATTTCTACTGCTCTGGTAATACTGTGTCTACCCACATGCCCTGACTGGCCTCCACCGTGCTCATGGCGCCATCCTCTCCTGATATTGGCAGTAGCTTTGCCAAGTTGCTGTCTTCAGACTCTTCCCACGCCTCCACCGTCCAGGTGCCAGAGCCCCACTGGGCTGAGCTGGGAGGAGAAGAGATCCGCTCTCTCTCTTCCGGGCTCTGAACCGCACCTTTCACCTGGAACTTAGAGACTCTGCTTAGAGTCACAAAGTTCTCCTTCAACCTCTCCCTTCAATTTCCAGTCCTCAGGGCCAACTCTCAGCTCCCCTCTTCTTCCTGACTTTCCCCTTTCCAACATAAAAGATGAAGATAAAGCTTGGGATCAACTAGCACAGAACAGTATGTGATCAGATCGGAACATCTAGCACCTGTGGTCAAGCTAACACACTAAAAAGGTCAAGCACCTTAATAGCTTCTCCCAAGAACAAACAGTTTCCTCCAAAGGCAAAGACAGATGTCTCCACTTCTGGGTACAAAAGAAACTGCAACTCTTAAATGACAACTTTCTCACTTATGCTCACTTTATAGGAAAACCCTCGATGTTTCCCCTTCCTCCTGTGTAGGAAAAAACCCAGTTCTTTCCTACTGCCTTTCTCCCCTGTGTGTCTTCTTTACCTCCACACACAATAATTCACTTCTGACGCTCTGGTCACCAAATGTGTGGAGGTTTTTCCCCACACCAAGAAATTCTCCGTGACACCAGCTGGGTATCCTACAATTTAACTCAATTCTGACACTATCTACCTGGAGATACTGCCAGATCTCACAAGTTAAGGACTCAGTCCCACAAGCTGCCCCTCCACCACACTTCAGATGCCAACTGCAAGTAGTAGGTCCCCAGGTTACCCATCACTTCTCTCTAATTTGGCTGCAAATCAGAGATTCCTACAATCTCCCCTCAGTTTTGATTAATTTGCTAGAGTGGCTCACAGAACTTGGGGAAACACTTAGTTACGTTTACCAGTATATTAAAGGATATGATAGAGCCTGCAGATGAACAGCCAGATGAAGAGATACACAGGGCAAGGGATGTGGGGAAGGGCTCAGAGCTTCTCTCTGGGCCCACACTCTCCCAGCACCTCCATGTGCTCACCAACCGGGAGGCTCTCTGAACCCCATACTTTTGGGATTTTTATGGAGACATCATCATGGAGATGTGATCAATCACTAAGTCCATTTTCATTCCTTCTGCCTTCTCAAGAGAAAGGGTGGGGGGAGGGGCAGGGCTGTAAATTCTAAGCTTCTCATCAAGGCTTGGTCTTTAGGATAACCAGCCCTCATCCAGAAGCCATACAGGAGCTGAATCAGAGTCACTTCGTTAGAACAAAAGACGCTCCTATCACCCAGGAAATTACCAGGGTTTCAGGAGCTCTGTGCTAGGGATCGGGGGGCAGGGACCTGTTCATATTTTCTATTGTCTCACACTTACCCGGGTTTGAAAAATCTTAAGGCCTAGGCTCAGCTAGGACGTCCTGGGAGGAAAGAGATAGCTTTTTCCCCCATTAACCAAATAAATTCACAATAGTTTATCAGGTTGGTAAAGGCACAAAGGGTTAAAACTCTTAAGACCAAGCAATGTCAGTGTATGAAAGAGCTGGAACCAGAAAACACTGGGTAGTTCCATATGAATCTGGTAGAAAACAGGAAGGAAGGAAGGACAGAGGGTGTGAAGGAAAGTTTCCAAAAAGAGACTCTAGACAGGAGTCATGTGGAAGACAAACTCTGGCCCTATCAATTAAGCGATAAATGTTTTGACTGCCTAAATTCACCCAGAAGTGAATATCATTACAAACTAAAAAAGTTGTCATAAAGGCGACTGACATGAGATTATGAATCTTAATAGATAGAGAGTTCCTATTCGTAGATTGGAAAAACTAATAAGCCCCTGTCAAAACACTGGCAGAAGTTATGAACAGAAAATCAGCTGAAGAGGGAATGAAAACTTAAAAATGGTTGAAAGAATTGGGTAGAAGGTTTATTTGGCACATTAACAAAACCAAGTATAAAGTAAAACAGCTGTGTGCCACTTTGTGCCAAGCACAGCTTGTTTGCTCTGGACCACAGAGGCCCCAGGTGAGCACCATGCTCGCGAGGCTGGGGTTTGTCCTGCAATGCTAGGGACAAGATGGCGGACTGTGTCTCTTAGCAGAAGACTAACATCATGTCAGCCCCCTCCCTCTTTTTAAAAGGAAGATTAATTACTCAGTGGTGTATAGGATGGATTCAAGAAGATGAGATTGCCTACCATAATTGTAAAGATGTGGGAACAGCTCTGGAAATGATCTGCATGGGCATGTTGTTGAAAATCTAGCTTTGGGGACTTCCCTGGTGGTGCAGAGGTAAGAATCCACCTGCCAATGCAGGGGACATGGATTTGATCCCTGGGCCAGGAAGATCCCACATCCCTCGGAGCAACTAAGCCCGAGCGCCACAACTACCGAGCCTGTGCTCTAGAGCCCACAAGCCATAGCTACTAAGCCCGTGTGCCAGAACTACTGAAGCCTACCTGCCTAGAGCCCCTGCTCCACAACAAGAGAAGCCATTGCAATGAGAAGCCTGCGCACTGCAATGAAGAGTAGCCCTGCTTGCCACAACTAGGGAAAGCCCACACACAGCACAGCAACGAAGACCCAATGTGGCCAAGAAAAAAAAAAAAGAAAGAAAGAAAAGAAAGGAAAAGAAAAGAAAAAATCTAGCTTTGGAAAAACTCATGAGGAAGGACTGAATTATGCACTGACTTCTTCCATCCATTACACTGTGTCTCAGTAGACCTCGCTGCTTGATAAGTGACGCTGATGTACCATGAGGCTCTGTATAAGTGGATATCACACAAGAACAGCCCACAACTCACTTTTCAAATTGAACAGAGGTGTCTTTTTAAAGAAATTTTGTCCTTCCAGAAAAATTAGGAGGCATCAACATCAGGAATTAGGGGATGCTGAAACCTTGATTTCAGACTCTGGCTTCCAGAACTGTGAGAGAATAAATTTTTTTTTGTTTTAAGCCATCCCCCCCAAAAAAAAAGAATTAGGGGATTTCCATTTACGGAAAGTGCTTTTTTTTTTTTTCCCCTTCTCAGTGTCTGTGACCCATGCGGAACAATGTTCTCAGCCGCCTTAAAATGGTTATACCATCCATTTTTTAACGGTCCTGCTTCATTGCAAAGATAGCTGACCATAATTGAGGCTTCCTTAAGTTTGGCTTCAGTCCAAGAACAAAGAGTTTTCAGATACATATTTTAAAAAATATCAGCAATCTTCTTCAAAGATGCCCTTCCTCAGATGAACATAAATATTGTTTCCTGCTTTCAAAGAAATGACTGAACAGCAATTCTGTTTGATTGGCAACAACATTGAGCACAGCCCCATTTTCCTGCCCAGATTTCTTCTGTTTACTTCCTATGTGTCAATCATGCTCCCCGCAGCTCACCAAGGACATGGTGATGCAAGGACGGCTAACCCTTTGCCCTACAGGCCTGCTGTCATCTGGTCCATCGGCTGCACTCAAGCGACTGGAGAGCCAGTTAACTGTTTTTTGTTTTTTTTAAGTGCCATGTGACCCACATGGCATGAGGCAGAGGCTCTCGATTTGCTTCTGTCCATGTCAACTATTGCATGGAAGCTTTTCCCAGAACTTTTCCAGGAAGAGCTCTGGGTTTGGAAAAATAACATTTGGGCTATAGTAACGTTCTCTTTTTTTTGTAAGTGGGTACAGTCAGCTTTGCGGATCCCAGCAGTCCTTGGCAGGGTCCTTCACCCAAATGGAAGGACTATTAACAGAGATCAGGGAAAGCATGTGTCTTTCAAGATGTAGAATGAATACCAGCGTGTGGGAATGAAGGAGTGGAATAAGTATGGGACAGGAAATTAGGAAACCAGGATTCTAGACTCAGGTCTGCCACCAACTAGACACGTGACCTCTGGTAACCCTGTTAGCCTCATGAGCCTGACTTTTTTCATTTGCAAGAGGAGGAGACTGAGCTAAGCTTGTTTCTAGCTATGATCCCCTACGATTATTTTTCCCACTCCCAAATTTGGTGTCGATGACTACATAAGAGTTTTGCCAAATGGGGGTGTCTGGAATGCCGTTATTAGCACCAGCCAAGATGTAAGCAATTACACCGCCACGTTATGCTAACCCAGAGGGAACTAAAGCTAGTGAAATAATGGGAGTGTCCTGTGGGTTGGAGAGACATTGGATGTGGCTTAGTGACTCCTTACGTGATCTTGTGTGTTCCCTCTCTTGTCTATGCGTCTCTCAGTTTTTCATTCTTCTCTTACCTTATTCTTGTGTTTTACAGTGTTTTATATTCCTCTTCCAACACTGACCCTTTTCTTTCCTTCACAGTATTCAGACTTCAGTGTTCTTGCAGAGTAATTTTCAGAATTTGGGGTCTGAAAGAAATGTCACATTGTATCTCTTGCTAAGTGACATATGATCCTGGCCAACTTCACGCATCAGGTCACACTGGGCAAAGCCTCTGCAGCGTGAGTGAGGGTGGCGCTGCCCCGCGGGAGTTCCGGGCACTGGGGTCCTGGGAGAGGATGCTTATACGTGGCATCCAAGTACAAGTGCCATGTGACCCACGTGGCACGAGGCAGAGGCTCTCGATTTGCTTCTGTCATGTCAGACCTTGTGCCCTATCTTCTTGTTTCTAAAAAACACTGTTCTCTCTGTTTAAACTGCAACTTCTATTAACCAACGTAGAGAGTACACATTTCAGGCTACATACGCAGTTATGCAAGAAACATACCTTCTTTTTCCTCTGTTCGGCCAGGTGGTCAGAAATTAATCTCCGGGTCTGAGTTCTGGGGTGCTCCCCTGTGCCAAGGCGTCAGACGGGAGGTCGGGGGCCGGGAACACGTGTTTTATGTTGTCATCATTTATCCTTTCTAGCATCTGCCAAGATGGTCCGCTTTCCTGTCTGGTCTTTGGTGTTTGGTCAGTGGGTCACTCTTGTGTCCCCCTTGTCCCAGTCTCAAGGCGTCTTCAGGCCTGCTGGCCCCCCCTCAGTTGTATGCTGGGCATTGTTCAGCTTGAAGGCCACGGGGGAATATGGAGAACTCCGTGACGCTGTCGCAGGCTCTCTGGGCAAGGGGAGACCTTGTGCGGCCGTTTCTACGCTCCCACACTAGGCCGAGCGGGCAGAGGTGAAGGACCTAGCAGGCTCCCAGGCTCCCCCACGGCAGGGAACGTAGAATGACCTGGCTGTGGGGCCCAGGGAAGGGCCCGGGGTACCAGGCACTACAGGGCGGAGGGGTGGGGAGGGGTGGCGGGTGAGAGTAAGGGGGAGGACTCTAGGTTAATGTCGCAAAATATTACCCCACTGCACCAGTATTAATGAGTCTATAATTAATCCTTGATTTGGGGCACCGCAATAGTAAATCTATAAACTATTTTGATTTTTTTCATTCTAAAGATATAGCTAAGGTAGGACGTTGTTTTCAAAAGTCCAATGCTGTCCGTAGTAACAGTGATTTTACAAAGGGTTGATGCTCTTGGTGCTTCTATTTTCCTTTCCTTCTCTCTTTTCCTGTCTTTCAGCGCTTCCTCTTCCGAGTCACTTCTGCTATCCTGATTTCCTCTGTCCCGGCGGAGAAATGAGATATGTCGTCCACGCCGAACATCTCTGTCCTGTGGGAGCATTTAAAATCTGAAAAGGGTGGTAGAGATAGGTCAGTGTTGAGCACAAAGACTGGAGCACCATAAGTGGAATTTAAGATAACTGTAGGGGAGAGATTTTTACCTTTTTTTCACTATAGGTGTGACCACTCCATGGTTTAGGGTAAAGCTGTGGGTTCTCTCTCATGCCCCCTCCCTGAAAGGCTGGGACACATCAGATAAGGGAGGAAAACTCAGATAAAGGAGCAGCCGCCTGAAGGTGCAATGAGCTGATGTGAGGGGTGTCTGCAAGGCTGTGGGGGCAGCGCTGCAGGGCTGCTGTCCGGAGCCGGTTAGAGACGGGCATGGAACCCGGCTGGGCCACTGGAAGGTTAGGGTGGGTGGAGAAGCGTGGGAGGGGGCTGAGGGTTTCCCAGGTGAGGGCTAAAACTCAGAACAGGAAAGGACATTTGCTTTACGTCGTGCTTGGTGTTTGCTGTGGGCTCAAAGATACAGAGCCAGAGTGAGCGAGGGATCATGACAGAAAGATGAGGGAAGTGGCTGCTGGTTAGTGTTCTTGGAAAGCCCCTGACACGCAAGTGTGCTATTTCTTTCTTTTTGAAATAAAGTCTGAATGTATTTTAGGAGTTGGTATTTGGCATATTCCTTAAGTACCAAGCAGAGTTCTTAATATAATGGCTTTCAGATGTATCTTATTAGGTACATTCTCGGTGCGAAAGTTGTAAAAAGTCTGTCTTAGTCTGTTCAGGCTGCCATTACAAAATAACCATAGACTGGGTAGCTTATCAATGGCAGAAATTCATTTCTAACAGTTCTGGAATCTGAGACGTCCAAGATCAAGGCCCTGGCAGGTTCAGTATCTGGTGAGGGTCAGCTTTCTGGTTCATAGCTGTCCGTCTTCTTGCTGTGTCCTCACGTGGTAGAAGGGGTGAGAGAGCTTTCTTGGGCCTCTTTTACAAGGGCACTAATCCCATTCATGACCTAACCACCTACCAAAGGCCTCACCTCCTAATGTGTCACACTGTGGGTTGGGATCTCAACATGTGAATTTTAGGCTGACACACACCATCAGTCCACAACACAGTCTTGCTTCCAAGATCTTCCATCGTACTTGGATCCTTTCACTTCACCTTCGGCCCAGCAAAGTGGCCTGGGGTCGGTACACAAGGAATTACCTAGAATGCTCTCAGGCTCCCACTGTCTTGCCTGCCCTGCCCACACCTGGTTTAGGGTCTCCTTACGAGACTTAGCTTCTTCCGATGCAGCTGTATCTGCTTAGTTAACCCCCAGCTGACCGGCTGTTTAGGATTCTGGACTTTGGCACAATCTCCTGCTTTCCTGATCGTAGGGCTTCACTCCTGGCCAGATTCTGGGTGCATGGACCAATCCCTGGGACCTCCCTTTGGTATACTGTGATCCAGACATGAGGACCTTGATTAAGTTTACTAAGGTGATGGAGGTCAGGATTGGGAATAGAACCCCAACAGACATTTAAGCTATAATCAAACTTCCCCTACTTGTTTTCAGTTATTGAAAAAGATACTATATTTGGGACGCTAACTGTAATTTCTATAAAAACGTCTTTTCAATAGTATTATTTGCAGTCCTATGATCTCTGATGGTTAGTTAACTGAACAAATAATTTTTTTTGCTTCCATTTTTCTAGGTGATAAGCCAGCAGAACACGCCTTTGGAATCAGGTGCTTCTTGAGAATTATTAGCAAAAGGGATTGTTGACTGAAGGCTGACAAAACTTGCTTGGGAGACTCTCCTGAGGTGAAGTGAGAGTTAAGATGAATCAACTTCAGGACAAGGAGGAAATGGACGCACTGAGATAAATACACACACTATTCCTAGCTTTAGATTTTGCAAAAATGATAGGAACAAACTAGCCAGCCAAACACGTAAGAATCGCTGATGGCGGGACTTCCCTGGTGGCCCGGTGGTTAAGACACCATGCTTCTGCTGCAGGCGGCGTGGCTTTGATGCCTGGTCAGGGAGCCAAGATCCCGTGTGCCGCGCAGCCGGGAAAACAAAACAAAAAGGAATTCCTGACGGTGTGGTCCTTTCTGAGAAACACTGCAGGACAGAAGTGAATTAGAAAGTTTCACAAACATGGTCCAGTTTTGCAGGGAGCAGTCTCACCTCGCCCAGGCTTACTCCGAGCAGGAGGTCCACTAGCACAGCTGCCCCGGCAGAGCTGGGGGGCCACGCTGCTCTCAGTTGGAGTTTCGAGCCCTCCGTTGACCAGCTGTGTGCTCTTGTGCAAGATAAGCACATCTTCCTCGGCTTTGGTTTTCTTCAGCCAGAAAACAGGGATAGTGATACTCACCTAAGAAATTGTTGTAACAGTTAATGCTAATGCATGTAAATCTCTTGGTCAATGAACAATAGCTTTTATTTCAGTAAAGGGAGGTCAAGTTCCAGCAGCCCGTAAAGCTTGCTCTCTGGTTGTGACAGATGAAATGCGTATTTTCCTGGGTTCGAGGGCCCAGCTCAGGGTGGTCTGTGATTGCCAGCAGGTTCCACAGAAGCCTGTCTTCAGAAGTCCCTTATTTTTGCCAAGTGGCAATAAATGCTGATAGAAATGGTCACTTGTCACATTCCCGGAAGCCAGGCATCTCCCTTATCTCTCTGTTCCTCTCCAAGAAGCCTGTCTGGGAAGGCGGATCAAGAGTTCCAAGACAGGCCTGCCGCCTTGGCTTGGCTCGTGGAGATGGGAGACGCAGAGCTCGCCGGAGGAGCCCAGATGCCCTCACGGTGGTGGGCACGTCCACGCGTTAGTTTTAAGGAAAGGCTGGTATGTTGGTGTGGTAACTGTCACCCCTTCAGTGTGGTTATGGCCAGAGTTAACCACAGTTTTAACCCACAGCGCTGTGCCGGGAGCACGCGGCGCAGGGAAAGGGTCCTGGACTTTCCAAGCTCATCTCAGGAGAACATGTAGAACTTCCGACGTTGTTGCTGATGTGGGCCCTCACTTCCGTACTACGTGGGCTCTCATTTCCTTATGTAATTACCAGCTTATCTCAGAGTAAGAGTTTACCTCCTCCTGGCGACCAGCGCGGAGACAGCGATCTCACGAGGTCAGGCCTGGACAGAGAGGAGGCTTGCTCTCGCTCAGCGTCTTCCAGGGTCTTTCAGTCCATCGCGTGAGAATAGTTTGCTCATTCGGTGCCTCCACTGTCTCAAGTCGAGTGACAGAAAATACCAGAATCACTGTCACCACAGACATCATCACCATCGAGGAGTATGTACCATAAATTCAGCACTGCACGATGCCAAGGCAAGACAGACAGGCAAAATAATTGCCCGAGCGTCAAACCTGTTTAACGCACAGATCATTTCACACAGCCCTCCAGACCCTGGTGTGGATACCAAATGGGCCTTTGTTAACTTGTAACAAAGATAAATTATGTCAATAAAGTGGCAGGAGAGTTGGCAGTATTCTAAGTTATTTAATTAAAAAAACATTTCTCTATTTTTTTTACCTTAAAGGTGTTCAAAAAAGGAAAGTGGGAGGTAGGGTACTATAGCTCGGTGATTTCTAGATTTGTTTTTTCATGAATCCTTTAAATTTAAAAACAAGACTTGGAGGGACTAATATAAGGATGCTGAATTTTTTGCAAATTTGTCAAATGAGGAAATTAAAAAAGAGATTGACTATAAACTATAGCTATCATTTCATGAACAAAGACACCTAGGTACCCAAATAAAAGGGTGGATATAATTTCAGAATGAGGAAGGGTCTTTCAAGTTGAGTCACAGTGAATAACAATTTTTAAGCACTTATTACATGCATGGTACTGTTCTAAGCCATTTGAAGGTACTATTTCATTCATACAACCTTGTAAAACGGATACTATTATTATCCCTATTTTACAGATGAGGATATTGAGGTACAAAGAGGTAATGCGTCTGAAGTAACACAGTTAGTAAGGGTAGAGTTTGGATTCATTTCTCCAGAGTCCATGGTTTTAAAAACAATGTGACAAATCTTGATAAGGCATCACAAACATTTATTTTACAAAAACGTGGTTACATAACTTATTTCTCTAATTTTGATATTAACAGGTGAAAACCTGGCCACAGACATGCCCTCGTCTGAAATCAGGTTCTCTCTTAAGGGAGGGGCGAGAGGTGGGTGGTGAGAGTAGGGCCAGTGTAGGCTTGGACCACAGCGTCAGTGGGGGGCCTCCACTTTAGGCTTCTGGTGCTTTTTCCAAACATCGTTATATCTACAGACACAAAGAAACACCAGCTGGTTTAAAAGACAACCAAAGCAATCCTTCACCAAACTTCTTTTTGCATACACCGGGAGTGCGCTAGGAATTGACCTTGTTCGGAGCAAAGTCTGCAGTTGTCTTGTAAAAACACCATTCTGGCATTGGAACTGTATTGTGAGGGAGACAGAACTTATTTCCCACTGCTCATGTTTCCACTCAGGAACAGACGACCCCAGCTCCTGCCGGGAGGATAGGCACCTCAGGACTACTTCTATCTTTTGCCTCCGCCCACCCTCTCCTCCCCCAGGGAGATGGGACAACTTGCCAGACTGGTGGCTTGGCTTGGCCCTGCGCCTTTTAGGAACCAGCCTGTCTCCGGGATGCCCACGTCCTCTGCTCCTCTCCGAGGTTCGCTTGCCGAGGCAACTCCGCACCTGGGATGAGGTCTGCTGTTCCAGAGTTGGGGTACATCCATTCTGAGGGTCTTACAAACCCATCTGGCTTCATATCTAAAATTACTTTATCCAATCAGCTTTATCTCTTATAAAGTTAACAGATATTTTTCTGTCTCTTGGGTTTGATTTCTCATTTGGTTGTAGATTTTGGAAAGGAAGAAAGGAGCTCTTATTTATTCAGTCCCTGAACTCCAAAACTGCATGGTATCATACGATTGCAAGAGGGAATTTGGAAGGAACCTTAAGAGGTCATCTGGAACCACATCTAAGCTAAACACGTCCACAGAATAATCGTCCTTGACCTTTCTCTTAGCGCTTCCTATGTGATTGGCACCAGCTCACAGGCCTCTGCGTGAATGATCTCATTTAATTCCTACGCAGTTCTGTGAGGTGGGCGCTACTGACATCACCACTTGACTAATCAGAGACGTGAAGCTTGGAGAGGTTAAATAATACCCCCCAAATGACAGAATGATTTGGCCACAGAGCCCCACTGAAGGGTGAGCCAGATAGATTCCATCCCAGCCCTGCAGGGAGAAGACAGAAATCGAACAGCCAACCAAATAAATACTTGACGACAGCTGTGAGGAGTGTGGTGCTAGGTGCTGAGAACACGGAAGCGCGCGTCTGAGGGTGAGGGAGAACGTGGGTCCCTGACAAAGCGATGCTCAGCCGTGAGCCTCGACCCCGCGTGGGAGCTCGCGAGGCCAAGGGAGGAGTGGCTGGGCGGGCCGGGAGAGGGCAGTATTCCGGGCAGAGGGCAGCACAGCGGGGAGGGCCGACGTCAGGTGAGCTGTGGTGGGCAGCTGAAAGGCGGCTGCTGCGGGGAAGGTGAGGGAGGAGGGCGCCCCAGGTGAGGTGGGGAAGCCAGGCTGGGATCCTGGCAGGGGATGTGCAAGCCATGCGAAGGACTTGGGGTCTTATCTCAGGGTCCACGCGACGCCACCGAGAGTGGACGTGCAGGGTGTGACAAGGGTGCCCACTTCTCTCTGTGGCAACCCCTGTTTCTAAGCTTTGAAGTCCGACTCCATCAGAGAGGACGTTCCTGTTAGCTGCTAATCTCCCCTGTGGCTTTTGATGAACAACTCACCTCCCTCTTGATAAGGGGCAGCGTGGGAGAAGGCTGCTCAGTGGTTCTCGGGCTCGGCCGCCTTCCCAGCCCCTGAAAAGCGTCTACACATTCGGATGCAAGGCGGCACTCAAGACAGACCCTGATTTACTTGGGAGCCGAGCATCTGTATTTTTCAGACACCGCGGCCCCGCAACTCCATTGAACGAACACGTATTGACCCCGACGGATCCTAAATCCAGGCGCTCTGCGAGATGCCAGGCGTGCCAGGCCGAGGAAGGGTGAACAGCAGCTAGCAGCGGCGAACGGCTCCGAAGCTGCCGCTGGGCCAGTGGCTAGGAAAGCGAGCAAGGCTGAGGCGGCCCCGGAGACCAGGAGGCGATGGAAAGCATCCTGCAGTCAAAGTCAACGAAGATAATCACCCATGCGATGGCTCACCCACAGCGTCTCCCCCGGTTTCTTCGCCGCATCGCCGCGGAGAAGGACACCCCAGAACTCAGGAGCGCAGAGCCAGGCCCCAGGGGCGGCCGCTCACTCCCCGGGCGCCCTGCCTGAGGGCGCGGGGCCCTGGGCAACCTGCCGCGGAGCACGGGCGAGGGCAAGCAGCGCCGCATCGGCTCATTCGCGTTCTCGGACACTCACCGAGCGCCTGCTTTTTGCCCGGCCGTGCGCTGGGCACGGAGGCTGCAGGGGTCGTCCACAGCTCCTGAGCTCCAGCTGCTCACGGAAGACGAGGGAACCAAACCGGTTTTTACTCTATGTATCGAATAAACTAAAAATGTGTAGTTTATTGATCTGTGGGGAGAAAAAGATTATGAACATGCAAGTGTTTTTGGAAAACAAAGAATCCATGATGGGTCAAGACAAAATTCTGTACCTTGAATCATGAAATCATAAAACTTTAAGGTGTGCTATTTATGCTACTGATTTTGGAATGTATCTTCAGAGAGCAGCCATGATTTCTTGTTCACTTGCTTTATGTGTCTTCTAGCATTGTATCAGGCACAAAAGGGTATTTAACAAATGCAGGTTTGATTATGATTAAGTCCAAGCTACAAAGGATACATTTTCCCCCTTTTTCTTAACAAAGTTAAGGAAAAAAAAAAAAAAGAAGACATTCCAGTATGAAAAGAAGCCAAGTGTTGAGGCCAATAAAGTTTGGACAGTTTTAAAACAACATAGAATTATGTCTCATTTTTAAAGCTCTGGGGGTAGCCTACATTTATAATGGCCGCTGGGAGCTTGAAAGTCTCAGGTTTCCATCAAAATAAGACAGGAAGGCATCTTTTAAAAATAAATATTCAAGTTTTTATTGAAGTGCTTTAAGTGTTTCTCTTACTTGGCTCCACTTTGAGGTAAAATGAGAAAAAATAAAGATGTGTTTCATAGCCTTAGAGAATCTTAGACAAGGGAGGAGGGAGGATCTAGAAGACGGTCCAGAAATGACCTTTTTCAGAACATACCTGCTGGACTTTGGATGGGGTGATCTGGAGTATAGGAGCTAGGTGTGGGAGACTGGGCATGCATGCTTTTAAGAAGCTCTCCAGTGGACTTCCCTGGTGGCTAAGTGGTTAAGAATCCGCCTGCCTGTGCAGGGGACACGGGTTTGAGCCCTGGTTCAGGAAGATCCCACATGCTGCGGAGCAACTAAGGCCATGTGCCACAACTACTGAGCCTGCGCTCTAGAGCCTGGGAGCCACAGCTAGTGAGTCCACGTGCCACAACCATTGAAGCCCACGCACCTAGAGCCCGTGGTCTGCAACAAGAGAAGCCACAGCAATGAGAAGCCCGCGCACCGCAATGAAGAGTAGCCCCCACTTGCTGCAGCTAGAGAAAGTCCGCGCGCAGCAACGAAGACCCAACGCAGCCAAAAAAATAATAAGTAAAATAGCTCTTTAAAAAAATAAAAAAGCTCTCCAGATGATTCTAGTTCAGAAACATATGAAGATATGAAGTCCAGTCACTCTATTTTATCGATGAAGAGACTAAGATCCAGAGATGTGAAGTGAGCTACTCCCATAGCTAGCGAGCAACAGAACTTAATATTGTGCTTTCTATTGTATCACATAAATTTCCATACTTCAGCTGAGGTTACTACAGCCTCAGTTCCATCGACACAGCTCTGTATAATTAAAAAATACTTTTTCTTGGCTGTTGTATAAGAGGGACGCTTGGCTCTGAATGGACCAGTATAGCTTATCAGTGGCAGCAGTCAGGAGGTAAGATCATAAACGCCTCAAAACATCATTTAAATAAAAAATCGGGGTGCACTGGCACAGTCTCTCAGGATTTGGAATGAAAAGAAAACTGAAAGATCACTTGGTTTAACAAACAAACTTACTGTATTTATCACAATGCAGTCTCTGAAACATAGCACTGTGTATTGAGGGTGCATTTAACATTTTCTTTATCGTATAATAATTTGGTGTAGGTACCTTTTTTCCCCCACCTGCTGCTAAAAATCTAAGATACTGTTAGTGAAATAAGTCAGGAAAAGAAAGACAAATTCCATATGATCTTACTTACATGTGGAATCTGAAACAACAACAACAAACGAACTCCTAGGTACAGAGGGTAGATTGGTGGTTTCTGGAGGTAGAGGGTGGGGGATGGGCAAAAGGATACAGGGGGTCCAAAGTGCACACTTCCCGATGTAGAACCAGCAAGTCCTGGGAGGGCATGTCCGGCATGGTGACTATAGTTACTACTGTACTGTACATTTGAAAGTTGCTAAGAGAGCAAATTTTAAAAGTTCTCAACACAAGAAAAAAAGATTAGAACTGTGCGTGGTAACGTGTATCAACTAGACTTACGGCCGTGATCATTTTGCAATGTATACCTATTTGGAATCATTGTGTTGCATACCTGAAACTAATATAATTTTATATATCACTTATATCTTACTTAAAAAGTCTAAGATACTTCTCCCTCCCTCTCAAATTTAAGCATGATCAGAAATTTGTATCTAATGTAACTAAATATATATTGAGGGGAAGGTTGTGTCACGGTTTGGATTCCACACACATTCTTAGTTCTGTCTGTCTTGAGATACTCAGGAGGTTGGTATGCATAACGCTATTTATTCTAAGACTAAATATAAATGCAAGTCCCAGTGGAATTGCAAGGATGTTTGTCCCAACAGCTCCGAGTTAGAAGGTGAGCTCCCTGTCTTTATGCTCTTTTTCACTGTCCTTTCTAAAACTGCACATCGCCCATCTAGCTTACACAGGGGTAAGCCTTCAACGGGTGATGTGGATGGAGGTGTGTGTGTGAGAGATGGAAGAAGAAGAGACAAGGTCAGAGAAGGGAGCTCCACTGAACTACTAAGGGTAACCAGTTACCTTACGATCACTTCCAAGTTCCTACTCGGTAAGTAGCCCTTTGCTTTCTTTGGTCCTATGCACCTATCTCTCTTTTTATTTCTTAGAGAGACAATGTTATACCACTAATGTCAGATCAATCACTTACAGTATCATAAAAGTCATGAAACACCAAGTGACAGAGGGCCAAATTTGCAGAAGCTCAAATCCTTAAGAAAAAAAAACACAAAAAACCATGCCACGAAGTTACCCACAATTCCCTTCTCAATATGTGACCACTTCCAGACCCTGAGAGAATTTTGCCCATGCCCTCCTAATGCCACAGGCCATCTTCTACTTTCTACCCTTAATTCTACAGTGCAGTTTAAATGCCCTGTGGCCAGGATGTTAGGCATTTGCAGTTCCCATAGCCCTTAATCTGCTACCTTGTGCCCAGTAGGTACTTATAAAGGAGTATCAGAAAATTACATCTCTAAGATTAACCTAAGGGAAAGGGAGTCACTGCTTGATAAAGGATGTGCCATAAAATATTCATGTGAGGCTTGAACATACCAGTTTCATTAAGGAACTATTCTCACATTACACAGCAATTAGGCAGGTGCTTCAGGAGGGAACACGTTTCTTTTAACCCGAACGTCATGTCATGGGACTTGGAAAGGAGATATACCTAATGGTTTAGAAAGCTCTTAAGAGAAGCTCCCTATCTTTCTAGGAAAGCTAAATATAGGAAAGGTGAAGACCACAGTGAAAACCTTTAAGGAGGCTCTGAAATGTCTGCTACAACAACGCCCCAACTTGACAGCCTCTCGGGCACTATTACCTGACACCAAGAGTCAGCTCCTTGGGAATTTCTTCTTCCATGCTTTTCAAAGTTTGTTTCTGAACCAGCAACCAACAGTTCATGTTGCTTGGAAACCAGCAGAAATGTAAAATTTCTGACCCTCCTGGGATCTAAAGAATCAGAGCCTCTGGGGTGGAGCCCAGCAATGTTTTTTTAACAAGCTCTCCAGGGGATTCTGCTAAATGTTGAGAACCACGGCTCCACCCAGACCCTCCCAGACTGCTGTGTACCAGTGCATCACCTGGAAACTCTTGTTTGGTCTCTTGGACAGTGGAGAGACTGAATGTTTGTGGGAGTGAGGGAGAATGAGACTTACAATCCCCTATGTGTCCTATTAAGATAGAAATACCCCAAAGGTCTTTCCACAAAAATAACACTTAAATCATCAATTCTAATCTTAACAGGGATTTGCGAACTCGCCTGAGAGCTGGAATAGAGTTTGTGTGGACACCGTAATTTGATCTGGATGCACTGGGCTGAGTCAGCTTGAGTTGACATGTTTCTGTGATGGCCATGAAGGAGGGTTTAGCAAGAAAATCTATAGCGTACAAACTATTTTAAGAAGTATGTTTAATGTATGTAACAAAAATTATCAGAGCTGCAAGAGGCCTTAGGAACTGATTGTTTTTCTGATATCCTCATTTTACAGAGGTCTCACTGTGATAGAGTCAGGACCATGAACCAAGCTGTCACCTTTCCTAAAGAGAGCTTGTTCCAGGGATTCTAATTCTCTGTCTGCAGCGCCCGGATACCTTATAGTACTCAACAGTTCCCTTACAGGGAATGGATGGTAGGTCCAGCTTCTAGGCAGACAAAGACCAAGATGCTATCCTGTTCTCTAGGAACTCAGTCTGATGGTTCACAGCCATCTCAATATCTATTCACGCTCTAGTTGACCTAATTATATTCATTCATCGTTTCATCAAAAGATTCCAGAAAATTCTCTTTAAAAAATCTATTATAGTAATTAGAAATATTCTGGTTGCAAGGAATAGAATCTACCTGAGCCAGTTTAAGCAAGAAGGGGGCACTGATTATGTAACAGGGGAGAGCCAAACCTGACTCCATGTTGGATCTGTTTCTTTTACTTTAACCTTTGCTTCACTGCTTTTGTTCACTAAAAGGATACTGTCTGTACACAATGGTCTGCCTGGGGAACCCTGCCCCTCTGCCTGAAGGCTAAACCAAAGCGCCTTTGTTCAGGGAAGCATCCTGACCCCGTCCACCTGTGGATGGCTGCAAAAAGAAATGAACACATCCCCTCCCTGAGGCTGGCCATTCCAGGGGACATTTGAAAATCTTATGGGCTTTTTACTTTCCTTTCTCACCTCCTCCCCCACTCTGTTCTATAAAAGAGACTGGCATTGGGTGGAGTCAAGATGCAGTGTGGGAAGACACAGAGAGCGCGTCTCCCCACAAATAGGTGGGTGCTGGTGCTGGAAGCCGGCGGGCGACTTGAGGCCCAAGGAGACCTGAGGAACCCCAGAGCAACCAGGCAGGACCAGGGGGAAGTCAGGGGGGTGGGGAGGGGGAAGTTGGATGGGACCGGCACCCCTGGGGGGTGGCTGGGTGAGGGGGGCGGTTCCCGCCTGCAGGGACCATCGGGGGCGGGGGAGATCAGGAAACCGCGACTGGGTTTCTCCGCCCAGGAGGCCAGGAGGCCTGCGGAGCTCCCGGGCCCGGGGGTCCTGCTGGGCTCCCCAGCGGGGTCCTCCACCCTCCAAAGCCCCCCTCCGGGCTGCCTGGGTCCTGGGGGTGTGGGAAGGAGGGAGGAGGGGCGAGGAGGTGGAGAGGCGGACAGGAGGGGGTGGGGGCTTTGAGATGGGGGCACGGGGAGGCGAGAGGGCGTTTCGCCTGCCCTCTTGGCCAGGGAGGCCGACTGGGCTCCCGGGCCTGGTCCTTCCCTCTCCGGGCCCCCTCCAGCTGCTTAGAACCTAGGAGAGTGGGGGGCGGGGAGAGGAAGAGAGGCAGACAGTGGGCGTGGGAAGGGATCTCTCCAGGTCAGAAGAACAGGGGAGGCGCCGCCGGGTATTTCTTCTGGGTGGGTCCTCCACCCTCCAAGGGTCCTCCGGGCTGTTGGTCCTAGAAGTACAGGAGGGAAGCGGTGGGGCGAAAAGAAGAGAGGCGGAAGAGGGAAGGGACCCTCTGGGATCAGAGGATCCAGGGAGGAGCGGAAGGCATTTCCACTGCTCACTGGCCCAGGAAGCCTGCTGGGCTCCCGGGCCTGGTCTCCAACTCTCCAGCGTCCCCTCCCAGATGCGTTGGTCCCAGGGACGTTGGCGTGTGGCAGGGGAAGAGGAAGAGAGGCAGACCGGTGGTGGGACGTTCCAGGAGCAAAGGACCAGGGGAGGTGCGGAGGACCTTTCCCCTGCCCATGTGGGCCCGGTGGGCTTGCTGGGCCCCAGAGTCTGGTCCCTCAGGCTTTCTGGCTGAGTGGGTCATACAGGGGGATGTGGGAGGGAGGGAGGAGAGGAGAAGAGGAAGAGAGGCAGACAATGGTAGGGGGGACCTTGCAGGACCGGAGGATCAGGGGAGATGCTGCAGAAAATCTCCCTATCCACTTGGCACGGAAGGCCTGTTGTGCCTCCAGGCCTGGTCTTCGGTCCTCCAGGGACCCCTCTAGGGGTCCTAGGGGTGTAGAAGGAAAGCAGGGGAGAAGGGGAGAGGCAGGCAGGGGAGGGGGCCTTCTGAGACTGGAGGATGAAGGGAGGCGGGGAAGGTATTTCCCCTGCCCACTAGCCCTGGGAAGCCTGCTAGGCTCACAGACCAGCTCTTTCACACTCTGGGGACCCCTCCAGCTGCTTGGGACCTAGGAGAGTGGGGGGCGGGGAGAGGAAGAGAGGCAGACAGGGACCCTACGAGACTGGGAGACCTGGGGAAGTGCCACAGGCATTACCCTAGCCCAGTTGGCCCTGGGAAGCCTGTTGGGTGTCAGCGTCTGGTCTCCTGCCTTCCAGTGCCCCCTGCAGCTGTGAGGGTCCTAGGGGAATAGGAGGGAGGGGGTGAGGAAGAAGAGAACCCAAGGGGGAGGGACCCTCTGAGACTGGAGGACTAGGGGAGGTGCCTAGCATTTCTCCCACCATCTCGGGCCCAGGGAGCCTGCTGGTACCTTGACCTGGTCCTTTGCCCCCCAGGACCAGAGGCATTATTGGGCCCCTCTACCTCATTGGGCCTAAGCCCCATTCCCCACCACCCCCAGGGCCTTTTCTAAATGTAGGCCCTGCCCATTGCCTAACCACCTCCCTTATCTAAGGCCCGCCCCCACAGCCAAGGTCTTTTCTGTTTTTTTTTTCTTCCCACCTCCTCACTTCAGCTATTGAAGTTGTTTTACCTTCCAGTTGTTACTCCCTCTATTTTTTTTTAATTTTTTTCTAACACATCAGTTAGTTTCCTATTCTTATCATATTTTTTATCTTGCTATTGTCCTGCTCTTCTCCTACTTTTTTTTTTTTAATTTTTTTCATTTTTCCTGCTCCACACGGCTTGTGGGGTCTTCATTCACAAGCCCGGGGTCAAGCCTGAGCCCTTGAGGTGGGAGCTCTGAGTCCAAAACATTGGACTAACAGGGAAACCTAGTTCCCAGGGAATATTCATCAGAGTAAGGTCTCCCAGAGGTTTTCACCACAACACCAAAGACCCAGCTATACTCCACAGCCTACAATCTGCAGTGCTTGAAACCTCAGGCCAGATACCCAGTGGGACAGGAACAAAATTCTGCCCATCCAAAGTGGGGAGAAAATGATACAACAAAAAAATATGTCACAGATAAAGGAACAAGGTAAAAATACACAAGACCAAATAAATGAAGAGGAAATAGGAAAAATGCCAGAAAAAGAATTCAGAGTAACGATAATAAAGATGATCCAAAATCTTGATAACACAATAGAGAAAGTACAGGAAACAGTTAATAAGGACTTAGAAGAACTAAAGAGCAAACAAACAGTAATGGGCAAAACAATAACTGAAATTAAAAATACTCTAGATTGTATAAACAGCAGAATAACTGAGGCAGAGGAACGAATAAGTGAGTTGGAAGATAGAATGGGAGAAATAACAGCCACAGTGCAGGAAAGAGAAAAAAGAATAAAAAGAATGGAAGACAGTCTCAGAGACCCTGGTGACAACATTAAGCACACCAATATTCGTATCATAGGCATCCCAAATTAAGAAGAAGGAAAGAAAGGGTGTGAGAAAATATTTCAATAGGTTATAGTGGAAAACTTCCCCAGCATGGGAAAGGAAATAATTAATCAAGTCCAAGGAGCGCAGAGAGTCCAATACAGGATAAATCCAAGGAGAAATACACCAAGGCACATACTAATCAAACGAACGAAAATTAAACACAAAGAAAAAATATTAAAAGCAGCAAGAGAAAAGCAACAAATAACATATAAGGGAAAACCCATAAGGATAACCACTGATCTTTCTGCAGAAACTCTGCAGGCCAGAAGGGAATGGCAGGATATACTGAAAGTCCTGAAACAGAAAAACCTACAGCCAAGAACACTCTGCCCAGCAAGAATCTCATTCAGATTTGAGGGAGAAATCAAAAGCTTTCCAGACAAGCAAAAGTTAAGGGAATTCAGCACCACCAAACCAGCCTTACAACAAGTGCTAAAGGAACTTCTCTAGGCAGGAAAAATACAAGAGAAGGAAAAGACCTAAAAAAGCAAACCCAAAACAATTAAGAAAATAGTAATAGGAACACACATGTCAATAATCACCTTAAACATAAATGGATTAAATGCACCAACCAAAAGACACAGACTGGTTGAATGGATATGAAAACAAGACTCTTACATATGTTGTCTACAAGAAACCAACTTCAGACCAAGGGACACATATAGACTGAAAGTAAGGGGATGGAAAAAGATATTCCATGCAAATGGAAGTCAAAAGAAAGCTGGAGTAGCAATACTCATATCAGACAAATTAGGCTTTAAAGTAAAGACTATTACAAGAGACAAGGAAGGACACTACATAATGATCAAGGGATCCATCCAAGAAGAACATAGTACAATTGTAAATATCTATGCCCCCAACATAGGAGCACCTCAATACATAGAGCAAATGTTAACAGCCATAAAAGGGGACATTGACAGTAACACAATAATAGTGGGAGACTTGAACACCCCACTTACATCAATGGACAGATCATCCAAACAGAAAATAAATAAGGACACACAAGCTTTAAATCACACATTAGATCATCTTGACTTAACTGATATTTATAGGACATTCCATCCAAAAATGACAGAATACACTTTCTTCTCAAGTGCACACAGAACATTTTCCAGGATAGATCACATCTTGGGTCACAAATCAAGCCTCGGTAAAATCAAGAAAATTGAAATCGTATCAAACATTTTCTCTGACCACAATGCCATGAGACTAGATATCAGTTACCTGAAAAAAACTGTAAAAACTACAAACACATGGACACTAAACAATACGCTATTAAACAACCAAGATATCACCGAAGAAATCAAAGAGGGAAGCAAAAAATACCTAGAAACAAATAACAATGAAAACACAACAACCCAAAACCTATGGGATGCAGCAAAAGCAGTTCTGAGAGGGAATTTTATAGCAATTCAGTCCTACCTCAAGAAAGAAGAAAAATATTGAATAAACAACTTAACCTTACACCTAAAACAATGAGAAAAAGAAGAACAAAGCAACCCCAAAGTGAGCAGAAGGAAAGAAATCATAAAGATCAGATCAGAAATAAATGAAAAAGAAAGGACGGAAACAATGGCAAAGATCAATGAAACTAAAAGCTGGTTCTTTGAGAAGATAAACAAAATTGATAAACCAGTAGCCAGACTCATCAGGAAAAAAAGGGAGAAGATGGAAATCAACAGAATTAGAAATGAAAAAGGAGAATTAACAACTGACACCACAGAAATACAAAAGATCATAAGCAACTACATGCTAACAAATTGGGTAACCTGGAAGAAATGGATAAATTCTTAGAAAAGTACAGTCCTCCAAGACTGAACCAGGAAGAAATAGAACATATGAACAGACCAATCACAAGTATGGAAATTGAGACTGTGATTAAAAATCTCCCAACAAACAAAAGCCCAGGGCCAGATGGATTCACAGGTGAATTGTATCAAAAATTTAGAGAAGAGCTAACGCCTATCCTTCTCAAACTCTTCCAAAATATAGCAGAAGGAGGAACACTCCCAAACATTCTACAAGGCCACCATCACCCTGATACCAAAACCAGGCAAAGATGTCACAAAAAAAGAAAATGACAGGCCAATATCACTGATGAATACAGACGCAAAAATTCTCAACATAATACTAGCTAACAGAATCCAACAGCACATTAAAAATATCATACACAATGATCAAGTGGGGTTTATCCCTGGAATGCAAGGAATCTTCAATATACACAAATCAATGTGATGTATCTTATTGACAAATTGAGGGATAAAAACCATATGATCATCTCAATAAATGCAGAAAAAGCTTTTGACAAAATTCAACATCCATTTATGATAAAAACTCTCCAGAAAATGGGCATAGAAGCAAATTACCTCAACATAATAAAAGCCATATATGACAAACCAACAGCCAACATCATTCTAAATGGTGAAAATCTGAAAGAATTCCCTCTAAGAATAAGAACAAGACAAGGGTGTCCACTCTCACCATTATTATTCAACATAGTTTTGGAAGTTTTAGCCACAGCAATCAGAGAAGAAAAAGAAATCAAAGGAATCCAAATTGGAAAAGAAGAAGTAAAATTGTCACTCTCTGCAGATGACATGATATTATACATAGAAAACCCTAAAGATTCACCAGAAAACTGCTAGCACTGATGAATTTAGTAAAGTAGCAGGATACAAAATTAATGCACAGAAATCTCTTGCATTCCTATACACTAACAATGAAAAAGCAGAAAGAGAAATTAAGGAAACTTTCCCATTTACCATTGCAACAAAAAGAATAAAATACCTAGGAATAAACCCGCCTAAGGAGGCAAAAGACATATATGCAGAAAACTAGAAGACACTGATGAAAGAAATCAAAGATGATACAAACAGATGGAGGGACATACCATATTCTTGGATTGGAAGAATCAACATTGTGAAAATGACTATACTTCCCAAAGCAATTTACAGATTCAATGCAATCCCGATCAAATTACCAATGGCATTTTTCACAGAACTAGAACAAGAAATCTTATGATTTGTATGGAAATGCAAAAGACCCCGAATAGCCAAAGCAATCTTGAGAAGGAAAGACAGAGTTGCTGGAATTAGGCTTCTTGACTTCAAACTATACTATAAGGCCACAGTGATCAAGACAGTATGGTACTGGCACAAAAATAGAAAGGACGATCAATGGAATAGAATAGAGAACCAGAGGTAAACCCACACACATATGGGCACCTTATCTTTGACAAAGGAGGCAAGAATATACAATGGAAAAAAGACAGCCTCTTCAATAAGTGGTGCTGGGAACATTGGACAGCAACATGTAAAAGAATGAAATTAGAACACTTCCTAACACCATAAACAAAAATAAACTCCAAATGGATTAAAGACCTACATGTAAGGCCAGACACTATAAAACTCCTAGAGGAAAACATAGGCAGAACACTCTAGGACATACATCAAAGCAAGATCCTTTATGACCCACCTCCTAGAATCATGGAAATAAAATCAAGAATAAACAAATGGGACCTCATGAAACTTAAAAGCTTTTGCACAGCCAAAGAAACCATAAAGACAAGAAGACAACCCTCAGAATGGGAGAAAATACTTGCCAACGAAGCAAAAGACAAAGGATTAATCTCCAAAATATATAAGCAGTTCAAGCAGCTTAACACCAAAAAAGGAAATAACCCAATCCACAAATGGGCAGAAGACCTAAATAGACATTTCTCCAAAGAAGACATGCAGATGGCCACCAAACACATGAAAAGATGTTCAACATCACTAATCATTAGAGAAAGGCAAGTCAAAGCCACAATGAAGTATCATCTCACACTGGTCAGAATGGCCATCATCAAAACATCTAGAAACAATAAATGTTGGAGAGGGTGTGGAGAAAATGGAACTCTCCTGCAATGTTGGTGGGAATGGAAGTTGGTACAGCCACTATGGAAAACAGTTTGGAGGTTCCTTAAAAAACTAAAAATGGAACTACCATATGACCCAGTAATCCCACGACTGGGCATATACCCAGAGAAAACCATAACCCTAAAAGAAACATATACCACAGTGTTTATTGCAGCACTCTTTACAATAGCCAGGACATGGAAGCAACCTAAGTGCCCATCAACAGAGGAGTGGATAAAGAAGATGTGGCACATATATACAATGGACTATTCCTCAGCCATAAAAAGGAATGAAATTGAGCTATATGTAATGAGGTGGATAGACCTAGAGACTGTCATACAGAGTGACATAAGCCAGAAAGAGAAAAACAAATACCATATGCTAACTCATATAAATGAAATCTAAAAAAAAATGGTACTGATGAACCCAGTGACAGGGCAAGAATAAAGATGCAGGTGTAGAGAATGGAATTGAGGACATGGGGCTGAGGGGTGGGGGGCGAAGAGGAAGCTGGGACAAAGTGAGAGAGTAGCATAGACATAGATACACTACGAACTGTAAAATAGATAGCTAGTGGGAAGTTGCTGTATAACAAAGGGAGATCAACTCAATGATGGGTGATGCCTTAGAGGCCAGTACAGGGAGGGTAGGAGGGAGTTGTGGGAGGGAGGGGATATGGGGATATGTGTATAAATACAGCTGATTCACTTTGGTGTGCCTTGAAAGCTGGTACAAGTGTGTAAAGCAATTATATTCCAATAAAGAGCTTAAAAAATAAAAAAAAGTCTAAGTTGGGAAGTAGATGGAGGGAAGTCGGCATTTAATACACCAGTCAGTGGCATCGTGTACACACATGAAGGGTGGGATGAGGAAAGACAGAAGTCAGAGGGACCAGTAAGGAAATCTAGGTGAAAATCGTGAGTTTGAACTAAGGCAGCAAAGTGAAGATAGAAAGGGAGGGGTAGATGTGATAGACTTTGGGGAGGTGGTATTAACAAGAAACAAATTAACTGGAAGAAAAGATAAAGGAAGAAAGGAGTCTAGCGTGGCTGCTTGATTTCTGGTTGAATAACTGAGTGACTATGGATATTACTAACAGAGAAGAAATACATGGGGAGGGGCATGATGGGGTGGGAGATTAAGAGGTCCAACCTATTATGTATAAAATAAGGTGCAAGGATATATCATACAACATAGGGAATATAGCCATTATTTTGTAATTACTGTAAATGGAGTATAACCTTTAAAAATTATGAATCATGGGGGGCGGGGTGGGAGAAATTGGGAGACTGGGATTGACACATATATAGTATTGACACCGTATATAAAATAAGTAACTAATAAGAACCTACTGTATAGCAGGGGGAACTCTACTTAATGCTCTGTGGTGACTTAAATGGGAAGGAAGTCCAAAAGGGAAGGGATATGTGTATATGTATGGCTGACTCACTTTGTCGAATAGTAGAAACTAACACAACATTGTAATGCAGCTATACTCCAATAAAAATTAATTTTAAAAAAGGAAAAAAAAAAGAAAAGAAAAAGAAACTGGTATCCAAATCCCAATAAGATGGTTTTTTGGAGACATTAGTCTGCCATCTTTTCAGTCTGCCAGCTTTCCAAATAAAATTGTGTTTCGTGCCTCAACACCTCTTCTCTGATTTCCTGGCCTGTCATGAGGCAAACAGAGCGAGTTTGGACTCAGTAACAGTTAGGGTGGCATCAAAGAAAGAACTGGACATGCAGGCCCCAAGAGGAGAGCAACCAGCACCGGCGCACTGTAAGGAGCCCAGAAAGTCCTCTTTCAGGGTTTCTTTTTGTGTCTGCTTCTCTCTGCTAGTCAGTCTTATTCTTCTTGCACGGAGCAGAATGGTATTTTTCTGTTTCACAGGATACGTGGGAGAAAAAAAGCTACAGAGAGTCATGAGTTTTATATGTTACATGTAAAATTGCCTACTGAAATACTTGACATTTTTCTTTTTTTAAAGTTTTAAAAAAACAGCTTTATTGAGATATAATTTAGGAATTCACATACTATTGAAAGAGAGCAGGACACTGTGGGTCCCTCCTGGGTACAAATGCTTTCCCATGTCCCCTGTTTTTTGTTGTAGGGAAAGAGCTTTAACCTTCTCCGAGTGCCAGAGGGCCGAGTCAAGCAGGTAGTAATTAGGGGAGCAAGGAAAGGCAGACACAAAGGATAGGCAGTCAGGAAACAATGCTGCAGAGATGCGGCAGGGTCCTGCTTCCTCCTCGAGCGTATACAGAACAATCTGATGCAGATCTCTTAGTTCTTCTACGGCAGGGGTCCCCAACCCCCGGGCTGTGGACCGCATTGGCTCTCGGCCTGTTAGGAACCAGGCTGCGCAGCAGGAGGTGGGGGGAAGGAGTGAGCAAAGCTTCGTCTGTGGCTGCCCGTCACCCCCTGTCACTCGCAGCACTGCCTACGCCACCCCCCCCCCACCCCTACCCCAGTTCTTGGAAAAATTGTCTTCCATGAAACTGGTCCCTTGTGCCAAAAAGGTTGGGGACCACTGTTCTGCAGGAACTAAGGCCCCCACCCACATGGAGGATGGTAACCTCAGGCTGAACACAAGCACTGGACCCCGGGCTGGTTGGAACTGGAAGGTTGATGATTTTTACTGGAACACCACCTGTTATCTCCCCACTAACCAACCAATCGGAGGACGATAACACATTCTGCAGACCTCCCCCAGATTTTGCTCATAAAAACTCTTCCCTGAAAACCATCAGGGAGTTTGGGCTTTTTGACATGAGCGAGCGCTCTCCGTGCTCGGCCCTGCAATAAACCTTTCTCTGTTCCAAACTCTGATGTTTTGGTTTCTTTGGCCTCACTGTGCTTCGGGCACACGAACTTGGGTTCAATGGCACCATCAAGTTCACTTTAAAGTGTACAACTCAGTGGTTTTTTGTATAGTTGCTGATTCATGGAACTGTGCAGAATGGTGAAAAGTACCCTTTTTGTCATCTACTGAGGGCACAGTTTTAGCATTTTTGTACTTTTTGTTAGTGACGCTGCTGTTTAGAAAGGCCCCCAAGTGTGGAGCTGAAGTGCTAACGTTCCTAAACACAGGAAGGCCGGGAGGGGTCTGACAGAGAAAACACGTGTTAGATAATTGTTTTTCAGGCATGAGTTATAGTGCTGTTGGCTGTGAGTTCAATGTTAATGAGTCAACAATGATGTACTTCCAGAAAAAGGAAGAGGCCATTTGCCAAGTACTGATGTAACATCTATAGAGCATGATGAGGCTACAGAGAAGATGGAAACATTGCTAAATTGTGGATTCATAAGATGATAACCAACTTTTTTTTTTTTCTGCGTTGGGTCTAGGTTGCTGTGCAAGGCTTTCTCTAGTTGCGGCGAGCAGGGGCTACTCTTTGTTGTGGTGCTCTGGCTTCTCATTGCAGTGTCTTCTCTTGTTGTGGAGCACAGTCTCTAGGCCTGTGGGCTTCAGTAGTTGCAGCACGTGGGCTCAGTCATTGTGGTGTGTGAGTTCTAGGGTGCATGGGCTTCAGTAGTTGTGGCATGTTGGCTTAGTAGTTCTGGCACGTGGGCTCAGTCGCTGTGGATTACGGGCTTAGCTGCTCCACAGCATGTGAGATCGTCCTGGACCAGGGATCAAACCTGTGTCCCCTGCATTGGCAGGCAGATTCTTAACCACTGTGCCACTAGGGAAGTCCCAATAACCAACTTTAAAAAAGCATGAAGTATAGTAGATAGCATAGTTGTGACACTGAAAGCCAAAGAAATTTACTGTCATGTTACCCAGGGTGAGGAAAATGTTAAACCCTTCTTGGCCAGTGTTTTAGTATAAAGAAATACTAAATATAGTTAATTATAAGAAATCTATATTAAGTAAGGTATCTTTAAACAGAAACACATACAAAACAAGGTGATGTATGACTAATTGATGAAAATGTTATGACCAGAAGCTTTGGAAATCTAATCCTATATTTCCCTTAGGAGCAATGCCTCAGTAGTCACTAATTCAGTGTTTGCAGCAACTTTATAGAACAAAACTACCATGAAAAAGTGAGAATCTACTCTATATTCACAAAATTATGCCTCAGTCACCACTATCCAATTCCAGACAAAAATCATCCACAAAAGAAGCCCTGTACCCATTAGTGGTCATTCCCCATTTCCCCGCTGCCCCCAGCTCCTGGCAACCACTAATCTATGTTCTGTCTCTATGGATTTGCCTATGCTGGACATTTCATATAAACAGATCATACAATATATCGCTTTTTGTGTCTTGGTTCTTTCACCTAGTACAATGTTTTCAAGGTTCATCTGTGTTTTCTAAGGTGGCTGCACCATTTTTCAATCCCACCAACAATGTATGAGGGTCCCAGTTTCTCCCCATTCTTCTCAACACTTCTTTAAAAAAAAAAAAAAAATTAATTAATTAATTTATTGGCTGTGTTGGGTCTTTGTTGCTGCACACGGGCTTCCTCTAGTTGCAGCTAGTGGGGGCTACTCTTCATTGTGGTGTGTGGGCTCCTCATTGTCATGGCTTCTCTTGTTGAGGAGCACAGGCTCTAGGCGTGTGGGCTTCAGTAGTTATGGCACACGGGCTCAATAGTTGTGGCACATGGGCTCAATAGTTGTGGCGCATGGGCTTAGTTGCTCCAAGGCATATGGGATCTTCCTGGGGTAGGGATCAAACCCATGTCCCCTGCACTGGCAGGCGGATTTTTAACCACTGTGCCACCAGGGAAGTCCCCAAATATGTACTTAGAAGTTGACTACTTTGAACAGATTTCAAAAGAGACCTGTGGGATACCTAATATTCTTTGTCCTATTAGGCTTAGCTAAGCAAAGATCTTGCTTAATTTTATCCCTTGTCAATACAAATATCTTCCTTTTTAAATTTTACTAGTATTATGAGCTATGTTCTCCCCAAATTTATATGTTGAATGCCTAACCCTCAGTACCTCAGAATATGACTGTACTTGGAGATAGTCTTTACATAGTTAATAAAGTTAAAATTAATGGGGGCCTAATCCCAACATGACTGGTATTCTTATAAGAAGAGGAAATTTGAACCCAGGAAGATCTTGTGAAGATATAGGGAGAAGACAGCCATCTACAAGCTAAGAAGAAAGGCCTTGGGACTTCCGTGGTGGCGCAGTGGTTAAGAATCCGCCTGCCAATGCAGGAGACACAGGTTCAAGCCCTGGTCTAGGAAGATCCCACATGTCACAGAGCAACTAAGCCCATGTGCCACAACTACTTGATCCCACAAGCCACAACTATCAAGGCTGCATGCCACAACTACTGAAGCCCTCACGCCTAGAGCCCATGCTCTGCAACAAGAGAAGCCACCGCAAAGAGAAGCCCTCGCACTACAATGAAGAGTAACCCCCGCTAGCCACAACTGGAGAAAGCCTGCGTGCAGCAGTGAAGACCCAATGCAGCCAAAAATAAAATTTATTAAAAAAAAAAAAAGAAAGGCCTCAAAAGAAACCAATCTTGATGACACCTTGATCTTAGACTTTTGGCTTCCAGAGTTGTGAGAAAATAAATTTCTGTTATTTAAGCCACCAAGCTAACACAGTTAGTGTTGCTATAGAGATGGTGTTTTAAGGTATCAACTTTTCCTCTGTGTCTCAAAAGGAATGTTATGAAGGGCTTTGACTCTGTTCTTGTTGATATGCCAATATTACTAATTAAAATATGTCATTAAGGCAGATCCAGAGGAACTGCTGCCGGACATTCAGTTAAAAGAATTTCTATTTATGGTTGTAAGAAACAAAACTTTTAAAATTACATGCAAATGTAACTTTACCAACTGGCTTCTCCTAAATTTGCTAGTTTAACAACTGAGAATTTTATTTTTATGTTCAAAAATTCTTTCGTCTTCTTTCTTTTCCTGTAGATAGTCCCCCTTGAGAACTAACACGTACATAGCACTGACCAGGGGCCGTACCGTAGTCTGAATGTGTGTCTCCCTGCCCTCCTAAGGGATGGTGTCAGCAGTTGGGGCATTTGGGAGGTGATTAGGGCATGAAGGCAGAGCCCTCACGGATGAGATTACTACCCATATAAGAAAGGCCTGAGAGAGCTCCCTTGTCCCTTTGGCCATGTGAGGACACGATGCGATGTCTGCCACAAGAGGAGAACCTCACCCAAACAGGCTGGCACTCTGATCTTGGACTTCCAGCCTCCAGCACTGTGCGGAATACCTTTCTGTTGTTTATAACCGGTTCAGTCTGTGGTATTTTGTTATAGCGGGCTGGATGCACTCGGACAAGCCTGGTGGTTTTTAAAGTTCTTTGCTTGTTCAATAGACATTTTTAAAGCGCCTGTGGCATGCCAGGTCCTCTTCTAGGTGTTCCGGATGTATCAGTGAAAAAACAGAAAAGGTTCCGGCTCTTGGGGAGTGAGCAGATTGACAGTTAACCATAATCACCAGCAAGAAGTAGATGACATAGTATCTTAGAAGGTGAAAAGTGCCACAGAAAAACTAGAGCAGGCTGGAGCGCACCAGGAGTTCGGGGGATGGGAGGACCTTGGCTTTAAACAGGGTGATCAGGGTGGGCCCATAAGGTGACAGATACACGAAGACTGAGGGAGACCAGCAAGTGAGTCCTGTGCACATACCTGGGGAAAGAGCAGAGAGAGCAGCCTGGGCAAAGCTCTGGGGTCTGAGTGTGCCTGGTGTGTTCAAGACACAGCCAAGACTTTGTCTTTTACTTTCTGGTCCCTTTTCATCTGATGGCTAAAACCTAACTGTCATTTAAATGTCCTTAGTCATTCCTGGTTTAAACGTAGTCTTAGGACCCAGGCATGTCCAGGTCTCCCTCTCTCTCCTTTCTTCCTGTCTCTTCAGGGGTTACTCCAGGTGCCTGCGTGTGTGTGTGTGTGTGTGTGTGTGTGTGTGTGTGTGTGTGTATCTGGTATGTGCCTGTTCCTTGTGCTGACATCCACGTCTCGTGTACTTGTCTGTGTCTTCAGCCTTGAGAATGCAGCAAGACTGTTGAAGGGGAGGCTGTCAGCCTTCCCTAGCTAACTTGGCAGCCCTGGCCCTGCTCATACTCCAGCCTGGTTCTGGTTTGGGGCCATCCCTTTGCAGCCTCAGCTATAGGCGCTCCTCACATGGGCCATGGCAGGCTCACCCGCTCTTACTCTCAGCTCCCTACTTGGAAATGATAGCATTCAGGATTTCTTTCACAGCCATCATGGGTGCAGGAAGGAGGCTGCCGGGAGGTATTATCTTAGGCTCTACTTTCTGCCTGGATCGTCTCTTCTACTACCAGTTTCTGCTGTGGGGACCCCCTTGGTGGTGAGAGCTCATGTAGGTAACCTTCCAACATATTTCCAGAGAGATGAGGAGAACAAGTGCTCTCTGTTCACTTTGCCCAGGCCAGGGTCACAGTGCCAACCTGGTCTTTATTGACGAATTGGTCAGAATGGCCACATTTGTGGCTTGATGTCCCTGTAAGGTCTACATATCACAGCTAGATCCTATCAACGTTCTTCCAACTCACCAGTTTCCCCAACTCCATCATCTAAGACCAGAATCTCTAATTTTTAGTCGTGTTTTGGAGATCAGTTTCAAGGCTTCCCAAATACATATCCACTCTTTTACCGTAATTCCCCTGGTCCATTTGGTGGAGAAAAATGGGTTTAACCACATACTAGAGGAGTGCCTGTGTACTAGACCTTACTTTCTGGCCAACTGAATCACCCACCACCCATCTGTGATTCTATACCTTTACCTGGAACAAGTCCTTTTACTAAAACTATGGATGGCATTCCTATTCTTTTAGTCTCTTCTCTCAAGTGTCCAGCCACCAACCAGTACCTTGATTAGCTACATGCCTACAATACCTATAGACAGACTTGGGAGAGCTGTTCAGCCTTAGCATATAAACACACTCTGTAGGAGGACAGCCAGGTCAAGGGCAAGGTTTCAACATATTCGTTGTACTTGGCCTTGTTACGAGGTGGAAGAAAGATTCCTGGGCCCATTACTAGTTGGCCAACTTCATGAACTTGTGCCTCCAGCTCTCTCTTTCTATGCACACCTGGACTTCCTAAAGATTACCTGTTGTGATTTTTATCCCACACCTGCTATAATAAGGTCAGACCTCCTAGTACACAACCTTTGGACACCTCATGCCAGCAAGTTCAGCAGCACCGCCCTGCATGGAAAGAGCACAGGCCATAGGGATCTACTTGCAACCTGTAACTCAGCCTCAACCCCTGCCACATCAGCTAAGGTCTGGGACACATTTTACATAAACTTTTCTAATTCAGTGATATCCCTTGCAGGGATAACGCCTAAAAGGATGCACACAGGTCACAAGTCAGTCATCCCTCTGGGAGACTCCTCCCAGTAAACAAGGGCAGCGTCTTTTTGGACAGATCTTCACAGTCATCTGAAAGCTACATGATCTACTGGTGATGTTTCCTTAAAAACCTGAAGGTCTCGGGACTTCCCTGGTGGCACAGTGGTTAAAAATCTGCCTGCCAATGCAGGAGACACAGGTTCAATCCCTGGTCCGGGAAGACTCCACACGCCACAGAGTGACTAAGCCTATGCGCCACAACTACTGAGCCTGCACTCTAGAGCCCACAAACCACAACTACTGAGCCCATGTGCCACAACTATTGAAGCCCGCCTTCCTAGAGCCCAAGCTCCGCAACAAGAGAAGCCACTGCAATGAGAAGCCCTCGCACCACAACACAGAGTAGCCCCCACTCATCTCACCTAGAGAAAGCCTGCCCATGCAGCAATGAAGACCCAATGCAGCTAAAAATAAATAAATAAAAATAAATTTAAAAAGAAACCAACAAAAAAACCAGACCTGAAGGTCTCTTGCGACAATCCCTCAGGGGCAAAGTCACCCTAATTTTGAGAGAGGCAAGTTAATGCCCAGCTTCGGCACAAGAAGTGTAGTTCTGGAGGCTCACATGGTGTGCCTGGAAGAAAAATGTCCAAGTGTGACTTCCATCAGTCCAGGGCACAGGTTGACAGCACCTCCACAGAGACTCCCTGTCACCCGGCAGGCCTCAAGTTTCCTAGTTTAGTTCCAGTAATTGAGTCTAATTCTTGTTTTCAGAGGAACTATCTGAAGGCAGTCAGTCCAAACTGTCCCATCTGTGCCGCCATTAGCCAGGTGACATCTGTCCACCCCACACAATGACTGAGCGTGGAAGTGGGGGAGACAGAGGCAGTAATGAGTGACGTGCATGGGAGGCGCAGGATCTGGGGTCACCCTCTGCTTTTTCTGGTAGACTTTTTGATAAGGTTAAGGGGAATGGCAATGAAATATGGTCAGAGCCATCGTTGGGGGGAAGGAAAAAGCCATCAGAAGTCAAATTTAAGGTGCCTGTGACCATTTCTAGCATGGTACCTTTTCCTGCTTATAATCGGGGCATCTTTCTTTGTGAGGAAGGTGATTCTAAAAGACAAAGATCATTAATGTCCCTCCTCCTCCACATCTTTGGAGTCTGAGGTGGTCCCTCCGAAGTGCCAAGGCGCTGTTCTCCCCCCACCAGCACAAAACCAGTGTGGCCCATTCCGGGGTCTATAACTTTACTCCCCCTCTCCCCCCAGGCATCCCCCACTGCATCCGGACATTTTGTCTGAACGGCGCAGTTACAAGGTGGACAAAGGATTTTTATAAAAATCACAGATACTATACCCCCTACTTTGGCCCATGTGCTATAGAGGAACTCAGTGGACAGTATACTTAACAAAGTGGTTTTTATCCTAACGACGTACAACTATATTGATCCAACAAGACCATCCAGGTGGCTGAACTAGGCCCTCTTTTGGCTGGGCATTTTTACCTGGAAGATGTACAACTCAGGCCAACGTAGGGTCGCCATTAGGGAAAGACAGAAGTGTGCTCAGGGGTCAGGGTTGAATCCTGGATTTTCATCCGGGCCATTACCCTGATGATCCTTTCTGGAGACAGCAGAACTCAGTGACCAGGAGGAGGTGAGGAGGATAATTAGAGTCTGTCTGAGCTGATGTTTATGGAAGCTGTTCCAAGCTCAACAGAACCAGACTCCCATGCACAGCACAAAGCGTGGCAGCTCCTTCAAACACCTTTGCTGAGTGGCTTTGGTGATAAAATTACAGCAAGGTCCAAAAAGCCAAAAACATCACACAGTTAAGTGTCAAGGGTCACAATTATGTGGACAGAGTCAGCTGATCTAATTGCAACAACAGCTGACCATTTTCAGGCTCTTGTGGGTTTGTCAGTCTAACGGAAGACCTGCTAACTTTTTGTGTAAAAGGTCAGGTCTCAAATATTACAGACTTGTGGGCCCTGCAGTCTCGTTCTAATTACTCAGCTGTGCCACTCTCCTGTTAAAATGGCCATAGACAATGTGTAAATAAATGGAAAAGCTTGCATCCCAATAAAACTTCATTTATACAAACAGCCAATGAGCTGCCCACTCTGGTCTAAGCTTGAGTTAACCCAGTCTTTGAGTCCGATTCCTACTTCTTATGAGGTTTATGCTATAACACAATCTTGCATACTTACCTTTCTACATGCACAGTTTCATCAGTAATTTACAATTATGGTAGCTACTTTGGGGACCCTTTGATATGAACAAAATTGTACATTTGAGAGGTGAGTTAGAATAAAAAGAGGACAAAATCGAAAACATCCAATGTTCTACATTTTTTGGTTGTTATGAAGAAGCACCAAAAGAAATTCAGATTCCAAAATTGCTTCCTGTAAGGATTGCTTGGCCATGGCATAAAACAAAACTGTGAAACACATAAAGTAATCTAAACAAATCAGGATATAATCTAATGGCCTTTATCCTACTATACCTGCTCCTCCATTTCCCTCTGCCCCGTGTCTCCTTATAAGCTCCACTTCGCTCTTGGCCAGCCAGAAACTCCCCAAACACCAGTTAACCCTTAACTGAGAGCAGGAAAGATCACCTGTGGTTGCTTTAATTCCCTAGTTTCATTTTGGCCTGAGAGACATTTTAAAGACTTTTGAAAGCCTAGGTAAGATAAAGAGAAATTTGCAAAGAAATTTACATTATTGTTAGATTGTATAATAGGTCATATATTAGAGGAAACCTCACATGCAAAATAAGTGGTTGGAAAAGATAGAATAAGACAACACTGGGATGACTTAAAAGGTGCTGAGTGTGAAGGAAATTAGAGGAATTTGTAGATGCTATAAATGATGTGTCTGTTTGAAACCATGTGACTGAGATTGGGACTTGAACCCACGGCCTTTTAATTGAGGTCACACACCTGGTCTCAGGACTTAACGAAGCTCAGGTTCTTGATGTCTCCTTGCAGAAAGAATTCAGTGAGAGACAAAGTGATAGGTAAGAAGTGGATTATTTAGAGAGAAACAGACAGAGTGTAGGCCATCTCAGAAGGCAAGAGGCCCCAAAATATGGTGTGGTTAGTTTTTATGAGCTGGGTGATTTCATAGGCTAATGAGTGGGAGGAGTATTCCAGCTACTTCAGGAGAGGGGCGGAGGTTTCCAGGAATTGGGCCACCACCCACTGTTTGGCCTTTTATGGTCAGCCTCAGGACTGTCAGGGCCCCGGTGGGTGTGTCATTTAGCTGATGTGTTCCAATGAGTGTGTGATGAGGCTCAAGGTCGGCTGGAATTCGAGTATTTGGCCATCTTGGACCTAGTCGGTTCTAACCAGTTTTTGTCGTGTCCTATGGCTGTCACTCTTTTAAGGGTTTTAAATGCCCCGCCCCCTTCCCTCCTGTTTCATGTTCTTTTGGAGATTATTCTGAAGTGCTCCTTGTGAAAACAGATTGGCCTCGGTTTCAGTCCTGTAAGCAAAGAAAGGATGAATCCAATTTGAGATGTCAAGGATCCGCTTTTTAACATCTTAGTAGATTCTAGAGCAGATGTGACCCAGTTCTCTCCTAATTTGTTGTGAATGGCCTGAAGCCAAAAATAGGGAATTTAATATGCAACAAGAATTAGAATTGGAAATAGCACCATTGCCAAATCTCCAACACCTTGCTGAACATATTGAAAAGTCTTAAAATAAAAACAGAATAAGACTCAGAACAAATTGATAGCCTTAAAACAATTAGATGCACTCACCCTAATCATTAACCACTGGAAGAGGGAGACTCTTGTTAAAGACACTTGTGGTTTCTGTAAACAGAAAAGACATTAGGAGAACAACTGTCTACGTTCTAAGAAACTAGAGGGGAAAGCAATGAAGTGAGTGATCAACGAAGGTGCCCAAGGGAGAATCAATAGCCCAATTTATTGTTTTACCCTTAAGCCCACAAGGAGAAATTTCTCCAACATGGGTACTACAGTATCAACCGTAAACCCTACCATTGAAATGGAGGGAAGGGGGCAGGGCACAACCCTTAATAGAACGACAACCATAGGACACGACAAAAACTGGTTAGAACCGACTAGGTCCAAGATGGCTGAATACTCAAATTCCAGCCAACCTTGAGCCTCATCACACACTCATTGGAACACATCAGCTAAATGACATACCCACCAGGGCCCTGACAGTCCTGAGGCTGACCATAAAAGGCCAAACAGTGGGTGGTGGCCCAGTTCCTGGAAACCTCCGCCCCTCCCCTGAAGTAGCTGGAATACTCCTCCCACTCATTAGCCTATGAAATCACCCAGCTCATAAAAACTAACCACACCATATTTTGGGGCCTCTTGCCTTCTGAGATGGCCCATACTCTGTCTGTTTCTCTCTAAATAATCCACTTCTAACCTATCACTTTGTCTCTCACTGAATTCTTTCTGCGAGGAGACATCAAGAAACTGAGCTTCGTTAAGTCCTGAGACCAGGTGTGTGACCTCAATTAAAAGGCCGTGGGTTCAAGTCCCAATCTGGGTTTTGGCTGAGTTCGTGTCCTGGCACGTGGATTCAAGTCCCAATCTGAATTGCATGATTTCACCATTATCACACAACTGCTTCCCCAGGGTCAACAAACTGCTCAGTTAGTGGGTATCTCTAGTAATTCTTGGATATTCTCCATGACCCAGACCTTAACTGTCACCATGAGGAAAACCTTTCCTTCTTTGAGACACTTTACCCACTGACTTAATAGGGAGGGATTTATTGTGCAAATGAAATGGCCAGCTTGAATGCTTTCCCAGTGGTTTCTTCCTTGAAACCTCTGGAGACTCCTCTGTTTATAATGAAGTCATAACTAATTTGAACATTGACTTACAGGTATCCTTGAGCCTAAATCAAGCTGCAGTTGAAGATATCAAAGAGGACCAGCAAAAAGTTACATTGACATCAGCAGGATTACTGGGCTTGAACCCATCAAAGTTCAGATTGATTTATCAAAACCTCTATCCAAGCTTGCATAATACCCTTGCAGGGAGGAAAAGTTTTCCTTTCTTCCCTTCTAGATTCTTTGGCTGGTCTATAATTAAATTGACATAAGACAGATCAACAAGAGGAGAACAAATTTCATCACACGTGTACAGGGGCCCCATGAGAATATGAGACCCACAGGAGTCAGGAAATGGAAGCTTACGCACCATGCAGAGCTGAGGTGAAGGCAGTAGGGGTCGGGGACTTGAAAGGGGAAGAAGATGATTTATAGGCAGTTGGGAAGAGTAGATGTTTGGTCAGTAAATGCTGGCCGTGCCACACAGAGACAATGCACACAGAGAGCAACTGGATCTCCAGGCCCTGCCAAGCACCCCCCACAGCTTACCACATCTAACCCATATTCTATGCCGTCATTTTTTGATGATTGGAACATTACCTGCTGTGTCAGCAAACAAAGGCTGTCGCAGTCATTAGAGACTGCAGCTGCTGCGTCACCGCCCGAGGTGAGCTGGTGGGCCCTGAGGGGTCTCGGGAAGGAAGCAAGAATACCTGCCCTCTGGCAGCCCCTCCCTAAGAAGAGCCCCGAGGAAGCTCAGGATGTGAAAACTAGGATACTGGCTCCAGACCACCAAGGTGCACATCAAAGGAATGATTTCTGCGAGCCCAGACTCTTGCATCGGCCGTACACAGAAAAGCACTACATTCCTTACTTGTGGTTTCTGTTTTTCTTTAATTAACAGTGATCTTTTGATGTTCCCACAACCTGCCCTTTGTTGCAAAACTCCTCCATATATCCTAACTCCCTCGTCACCTCTTCAGAGCAGTTCTCTCACAGTTACTCAAGATGCTGCCTCCCAGGGCTTGAAGTCCTGAAAATTCCTGTCAAATAAAACATAACTATCAACTTTTAGGCTGTGAACAATTTTTTAGTCGACACCTTGATGACAGTTCTCTTCTTGGACCAGGCCCTCTATCTAAGTTTTTTAGGCATTTAAGGAGGAGGTGAAAAGCTCTTCTTGAGTCTGTTGAGCCTTGATTGTCTTCAGCTCCAGCTAATCCACGTGCCAACGTGGCACGTTCTGGAGCGGCCACTCCGACCCCGTCACCCTCTAGAGCCAGACGCTAAGGAAAGACTCGCAACCAACAGTTGAGAGCCCAACAGAGAAAGGACTAACATCCTTTGTCCTTGTCCTTGTTCTACGCCTATCGGCTCCGTTAGAAAACCCCGTGGGCAGAGCTGTACATCCATTCAGGTCCTGGGGCCCATAAACAAGCTGGTCCGTGCACATTACCCTGCTACTCTCACACCAAGTGCTGCAAAGCTACTCCGTCCTCCTGCTAACCACACTCTCAGGTCAAAGGGAAGCATCTGTAACAGCGGCTTCGCTTCAGACGCCAGCTGCTAGCGAGGGGCCCAGGCCATTGCTACAAATCCAGGGGGTCCCACGGCGGCCGTCAAGTCTGATAATTCACTGCGATGACTTACAGAACTCAGGAAAGTGTTATACGTGCAATTACAGTTTTATTATAAAAGATACATGTCAGGACCAGCCAATTAAAGAGACTTACAGGGTGAAGTCTGGGAGGGTCCCAGATACAGAGCTTCCTCACCCTCTCCCTATGGGGTCAGGGTGCCTCCCCCTCCCAGCACATGGATGTGTTCACCAACCAGGAAGCGCGGCTTTTTACTGGGGTTTCGTTCTGGAGGCACGGTGGCTGGAGTCATCGGCCACAGGACTGCGCTCATCTCCAGTCCTCCTCCTTCCCTGAGGCCAGGCTGGCTCAGATCCCCGACTCCCTGACCACATGGCTGGTCCTGCTGGTGGCCAGGCCCCATCCTGACTCATCTTACCTCTTAGCTTAAACTCAGGTGTGATCCAAGGGGCTTGTGAATAACAAAGAAACTCCCATCACTCAGGAAGCTGCGAGGATCTAGTCTCTCTCCCAGCAGCCAGTGGTGAAGGCCAGTGAAATTCTTTATTATACAGCAGGCCACCCCTTGGCCTTTGGCCATCATTCTTTTTATACACCTAACATTTGGGGCAGCCAGAAAGGGGTAGGGATAGCAGGATTTTAACTTCATCTCCTCATACATTTGACTGTCAGTATCAGTATTCTATTCATTGTCAGAATTTTACCAGCCATGCCAGTGCACAGTGAGGTAGATGTAACCTGGAGAATAAAGTCAAATATACAGGCACATTCCTATGGTCCCATTTAGTCATTAATAATTAGTCCAGTCCATCATCTTCTCACATGACAAAAAGGTCTTCCAGGGTGAGGTCACTCAGGTTTGCAGGCTTCCACTCGATCCTGTCGGGTTCCAAAGCAGAAGCGATCTCAACGATACACAGCCTCACCTTTTCAGGCATCCGGGACGATGGAGCTAAGAGACAATATCACGTCTCGCTCTGAGCCTCTCCTGAGGTGTTGATGTAGCTTTGCATTTCCCTCATTGCACAACCCATTTGTTTATTCCTTTAGCTCAGCTAAGATTCCTCCTTCTCTCTATTTATACACAAACGTTTCCAGATTTGGGAGGGATGTTAGGTTAGGCCACATGCTGTTTTCCAGCAGAGTCAGTGACAACAGTGCCCCAAGTCCCCCTCCCCCCCGCTGCCCCGCACTTCATCCACATCTACGCGTATAGGATGTGGCTATCCAAAAAGATTTCAGTCTAAAATGGGTCCAAGGATATAAAACGGAGAATCTCACACGTGCGCCGTCAGAAGAAAGGAACTTAACAACTAAGAGACTGATTTTCCTAAAAGCCTGATGTACAGAAAACTGAGACCTCTCCTGACCAGTGAAGATGTACTAAGAATCTCCCCCCATCCTCAGGCCCGTGTACGTACTGCTTGGACCCTGGCTGGACTCCCCAGTCTTTGTACCCCTTGTTAATAAAAACAGTCCTCTCCAAACTCTCACTAGACTTCCCTGCAGCTTGCGACAGCATGCGCCCCTCCAAATTGCAATTCCTCTGCTATTCCTGAATAAACTCAGTTTCTGGTCATTTGAGCTCGCCCCACTTTACCTCTTCATTTAGGGTGATAGTTACGTAGGTACAGAACGAGTGGGCTGTTTCTACCACTGGGCAATACAGCTGCATTCAAAGGCCAGTCAAATATTTTATTATACAACACCGTAGTGGCAAACCCAAAGACTATTTCATCTTTGCTGTCTGAGAGGCTGTATGTTTTATAGCTGTAGATCTGTGTTCTGCTTTCTTTACGGTCCTTTTAGGTCAAAATTGTCAGTGCTTATTTGCCTTCTCCCGGGAAAGTCAACAATATACCTGAACTGCCAGGCCCCGTGAGTTTGAGGTATCCTTCGTTTCACAAGTGCTCAACCACAACTTGTGGCTCTATTCTCATGTAATATGTGGATGACCTTTTGGTTGTGCTCCAAGGATGAGGTCCGCTCTAAGACTAATCCTGCTATTGATTTACTCTTTTAGCTCAGAACCATGTAGGTTTCCTTCCCCACCCCAAAGTTACAATTCTTGTTATTCCCTAAAACACTATATATCCAGCAGTAAACTCCTCACTTTTGACAGACTACAACCTGTTAAAACATTTCCTGGACTCGTACAAAGCGACATTTAAGAAGATTCCTGGATCTCACTGGCTACTGAAATTGCCTTGCCATCATATGATGTGACTAAGTAATGGGTAACCAAACCATTTCTCTGTAAACCTAAACATTAACAGGCCTGGCTTTGCCTAATTGTAAATCTTTGTACCTTTTTTAACGTGAGAGATCTGATAAGCCCTTGGAGTTCTCTTTCACCTGCTTGGCATTTATCAAACACCAATAGCTACTATAGTCTCTTGACTCAGTGGCAAAACCTGCTGGCCCTGCCTTAAGGGCAACAGCTGCAGCAACTAAACTAGTGGAGGTTTCTGTTGACTTGCTTCCAGGGCGTCCTTTAAACCGAATGGTCCCTCATGCTGTATAATCTTCACTGCACACTGAGAATACGCAACACTCTCAGCTACTAGGGTTACTTCTTATGAAATCCTATTATGTTCTCCCAGGCATCAGTGTGGTTTTTAAAATTCTGCTATTCTTCCATAATCTGAAGAAGGAGAAACTCATAAATATTCAACCCCTGCTTGTGAACTATCTGTACCCCAAATTGATTTGCTAAAATCCCTTTAGGAAATTCAGACTTAATCTTGTTTGTTGACAAATCATACCTTAAAACTGAAACAGGTGGGATGCACTATAACAGGTGTGACTTCGCCTCCAACATATGGCCTCTTGCCAGAGGCAGAAGTTTGTGCAGGTGACAGGACTCACTGCACCCATCAGAGCTTGTCAATTAGCTAGGGCTAGGAGATTTAACACATTCAATGAGAGTAGATATGATTTTGGATAAGTCCATTGTTTTGGAATGCTTTGGATACAACAAAAGTTTTTAACTTTAGTAGGAAACCCTTTAAAAACGGTCAGCAGCTTAAAGAACTTTTGAGTGATCTAATGCTATCTAAGGAGATAGCTACCCTACAGCTAGAAGCTCATGCAAATGAGGATAACACGGAAGCTAAAAGAAATGCTCAGGCTGATCACTACGCCTCAAAGGCAGCCCTTGCTAATATCCTACCACTTATGGGACCTGGAGACCAAGTGTTTGCAGAGGTTCAAAAAGTCTATTCTAGAATGGCACTTGTTAGCTTCAGAGTCAGAACAAGATACTGCGAGAAAGCTGGTTGCAAATCACATGAGAAGAGTCTCTGGCACTCTGGCTTCTTGCAGCAACAGAGGTGCTCAAATGGGACCTTGCAAAAATTTTTCATGAAATTATCCACCAGAATAAGGATAAATTGGGTACTGTACTTCATCCGTATTGGCGTCAAACTACTGAGGGTGTTTCTGGTTCAAGTCTCATTTGTCACCAGCATACATCTTGGTAAAATTGCGAAGATAGTATATGGACACCTCCAAACAGATTTCTTGTAACTACTGGCAAAGGTATTTATAAAAGTCAAATTTATTGAGCTACAATTCGAATTCAGAAAAAGTTTCTCTTCTAGCATACAATTCTGAGTTTGGACAAACCCAGTCATGCAATCACTACCACAATCAAGATATAGAACATTTCTATCACCTGAAACGATTCCCCCACTACCCTTTGTCAGCAACTCTCCTTCTAGCCTCTGCCCCTAGAAACCACTGATCTGTCTTCTATTCTTATAATTTTGCATTTTCCACAATGTCATATGAGCAGAAGCTAAAGTATGTTGCCTTTCTAGCCTGGCTTCTTTCACTCAGCATAATTATTGAGGTTTGTTCATGTCAGTGTGCGTATCAGCAGTTTCTTTTCATTGAATGCTTACATCATACTTTGCTTGTCCACTCATGAACTGAAGAACAGTTATGTAGAGTTTTTGATGGCTATAAATAATGCTGCTGTAAACAGTTACATATGTGCTTTTGTGGGACCATAGGTTTTTATTTCTCATGGGTAAATACCGAGGAGAGGTATTGCTGGGTTGTATGGTAAGTGCATGTTTAACTTGGTAAGACACTTTCAAACTTCTTTCTAAAGTGGCTTCACCATTCTCACACAGCAAGGTATGAGTTCCAGTTGTCCCAGACTCCGCTCAATGCTTAGTATTGTTAGTTAAAAATGCTTTTCTAGTTATTCTAATAGGTGATGTAGTGGTATCTAATTGTATTTTAATTGGCATTTCCCTGATGACAAACGATGTTGAGCATTTTTTCACGGGCTTACCGGACAGTTAAAATTTTTGTTCAGTGAAATGTCTATACAAATCTTTTACTCATTCAAAACTTGTCTTTGTATTTTTATGATTGAACATTGAGAATGTTAATGTTATATTCTAAATATAAGTCCTTTATCAGATTTGTGTTTTACAAATACTTTCTCCTAGGCAGTGGCTTGTGTCGTATTTAAGAATCCAAGACAACAAGCATTATGTTTTCCATTAGACACTTTATTGTTTCAGGTTTTGCATTTACGTTTGTGTTCCATTTGGAGCTTACCTCTGTAAATGTTGTGAAGTATGGGTGAATTCTCTTTTTTTCATATGGATGTCCACTTGTTCCAGAATCATTTGTTGAGAAAACCATTTCCCCCCTTTTTTCCAATGAATAGTCTTTTTTTCTCAGAGTCAGCACTTTCTTAGTGACCCTGTCTTTCTTTCCCGTGACAGTCAAACTTTGCCTCATGTTCTTGGCAGGTGTTATGCTGGAGAGTTTTCTTCTCCCATCTTTTGTGCTAATGCCATACTTTTTACCTGTGTTGTAAACCACGTTACGTTTCTATATTTTTGCTTGAGATAATTAATTATCTGATGACTAAAAATAACACAAAAACTTACCTTTACCTTCATTTTAACTATTTTTGGAACTTTTCATTTCTTTATGTAGCTCTAAACCTCTGTTATTATGTTCCTTCTACCTGAAGAATCTCCCTCAGCATATCTCACAGCACAGGTCTGCTGGTAATGAACTCGGCCTGCTTTTCCTTAACTAAAAAGTATTTCACCTTCACTTTTGAAAAAATACTTTTTGTTGAGTATAGAATCCTGGCCAACAGTTTCTTTCAGTAGAGATGTGCTTCCACTGTTTTCGGGCTTGCAGTTTTCGACTAAAAGTGTGCTAATATGAGTCTTTGTATCTTCATATAGAATAGATCTTTTTATTCTGGTTGCCCTTAAGATTTTCTCTTCATCTTCAGTTTCTGAACTCTGTGTGTGCATGCGTGTGTGTGCATGCATGTGCGTGCGTGTGCCTGTGTGTGTGTTCCCCAGTGTTTGTCCTACTCGGATTTCTCTGATCATCTTGATTTGTAGTTTGACGCCTTTTTTTATTTTTAGACGTTGCTCATCCGTGAACTCTTCCAGTATTTCTTCTGTCCTGTTCTCTCCTCTTCACTTTCTAGGGTTCCAATATTTGTAGATTAAACATTAATTATTGTCTTGCAGATCTTGAATTCTGTTTTTTAAAATTCTTCTTTTATCGTCATGTTCCATTTAGCTAATTTCTATTTATTTCCACATTCACTGATTCTTTCCTCAACTTTGTCGAGTCTATTCATGAGCCCGTTGAACTCATCCTTCATCTGTGTTTCTGTTATCTATATTCTAAATAAATTGTGAAATTTATTTCTAACAGTTTTTATTTCTTATTGTTTCTACCTCTCTGCTGAAACCTCACGAATATTCCACTGGAGGCTTTAAGATACAAATCCTAGTTATTTTAAAATGCCCCCTGTGGTAGTTCTAACATCCGTGTCATCTCTCTATCTGCTCTGTGGATTACCTTGTCTCTAGACAGTGGATTCATTTTATTTGAGTCTTTGTGTCTCATAATTTTTTTGTTGAAAGTTGTGCTTTTTTGTGTAAAATAGTAGAGATTAAGGTAAATAGTATTTAGGCCAGGAAATGGGCACACTTCTTGTTTTAGGCTGTTTGCACGGGGGACTGAATCAATACAGTCAGGATCTGAGCTGAGTTTGGGTCTTGTTGCTGCTTTGTGGTTACCTTCAATGCACTACAAACATCAACTTCCTTTAGCATTACCTTGTGCTTAGAGGAAGGGCTTAGTACTCATGGATTTCTCTTAGTGTTTCAAGTCTACGCTCAGCTTTTAGTCTTCCCTGTGTGCCAGTGCCACAGAGATGATCTCTCTCCATGTTCTTACCTCTTCCCAAGGCTTAGGCTGTTGTTGCTTATTATGTGGTGTGCAGTAGCCCGGTGGTAGAGGACGGAGGGGATTCTCTATTTCCTGGTCCAGTCTCAGTCTGAGATAGGTCCTATATACCTGGGTCTTTTCAAGTAGACCTCTCAGTGATCCTACTCTACCTCCTTTGGCAGGCAAACTCTGCCTTGTATTTTGGTGGATCTTTTTTGTTTTGTTTTTGGAAACCAATTGAACTTGTATTAACACGAATTACATGAATTTTCTCAGGACCTTAAGGGAATGGATAAAGTAGTTTGACCCAAGATAACACTGATTAGACTTAGCAATGTTACTTTTAAATAAAACCAACCCTATCTTCCCCACTAAGGTGGCTTAAAGAGTTCATGATGGTCACAAACTAATACTACAGATAAAACACTTAAAATTTTGATCCAAGCTTTTTCTATCCTCCCACACTTGAAAGGTATCTGATGAACACCAATTTCCTAACCCTAGCATCACTAGCTTACAAATCTAAGGGCTAATAACTCCCTTCTCATTGACCTAATGTTCAATTCCATTAGTTTCAATATACCCCAGTGTAAATACCAGGACTATTTTGCATGAAATTAAATATTCTACAGATCCCAGAGTCATGGCATTGAGCCAGGGGCTCCCACCTTTTAAGTGAACTTCAGTGGTACCACTGAGGCCATGGCAATTTAATTTAGGTTCACCAGGATTTGTTTCATTCGTAAGAGAACCCTCTTGCAACAGGTGTATTCAGTTCCTTTAAAAGTGGTGACATTCCTTTACTTTTCGCCTTTTGGAAACAGCAGTTACACAAAAGGAATATTAGATTAAGTCTAAAACTGTTGGCCCTAGTCAACTTTCATAATTTTTCTCCACGTGATCGTGATAATTATGATAAAGGATCAAGACATCCTTCACATTTCCAAGGAAAATCCAGTATAAAAAGTTTGTCCTTGCCAAACTCCATAAAACAGCCACTTTAGAGTAAACCTGCGCCCCAATAAAGCAGAAGGTTTCATCACATGCACCAATGAATCTACGTGACTAGTTTCTGGACTCATCTTTTATCGAATTTATTTCACACCTATTGTACCAAACAGCATTTTAAACATGGACATATCAACTCCCTAATAAAGCAAAGACAAAGGCGTTTCCCTGGTTAGAAACAAGATACATACACCATCTCTTAAAGTCTTCAAACATTACTGCAGTTTAACTTCCATCATTGGACCACTCATTCAATGAAACAATCTGCAGACACCTAGTTTTAACAGATAAACTAAAAATACACTTTTCAGCAGGCACGAATGTCCTAAATTGTTCATTAGGGAAGAATTTTACAAACATCACTTACATGAGCAGTAGCGGTGGAGCTGCAGCGCCCTGCGCCTTGTCCAGGCTGCAGGTGAGAACCGCAGGTCCTGGCGTGGCACCGGTGGCCCTTGCCCAGGCCACGGCTCCGCCTGCCTGGGGGGGATGTCAGCCCCCACGTGTCCCTGCGCTTTTGGACTGGGTTCGTGATCCCCTGGGTGTGAGGGTTTCTTCTGATAGCTTTATGGAATGGATCGATGAGGACCGCCTCAAAGAATTTGTACCTAGAATCTTCACCAAGCCCTTACTCAGGACGCTCAGGGCCCCACAGCGGCGTCCAGCGCGCTCCTCGCCAACAGACTGAAGGGTTCGAGCAAACGTCAGCTGGCAGCACCACGGTGGACAGGCTTGCCGTGGGGGCACCCTTAGGACCTGGGCGTGTGCGGCCAGCACGGATCCACCTGCGACACAAGCTTGCGTGGCCGCGTCCCCCGGCTGCGCCTCTGGTTAGGGTGAGGGTGAGGGTGAGGGTTAAGGTGGGGACCGGAGCCCCCGGGCAGCGCGGAGAGGGCGGTACCGCCCGCAGCGCATCTTGAGCAGAAAGCGCATCGGTCGGAGTGCGGCTTCCGCCGCAGCTCCTGGATGTGCTTGTACGTTCCCATCTCGGCTCCCCCCGCCACCAGATGCTGGTGGATATTGTATGGGAGACAGCGTCTGCCCTTCTGTTAATCCCAGGGGATCTTGCGTGATCTAGGCCCAGGACTGTTTCTTGCTCCACTCTCAGCAGTAGAGGGTTTTTTCTTTTACCTTTTTCCCAGTTGCAGTGGGTCATCACCCGTGCCCTGGATTTAACAGGATCCCCCCTGCTCTTCCAATATCTTAAGTCTCTTGATCCACGGGGGACTAGGGACTGGATAAGGTTTGCTTTTTCTTTTTTTTTTTTTTGGCCACGCCACACGGCATACAGGATCTTAATTCCCCGACCGGGGATCGAATCCTCGCCCCCTGCAGTGGACGCATAGAATCTTAACCACTGGACCGCCAGGGACGTCCCAAGGGTTTGCACATTTTTCGTAGTGGTGGCCTTTCTTCTTCCTGCATGCATCGCTGGAGGAGGCTTTATCCAGTTTCCTGCCTTGCTCCATCATGTGTGTCAGCAGCTGGTGGAGGTCCGTGGAGAAGGCCCCGCCCGTATGTGCAGAGGCCACTTGTGTCTGCTGCTCCTGGCGTTTTATCTTCCCATGTGGTCCACACTCCAACTTCCGTGTTCGTTATAAATGTTAGCTGGATCCTTCCTACAGGCATGTCTGGCACCTGGTGTCTTTTTCCTCCAGTACTCTGCCGTGTGTGAGTCAGAGCTCATGTCCCATCTCTCCTTGGAAGGGTATGTCTTTTTTTGGGTTTCGGGCTTTTTGGCTGCATTTTTGACCTCAGGTCTTACATGGGTTTAAGAAATATCATTATCTGGCATTTTCTTGTTGTTAGGATGGGAGTGAAACTCTTCCCAGCTGTCTGCATTCTAGGCAGAGGCAACCTCCTGTTTGCTTACTTTCAGGGTGGCTTGAATATTTTCCTTGTCAGAGAGCTATGGCTCCTACAATAGCAAACAAACTCATCGGATTTTGTTTCTGACCTGGGGGATTCCAACCTATGTCTCTAATCCCAGTCCCCTTCTCCAGATTATTATTTAAGAACTTTGCAAAGCCCTGCCACTTAAACAGAACCTCCTCTGTTCTGTGTCATGCACAGTCTTCAGGACTGGCAGAAAAATACAAATCAAATTCCAAAACTCTGTGAGCAGAGGTCTTAGAGACTCCTGTATTTTTATGTCCTAAGACATTGCTATTGACTTTAATGACAATTAGATCAGTGTTTCTTCTGGCTTTCATTGGCTCTCTTCTCATGGATTAGTCACAGGCCAGCCATGCATCTAGGAACATTGCCCCCAGTGTTAGAGTTCATCCTATCCCAAACAGACGTGACCAAGTAGACATGCAGGGAATTCAAGCAGCACACGCGGTCTTAACAGCAACTTTAGCAGCTTTTCCTAAACATCGCAGTATTCCTTTTATGACCTAAAATGGAAGACCTGGCCTTTGGAAGAAATATAAGAAAAACATGCTCTTGAACCCTGGAAAAGACTCTGTTAGCTAACTAGCATGGTAGTGATAATCCAAAGGGTTATTCCGTGGATTCATGGCTCTTCATTAAAGAGGCATAAACCATCCCTGAATCACTGCAATAGAGTCACTGCAGAAGACCTCAAACTGAAGATTCTTAAGAACCCTCCAAAGTAAAGTCTTTGGAAGGAGACAGCATTCACCCAAGACTTCCAGATAAAGCAGAATGCTGCATGAGATGTAGACAGCTTCTACCAAGATCCACTGAACAAGACCACATATTGTCAGGTTTTAATCTGCATTCTTTTGTTCTTTGTTTTCACAGCTATCTTATCGCCTCTTTTGCTGGTATAAGGCTACCTTTATCTATGTTCTCTACAAGGCCCGCATTCTTAGTTTTGCTTTTTGTATCCTCAATCACTCTTTGATATGAGTCCAACATCTGGCTATTTTTTAGTAGTGAACTGCCTGATGCATTTAACAAGATTGACTGTTGGGTTTGCACACATTTTCCTTTGGGAGACATTCTATGTTTCTTTGATACTGGTTCCTGGTAACGAATCCGTTGATTTTCTGGGGACTAGGCTCAATTGTTAGGTGGTTTTCTAGATGGTAACACCACCACTGGCCACACTGTCATTAACCTAAAACCCTCTATCATGTCTTATCTAGAAAAGAAGGTTCCTGTCTCTACCGAAACAATACTCAGGCACCTTTTGTGGAAGCTAGCTTTGTAACTGAACTTTCACAGAAATAGAGCTTGGGAGAGAATTAGGAAACGGGTGGTGTATTTTTGGAGGCTGTCTCACTTTCAGAGTGAGACAGTAGGTAAGACTACTTCTCTTTTGCTAATGCTCTTGCTGCTGCGGATTTCATTGCCTGGGCCTGGATCATGCTTGACTCATGCTGCCAAAATGTTACAACACTATGTGGCGGTGACTTAGGGCTATCTCGGCTAGAAACAGATCAAAGGGGACCCTTTAAGACTGGTATTGGATTAGCATAGAAAGGGCTCCTAGATACTCCTTGCAAACTATATGGGCACTTGTTATGTTAGTAAACTGGTAGGTCCTGATTTCACACAGAGCCTGTTTTGGTCTATTGGTTTCCCTCTCAGAACAGGATGTTGTTAGATAATGTAAAGAAAACTTGGGTTTTGATTGGGGAATTGAGACCCTAACTGCCCGAGGGAAATTCTGGACTGATTTCTTCTCTCTTTCGGTATCTTTCCTTCATATTTTATGAGAAGTATAGAAAGCAGGGGAATGCTGTGACCCAGAGAGAGTCAGACAAGTCTACCAAGGTTATAGATCTCATCCAAGAGGTTCATGAAATTGGACAGGCACTGGTTCAGAACAGTGCATTTTGCATATAATATTGGCCTCTTAAAGGGTGTCTTCTGCTCGTTTGGAAAAGAATGTTGTATTGCTGCATTCATATTCCTACAGACCTCTTTGGGATCTTTCATATTGTTAAAAAGCTCTGGGAGGCAAACAAAGACATTATAAAATTAGGCGATTTGGCTACTATTCCATACCTGGTTCTGCGGACTCTTTATATCGGGGATGAGATCTTTCTTCTTAGTTTAATTTGAGTACTTTGGATCCTGGCTGAAAAGTGGACGACAAACTCTGATCATAAATCCTTCTCTTAGTATTTGTTCGTGCTGTGGTGTTCAGGTGAGTGGGATCCTGAACCTGGGCCCCACTGTGTAGTCACTGACCCCTCAAAGGATCCAACAAATGACCGTCCGAAGAACAAACAGAAAAACTTTACGCTTACGGAGGTTGAAAAGACCACCTTAAGAAGCCTGATACTCAGTCATGACAGCTCACAGAGCCGTGCACATCTGGGGTGACCGTACTCCTAGGTGTTAAGGGCCCAGCCTTCAGCTCAGGCTTAAGAGTGGCCGCAAGGGAGAACAATGAGACGTGAAGCCATCTGTGCACAAACAGTGTGTCTTCTGCACGCGGGGAACTTTAGCTAAGCGCCTTCATCAACATTTATTGTTTCAGGAAACTCAACCAGGAATGTAAAAATTGCAAATACCTGTATTTTCCGTTTCAAGAATGTGCCTAAAAACCCGTTTAAGTAAACATCAGAGTGTTTAATACATAACATCAAATGATGGTTTATTCTCCAAGACTCTTTAAAACCCTTGCCTCAAACTCTTACCTCGCTGTATACACCAATCCTAAACCATTATATCATGGTCCTTCCCCAATGTTAAACCATCCCCTTATTAGAAGACTTGCCTTAAACCAAAACCCCAAACTTCGTAAACATTCCAACTTTGCCTTTCACTTCAAAATATAACTAAGACTGTTAGTGTAGTGCTTTGCTTTTAGTACAGTAAACAATAAACTCAGCTTTGCCTTGTGAACCGATTATTCTGGCGATGTTTTGTGGGAGTCAGCGCTGGACAGCATGTAGCAGCAGGCCTAGCGTACTTGCCAACCTGAAGACGCACTGGCTGTGTCCCTAGAGCAGCTCCGGGAGGCTCTGGCTGTGCTGGCAGGAACCCTTCAGCGGCTGGATTGTGGAGGAGGCAGGAAGTCTCCTGGTGGGGAGGGGAGTCAGGGCGGCCAGGTCCGGTGGATGGAGGAGAGTGCTTAAAGCAGCATCTGTTTACCAGTTAGAAGCTTTTCAATATTTTAAAAATTGGTTGAAACATTGTATGGCCTTTCCTGGTGGGTACCAGTTAAGTATTGGTCCTTGGTGAACTGATCATGGCAGACCAGATGGAAAAAGAGATGACACATGGAAGCCAACATGCATAGATGACCATTCGAGGGACTAGATGTCTTTGCTGAAAGTCTTGCCAAAATGTAAGCTCCCCCAGAACTTAAAAATAACCCTTAGCAGAGTTAAAAACAACAGCAGCAACAAGCCCCGCCCCCCGCCCCGTATAAGTTGGACATCAAACTTGTTAAAATTAAGTGTTTGCCATTTGGTTGACTAGGAATTCAATATAGACATTATATACAGCTCAAAAGAAACGAAGTTACCTTTTTTGGGTACTTTTCAATTTTTGAATTGAGATTCAACATTGCTATGTATACATCTTTATACAAATGGGATTACTACTTCTTTCCATAATAATATGTGTGTGATATACCTATCTTCATTCTCTAATGTAGTGGCACAGTATTTTATCGCATGAATAGCCTGTGATGGACGTAACCACTGCTGTGATGACACTCACGTTATGTTGCCATGGTAAACAATGCTGCACCAGAACATCACTTACACACATCTGAGGAAAAATCTCCACAGGTGGAATTTGAGTCAGATATTACCTAAATGTCTATCAAAAACTTTGCACCAATTTACATTACACATCACTATATATGAACATGAAGGTTTCCCCTTATTATCACCACCACTTGGTATTGTAAATTTTGATATATTTGCCAGTCTGCTAGGTGAGAAACAATATCCTTTTCAGAATGTTTATTTATTTAAGTAGGAGCAAAGTTGAACATTCTTTCATATTTTTAGTGACGATTTGTGTGTGTTGCTACTTGGTCATATCCTTTGCCTACCTTTAAAATTTCTGTTGTTCATTTTGATGATATTTGAGCTCTTTGTCTATTGAGGAATTTACTCTCTAATCTGTTTTCTGTATTAAATGTTTTCTCACTTTTTTTTTTGGACTTGATTGATGGTAGTTTTGCTATGTGGAAGTTTAATATATTCAGTCAGATTGCTAACTTTCTTCCTTTATTTTTCTAGATCCAATATCATACTTACAAAATCTTTTTACACCAAAAATATTTTTTAAAACCTCAATCATGTTCTATTATTTTTGTGGGCCCTTTTTTATGTTTGAATCTTTGATATATTTGAAAGTCATTTTAATGTGATGCATGAGGTAGTGATCCAGCTTTATTTTTTCAAAAGGCTCTCACTTTCTACTTGTTCAATATTGAGTTTACAGGCATTGATTGCTTACTTGTTTGGAATCTTTAATGACATTTTCCCAAGGCTTTGTTAATGAGAGTGCTTAAAATTCCACTTTGCTGGTAGTCTTTAGCAATTCATTCTGCGTACTGTTTTCCCACAATCGTTGGCTGACGGCAATGAGAGAAAAAATTCTGTTGAAACTAGAACAGACTGCAGCTGCCTTCACGTGGTAGGGGAGTGGCATGATTCAAAACAGGAAAGATGGTTCTTTGTTTTAAAAAAAGAAGTATCTTGGCTGACTTTTTGGATGGGAAAGGTGAAGCCCCCCTCTCTCCATCCACCTCACCCCAGGGCACAGTCCAAAAGTGGTGGGCGCATTGCTTTGCATGAGGAAAGTAAAAGGAAATTGAGGGTCAGAGGCTGGCCGCTGGGAGAGGTGGGAGAAGATGGCAGGAAGCCAGCGCCCGAGGGAGAATGTGACCAGCAAGAAACAGCCCACCAGGGAGACTGGGTGGTGGCTTTTTAGATCGGCCATATTTAATATTCCATTTTAAGTTGTTGTTTGCATTTCGTTATGCTATGATCTCCTTCTGTTACCTTTCACCTCCTACGAAAACCTGTTATACACCGGCTTGTATTAGTGGTGCTCTGTGGGGAGAGGAAGCAGGGGTGGACCTTGCCCCCAGGGCAGAGCGAGATGGCAGCGGCTACCAGGACACAGGGGGCTACGGGCTTCAGAACGGACTCAGCAGGACGGCCTTCCCTGTCCCCAACTTCCCTGCTCCCAGCACACAAAGTGGGGAAGCTCCATGAGGGCAGGACTCTTTTTTTTTTTTTTAACCTGTGTTTTTCTGGCTTTATCTCTAGTGCCTAGAGTAGAGCTTGACGCACAGCAGTCACTCAATAAAAAATTGTTGGGATGAATGAAAATCCCACCAGAGATTCTGGATTGCATAGTATTTAGAATGAGGGTTTTAGCCAGTGTACTTAGACGTTAAAGAGAAGGTGAACCCAGAGCGCTGCAGATTTGGGATTCCGGCTTTATCAGCCCGGAATCCTGCTTGCTTCAGCGCTGGTCTCTCATGTGAGATGTCCCTGCGTGTGTCTGTGACACTGCAGTGATGGAGAGGTCGCTAACACCTCATTTAATTACTTCCTAAGTGGACTTGCCCGCTGAACACGGATCTTCCACTGCATATTAGCACGACCCTGACTATACAACTCAGTTAAATCAACCCCTTCAGGGTGTTGTTCTTACAATGAGGTGGCTTGGGGGCTCAGAGGCAGCGTTTAGCCACATGTGTGTTCTCCTTTCTGGGGTCATTTAAGTTTTGGAAGAGAGAAGACACAGGCGGGGGTGGGGGACTTGGTTCTGGAGTCCTGGTGGGACTGTGCTGACACAGGGTCACTCTCAATAAGGAATGGCCTTTGTGAGCCCAGAGAGATGAGAACTGGGACTTGAATGAAGAATTCTTTCGGAACCGTGGATGCCTTCCCGCAGCTGTAACCAGGTGAAGCAATGCCTGCTCGGGGCTGCGTGTGACGTGCACACGTGGAAGTATCCTGCTAAGGTGAGGGATGGCCCGGGGATTTGGTGGTGTGGGTCTGGGAGTGGGGGCTACCAACCCAGGATGGCTAAAATATTTGAGGACAATTATCTGGCCTCAAGGAAGAGAGAGAAGGTGGCTGAGGGACCTGACCACTGATCCGTTGAACATACACGTCTCTATGATCCTCTGAGTGGCAGTCTCCTTGTGCATAAAATGGAAATAATACCTACCCCACTGGGCTTTTGTGAGGTTTAGATGGAGATGATCTATCTATGGATACCTTGCTGAGTGCTAGGTAACACTGGAAACACTGAATAAATGGGAGCTATTATGTTTATAAATGCTTTTCAGATTTGCTTAGGAAAAACTCTAAGGCAGGCAGTTCAGGAAAGTCCACTAAAGGGCTTGTGGGAGGCGAGAGTATTAACATTAATACAGCTACAAAGCCCAGGACTGGCGCCTCTCTTTTCCCCCAACATAGGGAGCGAGGCGGGAGGGCATCGTTTACACACTCAGCAGAGCCGAAACCCGGCGCAGAATGAAGGGCGTGACGCTACTTTTCAATTGTCTGAAACTTGCTTTAAAAGATAAGACTTATTTTCTTGGCGGAGCCTATTACGAACTAAAGTAAATAACAGTGAGTAGCATTTGGGGGCATTTACCTGTGTGCCAGGCTCTGTGCTGAGCACCCTCCTGGCGTTTTCTCCCATCCGTCGGCCCTGAGAAATCCACGCTTTCCGATTCTGGGCCTGGAGGTAGTAGGTGAGCGGGATCAAAGAGCTTTATGTTTATCCTGTTAAATTCAATTGAATTAGGGTCGGCCAGTTGGTGCCGGCAGTTGTAATCTTTTTGTGATCTATTCAGTCATTTACCATTATTGCTCTTTTCCATCTTTAAGCTGCCTGAAAATTTGATCACTGGACCACAAATACCCTCACTCAAGTTGCCGATAAAAGCACGAACGAGGTTAGCAGCAGAGACAAAGCTCTGCTGAATGCTTTTGGAAACCTCTCGGGAATGACTTTGACTCATACCTCAGCATCCTTTGCGTTTGGCTCCACCTGTGCTCTCAAGCGGTTCACATCTCTCCACCTCGTTCACGGCAGCACCGTGATTGCCGCAATGCGGATTTATAGCATCTACAGCAGGTCTGTGACTCCTACCACACTACCAATCTTAGGAAAAAAATTTTTGTCATGAGTGTTCTTGAATTCAGGGTAATTCCTAGTGTTTAATATTTTTAAAAAATTTTGTTGAAGTATGGTTGATTTACAATGTTGTGTTAATTTCTGCTGTATAGCACAGTGATTCAGATATATAGATATATAGATATATCCTTTTCCATATTCTTTTCCATTATAGTTTATCACAGAATATTCAATATAGTTCCCTGTGCTATCTTAATATCTTTTAAATAGTTGATTCTTGAATTTTTTTCTAGAATCAGTGGTGGGTTTACCTTATTTATTTGGTTTTATAAAACTCATATTCTGTCCTTTGTTGAAAATCAGGAATGAAAACAAGGTATTCTTCAGATTTCTGGCACCTCTTCTCTTTTTTGTGAAATGCTGTTGATGATTTTAGAAGAGTTTAAAAAATAAATAAAACTGGAAATCAGATTTTAAGGTGTTGAATTAATTAGAAGAAAATAAAAGTCAGATCTGAGATTTCATAATGCTTTTCCTTAATGTGTTCAAAACACCTTTTTGTTTTGAGTTCAGCCACAAGAATAAGAATTTCAGTCCATTAGGAGATTTGCGTGTAGAGAGCTTTTAGGCTGATTTCGGTGTGTCCCCTTTCTGTCGGGTGGTGGCTCTATAACTGCACAACGTCTTGCACTTGGCACCGTTCTTATTCACTCATCTGCAAGTCATGCTGTTTCAAATATGTCTGTGATGATTACAACTGACTGGACATTTAAGATGATGAGAAAAGGAACATCATCAGAGTTGTACCTAATAAAGAGTTTTAACTATTAGTCTCTCCAATCTTTTCATTCCAGTCTTTTATTCTTAAAGAATAAGAGGCCTGGAAGAGGCCTAACTCCCTGAGTTCAGCTTTGGTTTGCCCATATGCACGACTGAGCTTCTCTTTCTTATCCTGAGGATCAGGTACAGAACACGAGAGTCTGCAGCGCTGGCCAAGCATGTCTACTCAGCACTGTGTATGACGTTTTAAGACACATCCTGGTCCAGGGTGACTCTGACCTTGCTGCCTGGAGGGTGTGGCAGGGACCTGGGATGGATTTTGGAGCCATTTCTAGAGGAATAGCAAAACGAATCACCCCAACCCTGGAAAGTTTAATATTATCTGGGCTGCTTTTTTATTTTATTTATTTATTATTTTTTAAAAATTTATTTATTTATTTATTTCACTGGCTGTTTTGGGTCCCGGTCGCCGCACACAGGCCCTCTCCAGTTGCAGAGAGCGGGGGCTCCTCTTCACCATGGTGCGTGGGCCCCTCACTGAGGTGGCCTCCCCTGTTGCAGAGCACAGGCTCCAGGCGTGTGGGCCTCAGTAGTTGCGGCACACGGGCTCAACAGCTGCGGCTCACGGGCTCCAGAGCGCAGGCTCAATAGTTGTGGCACTCGGGCTTAGTTGCTCCGCGGCACGTGGTACCCTCCTGAGGCAGGGATCGAACCTGCGTCCCCTGCATTGGCAGGCGGACTCCTACCCACTGCGCCACGTAGGAAGTCCCTAGGCTGCTTATTTAAACACCAAGATCAAAGTCAACCGTAGAGGCATTCCTTATATAAACAGGGATGTGTTAATGAAAAGTTGGTAGAAATTGACTTGCAGATCGGATTCTATTTTAAAGGCACTCTGGTGGCTTAATAGTTGAAAGTATGTATTAAGATCTTTCTTCTGTAATGTGAAAGAACAGTCTCATACATCTTCTGTGCAAGTATGCATTTTTATCCGTTAATTTTTCTTAAAATGGATTAAAAAAAAAAAGCCTGACTCCGCTTCTTTAAGATACACTGAAAACAACGGTCCTGTCTGGAAGCCAGCGTTTCAGGGCCAGACGCCCTGAAATCTGACATTTGGCATCTATTAAAGTTGAAGGCAGTTTCTTCAGGGGTACGTTTAGCGGGATGTAGAGCGCAGGCTCAGTAGTTGTGACGCACGGGCTTAGTTGCTCCGCGGCTTGTGGGATCTTCCCGGACCAGGGCTCGAACCCCTGTCCACTGCACTGGTAGGTGGATTCTTAACCACTGCATCACCAGGGAAGTCTCCTCGTTTACCGTTAAATGAACCTTTAAATGGCCTTTCTTGTTGCAGACCTGGATTTACATTGTCTACGACTTTATGGGATAGGGAGAGTCTGTATAAATCCAAAACTCATCAATGTTAGTGGTATCAGTTTCCCCCTTTTTAACATTTTCTTTTCATAATATCCAGGAAAGAGCACACACTTTTTTTTTCCCCCTAAACCTTTCTCTCTCTCCTTCTCAGGTTGAAGTGCTAATTAGTGCCTTGGAGGCCACGGGAAGGTCAGTGAGAGGAGAAGGGCCTGGATAATAAGCCGTGAAATTGAGCTCAGAGAGAGTTCCCCCGTGAGAGCAGGAAGGGATCACAGAGGTCAAACAGCTCCGCCGTCTCCCATCGGAGGCCTCTGCCGGCTTAGACGGGTCGCTCAGAGCCGCACTGCTCGTAGGGAGGCTGGAACCAGAAACCCTGTTTCCAAACTCCTTGTTTATGTTCTTTCTGTTACATCATGGATACAAGGAAGACTGTACCCGTGGGGGGAAAACACAAACCGTCTGTGCGCGGCCCTGGAACACAACGATTGATTTTTCCCTTTGCGGTTTGTAAGGGGCGCGTCGTACACCAGGTCACATCCAATTTGATGGTTTTACCTGCGTATTGGTTGTTACCTCCAAAATCCTCTTCGGAACGAGTTAGGTGTGAGTAGATGATAGAAAGGAAATAAGAAAATCAATCAGTCCAACGCTGATTTCCTCACTGAGGCCCAGGCTTTACGTTCAGTAACCTCCTGAACAGGTCCCCCTGGACCTTCCAGCAGGTGTTAGAGAAGAAACATTTCCCCGTTTGAACGCCTAGTCTCTCCTGAGACGTGCCCCTCCCGCCCCTCATATTTTATCATTCTTCTCTCGGGACCTGGAGGACCATTCCCCTCTCCCTTCCCTCACCTCACACATCAACTCTATCACCAATTCTCTCAGTTTTATTTCCTGTCAATCTGACATCTTAAACAGTTTCCAAATCCAGTGCTTCCTCACCACCTGCACTTCCGTTGTCTTAAATCAGGCCACTCTTCACCACCCAGAGCGATTGCAGCAGGCTTTGTCCTTGTTTCCCTGCCTCCAGCCTCACAGTTGGACATTTCTCTTTCACACAATTTTCAGACTGACCTTTCTGAAGTTCAAGGTGCATCACCCCAGAAACTATGTTTAAAACTTACAACAATTCCCCACTAATAATAGGATAAACCTTAGCACAGTGCACACAACTTTCCATGATTTGGCCTCTGCTTTCTCTGATTCCTCTTCCTTAGCTGTGTACCCATGCTGCAGCGAGATCAGGCTGCTTGCAGCCAACCAGACAGGCTTTTCCTGCCTGGCGCAATCCTATCCGCTCAGCGCATCTCGGACACCAGCTTCTCACTGACAGTCTCTGACATCACTCCATTCTCCTTCACAGCTCGGGTAGAATATCTTCCTGTTCGCATCCCTGCACCTTACATATCTTCTATACTCTCATATAGTTTCCCCCAACGTTTTATTATGAAAATTTTCAAGCAGATTGAAAAGATGAAAGAATTTTGCATAATTTTACAATTAACATTTTACTCTACTTACTTTGTCCCAACTCCATCCATCCACCAATCCATCTTTTTAAAAAAATGCATTTCAAAGCAAGTTGCGGATATCAATATTTCAGTTTCCAAATAGATCAGAATACACACCCTTCAGAGTTCACGCGTGGCATGTGGAGCTCTGTGGCACAGCACTCCTTTGTTTTTTAAATGTCAGGTAAAATTTATGTACAATGAAATGCACACATCTTCCGTGTCCTGTGAGATCCACTAAATACATTCACGTGAGCAAAGTAAACCCTTCCTATGTACCGATCATCACCAGCCCTCTGGAAAGTTCACTCGTGATCCTGCTCAGGAAATCCCTGCTCTCTCTTCTCTCAGAGGCGATGACTATTCTGATTTTCTTCCACCTATAAAGTTCTCCATGTTATAGAACTTTATATAAACAGAATCATACAGTATACATGCTTTTGTGTAAGACTTCTCTCACTCAGCGTAATGTTTTTGAGATTCATACATTTTGTTGTATGTATCAGAAGCTCATTTAAAAAATATTGCTGAGTAGTATTTCACTGTATGAATATATCACAGTTTTTTTTTTAATCTATTATCCAACTGATACACACACGGGCTGTTTCTAGGTTCTGACTTATGAATAAAGCTACTGTGAATATTCTTGTACAAGTGTTTTGGCGATATACGTCTTCAGTTCTTTTGGGTAAATGCTAGGATTGAAATTTATGGTCCTAGAATATTTATATTTAGTTTTAAAAGAAACAGCCAAGGCTTCCCTGGTGGTGCAGTGGTTAAGAATCCTCCTGCCAATGCAGGGGACATGGGTTCAATCCCTGGTCCGGGAAGATCCCACATGCTGCGGAGCAACTAAGCCCGTGCACCACAACTACTGAGCCTGCACGCTATGAGCCCTCACGCTGCAACTACTGAAGCCTGTGTGCCTAGAGCCCATGCTCCCACGAGAGAAGCCACCACGATAAGAAGCCTGCACACCGCAATGAAGAGTAGCCCCTGCTTTCTGCAACAACAGAAAGCCCGTGTGCAGCAACGAAGACACAATGCAGCCAATAAATATAAATAAATAAATAATTAAAAAATAATAAAAATAAAAGAAACAGCCAGATTTTCGCTCAAGTGGTTTTACCATTCTATAATCCTACCAAAAATGTGTTGCCTCACATCTTCACTGGCATTTGGTGTTGTGAGTCTTAAAATTCAGCTATTCTGGTCGATGTGTAATATTATTTCATTTTGGTCTCTCATACAATTTTTGGTTTATTGGTCTGTCTCTATAGAGAGAGACAGGCACGTGAGTCACTCCTTTATCTCCTGAGCCTCACAACGTCCGACACAGAGCAGTGCCTGCAGCGGGAGGTGATGCGTTCATCCTGGGGCGGTCTACGCCGCTGCCGCATGTAGGAGCACACACAGTGCGTGACTGGATTGACCTCAGGGTGAAGAAAAAGGGGTCTGAGAATTCCGTCAATCGCATAGTAGAACTGAGTTCACTGGGTCTGTCTAGGCTGCTTATGGAAGTGGAAAGCTGATCAATGAGATGCAGAGAGTGGGTACTATGGGACTGGAGCTCTCCCTGGGAGGGAGGAAGTAGTGAGATTGGATTGAAGGCGTGAAGAACTGGAAGAATAGTGGACAGAGGGAGGGGGGCAGAGGGATTTTATCAGATTTGGCTAAGAATTCTGAAGTAATGAAACTTTTCAAAGTAATAATCATAAATATCACCATTTCATTAGATTTCATAGAATTACTCTCTTTTCTCATTTTTGCTTCTATGGAGAAGTGTTCGTTCATTTCTTTCTTTTCAGAGATTTCTGTATTTTGACTAAACAAAATTAAGATGTAGCTATTTATTTTCTAAGTCTGATAATGAAAATTAGAAGAAACTAAATCCTACATTACTGAATTGAAAATATGAAGTAGATCTTCACCTTACGTTGCTAATTCTGATGACGGCAAGTGTTTTACTTGACATTTTGTTATTAATACTTTATTCTTTTTATCCTTACAGCATTCTGATATTTAGAATGACTTACGCCATCAATTTTCCCAAACAGGATTAACACTGGCTAGTATGCACATATAGAGGAAAAGGTCGGCAAATATTTGACTGTCACTAAGTTATCTGAATTTGGCTGTCTATCTTGATTAAATTACTGTCATTGTGCTGTCTTTCATTTCACTGTGAGATTTATGTATATGGGCGGAACCACTTCTTCAGAGTCTGGGCTAAGTCCTCTGAAGCAGTTTGGTGAGCAGCCTTTCCATGGTTATTCCACTCCCCTCTCCCTACCAGCAACCTCCAGCACGTGCCGTTTACTAAACACGCTCCATTCTGCAACTAGTCAGTCATCCTGTCTCCCTTAATCAAAAGCCCCTGAAAACAAAGCTCACCCACAAAGCCTTCCCTGATGGCCGTGGAAGAGATGCCTTCATCCCATTTAGCCCTGCTGTGCAGTCAAGGCTTGGTTTAATGCTCCTATTCTGCTTCTCATGTGGTATATTCTGTTTCCATGATGACAGGGACCAAGTCTATTCAGCTTTTTAAAAACCATAATCCGTAAGTATATTGACATCTATAATTAGGCACTTACGTCATAAAATTGATGACACAATGATCATATCAAAGAAGCAAAAGCTTCCACTGGCTTATATTGTTCACCTCATTCAATGATACCAGTAGACTGTTCGTTAAACTGGTAATAAATTTCTGGGGTTATAAGATTTGTATTTAGGATGCAATATATGTTCCTATTATTATTCATTTTTGGAGTGAGACATCATCACTCTAAGTTTTCTTTGAAAACTAACATGGAGAGAAAAATGAAAGCTGTTTTTATTGGACTTCCCTGGCGGTCCAGTGGTTCCGACGTTGCGCTTCCACTGCAGGGGGCACAGGTTCAATTCCTGGTCGGGGAACTCAGTGCTGCCAAAAAAAAAAAAAGCTGTTTTCATTTCAATTGTAGTGGCTTAATTATATGTGTCTTTTACCCTAACCTTCCTCAAATTCATTTTAGAAAATGTACACTTGCATATAAAAAGATTAAATTCACAAAGGAAAAAATTAATACGAGCTCCCCTTCCCTCATAACTTTGAGATTCTAATCCCTCATCCCTCAGCTCTTGGAAATCTCACATACTGGTTCTTTCTCCTCTTCAGAACGGGTGGCGGTTTAGCTCAGGGGAGTAGTAAAGCATTGGATTACTTTTGTGTATCCCGAGAGGCTGACAACTGAAGGGAGAAACATATTTGTAACAGGAGCTGATTAAGCTGCATAGTTTAATTCACAGCAGGATTTTCTTTTGAGGTGATAAAAATGCCTATGGTGCAATAGTGGATGAAAAAAAATTAAACAAAAAATCCTCTAATCAAAGTACTTAAGACATCTTCCACAAGGAAGGAAAAGGAGGCTGATTTATTGGACTCAAAGGATTCCTTGGCTCATAAAAAGTCTTGTTTGGAACCATTCACCAGCTCCTTCCGTTGTGTCCTGGACTTGTCATCACTCTCTCTCTTTCTCTTCTTCCCAAGTAATTATATAGCCCCTCTATTTCTGAAGGTCAGGTTATTCTCATTTCACTCCTGTGGCCTTTATTCTAAGAATGATATAGGTAAGAAAAAGGAAAAGAAAACCAAGGACTTAATCTCTATATATACACACAAATAATTTAACCTTACTTTCTTGGAATTTTGGTCATAGCATCATAGGTGTCTTCCTGCTCAGTAGGGCTTAGCACAAAGGCCGTGAATTTTAGACTTAGAAGACCTACATTTGTACATCATCTTATATTTAGCAATTGCATGAAAACTTTAGCCAAATTATTTAAACTCTCTGAGTCTTAGTTCCTTGTCTCCAAAATGGCAATAATATTCATCTAAACCACTTCTCAGGGTTGTTGTCTCAAAATACGTAGAAGGACCTTGTAACCATGAAGTATAAATATGTTATTATTACCACTATCATTTGACATATGAGAAAACTGAGACTTTTCAGAAACAGTAAGTATTTTCCCTGAGGACACCCAGCTTATTAGTAATAGATGAGAAACTAAAAGCTGAGTGTCCAAATACTTAGACTGAATTCTTTTCCATTGACTCTCTCTGAAGTGCTTTATTTCAACTTGTAAGAGTTGAGTTTTTCTCTTTCATTCTGTATGACTTGGTTTCATTGCGTGGTAAATAAGGTGAAATTTTAAACTGTGTCTCTCTACAATTTTAGACTTGGACTTGAGGGGCATGCTAATTCTCTGAATTTAGAGGAAAGAGAGAGTTCATGGGTGCCATTCCCTTTGGCAGACCATTTGTTTGCCCTTCTTGGAAGGGGGACGTTTTCATATCTGGGGAATTCACCTTTCTCATGCATTCTCCACTGAGATAGGTGGTGGCCGAGGATGTATAGAAGCTTGTTACACAGCATTTGATCGCATGCATCCAAAATACCCAACAAAATTCTTAATCTGAAAGATCATCCCAGATGGGGACTCCAAAGCGTCTCTTTGAGGTTAAGACATTGGATGTAAACAACAAAATGTCCGTTTTCCAGATGAGCGAGTTAACGCCCTCTCTACATGGTGTTCTGGCTTCTTGTGTTCTAGTTAAATGGGAGGAGAAATTAAATGGGAACAAAGGAGACTTGTGCCAGAGAGACCTGTAGCCAGAGGGAGTCAGTTCACCTCACGCAGTCATAAAGCAGAAAAAAGTGAGTAACGTGTTGCAGAGACAAAGTACGTAGGGATCTGTCTGAAGGTGATCTTGGCAGTACAGAAAGCATTTCAGCTATAAACTCGATAGCATTTTAGATTTGTTTCAGATTGTTTTCCTTTTTGAAAAAACAGCTGGAGGATAGCGCATGGGAAATAAAGGACTGCATTGGAGAACGTGTAGTTTCAAAACCGAAGGTATACAGTGATTGCGTACACTGAATAAAGTGAAGGTTCAAGTACAATCTGTTGAACCTGACGAAACCAGTCAGAAACAAGCCCAGAAAAAGGATGTTGGGGGGGATATTGTTCCTTTCTCAACACATCTACCTACACGATCGCTGTTTCAAGAGACATGCCAGAAAGCAGTCACATTTACAGGCATTTGGGAAACACCTGCAGCAGAAAACGCCGTCTGTCAAATTAATGGGGGAAGCGGATAGGCACTGGGGGGCAGCGGGAGAGAGGGGAGGTGGCTGTTGCCGGCTGCGGGCGCTGACAGGGTGTGTGTGTGGACATGAAATGACTTGACGGTAAAGGGGGAGGGGAGCACGCCTTGATTTCACCATATGGTGATGGAGTAGCCGGTTCTTGGACTTTGGAGCCAGAGCAACCAGTTCTGCTTCTCACTAGCTGGCTGTGAGGCCTGTAAAGGAAGGATGAAGAATCACTTGGGAATATCTTCAGCTAAACCTACACAACACCCAACCAAATGTGGCTTAAGTAGTAAAGACATTAAATTATGTCCCTTAAAAGAAGGGATAGCTGTGATGGTCAGCTCTGAAGGACCGAGGAAGCACCTCAACCATGTCATCAAGGGTCCAAGCTCTTCCGATTTTTTTTCTCTTTGACACCCAGAGGATTTTCATTGTTAGGCTGGTCAACTCATAGTCCCAAGGTGGCCACCTTAGCTCAAAAATAATGCCTTGGGACGTCCCTGGTGGTCCAGTGCTTAGGACTCCATGCTTCTCCTGCAGGGGGCCTGGGTTTGATCCCTGGTTGGGATACTAAGATCCTGCAAGCCATGGGGTGCAGCCAAAAAATATATACTGCCTCACTCGATCCTATTCAGAGCAGAAAGGCAAGGCATGGGGCAACAGGACTCTCTTCTCCCAAGAAGGCTCTATCTTTTATGTGGGAAGAAATATTTTTCCAAAAGTTCTCTGGCTGACTTGTGTCTCCTGGCCAGAACTGGGTCATCTCTGGCCCCATCAACCCGTGATTTAGTGTGGGAATGGGGTTGGGCCCGTCTTCGTGGCTGAGATCTGCTAGCAGCTGACTCAGGCTGCTGCAGGGAACATCTGGCCGACAGGGTGCTTAGCGTTAGAGGTCACGCGTACGAGTGCTGGTGGCACTTGACCTAGCCCGTCAGGCACGCTTTCAGTGATCATTATTATAACTTTAAAAATTGTTAGTGCTTACAACCTTTTATGGTCCTGTGAACATTTGAATATAGTTGTAATTATAAAATTTCATATAGTTGTATATAAAATTGTGGGCTCTGCTTTTACTTCATCATATTTATAGTTTAAACATTTCCCAGTGTTACTATATAGTCTCAATAAGACTTTAAAAATGACCGTGTGAACTTCAGTCTATCAAACGACTGCAGTAGAATTTAATTATTTTTGTATATACTGTATGCTTCTGCTTTTTTCCCACTGTGATAAGACTTCTTTGTGTAAAACTCTGTATATTTTGGATTGATTATCTAGGATAGATTCCAGGAATGGCATTATTAGGTCAAAGGGTGAGGCAGAGATTGGTTAGCTATTTACCACGCGGGGAGACTACGTTTTTTCCATCTCCCTTGCATCGAGGTGGGGCCAGTGAGTGAATTCTTGCCAGTGGAATGAGGGCATTTGTGATGTCGTCCGCTTTGGGCCCTAGTCCAAAAACACCTCGGAAATCTCCTTCTCTCTCTTCTCCGGGATGTCTGTGTCCTGGATGACCTTGGTGAAGACGGCAGCCCTACAGCAGCCTGGGACCTTGAATGCCCATGTAGAGCAGAGCTGCCCCTCCACTCCCACGCTGCTGTTAGCATGGAGAGGCGTGGGACCCAAATTCTCTACGTGTTAAGCTAGTATAGATTTTGGAGTTGTTATAGCTTTTGTTACCACGACTAATACAGAAAGTGGTACCTTGAAATGGTAACCACAACAATGAATAAGACATACATCTACTTTTATTCAGATTTGCTCTCTGGAGCACAATCTTTCAGAATAAAAGAACAAAAAGAATTTATTTAAGTGAAGTGCATTAAAATAATTGAGCTGAAAAATTAATGTGCGTACAGGAAGAAAATAAACCCACCTGGGAAAGTTGCTTGGAATGATCCATAATTCATGTTACTATAACTCCATTAATAAAAGTTACTCACCACTGTCATTTCTAAGCAATGCATATACTTTATTTTAGTTTGAGGCTATCAATTAAGTAATAAATTAAATATTTTTAGATCCTGCTGTTTCATGTATTTATTTTTAAATTTTATTTATTTTTTATTTATTTATTTTTTTCCGCATTGGGTCTTCGTTGCTGAGCGCTGGCTTTCTCCAGTTGTGGAGACCGGGGGCTACTCTTTGTTGCGGTGAATGGGCTTCTCATTGCGGTGGCTTCTTTTGTTGTGGAGCACGGGCTCTAGGCACATGGGCTTCAGTAGTTGTGGCACATGGGCTCAATAGTTGTGGCTCACGGGCTTTAGAGCGCAGGCCCAGGAGGCGCTTAATTGCCCTGCGGCATGTGGGATCTTCCCGGACCAGGGCTCAAACCTGTGTCCCTTGCATTGGCAGGCGGATTCTTAACCACTGTGCCACCAGGGAAGTTCCAGTGTTTCTTATTTAAAACCTTGTGGTTCCCCATATCTGGGGCACATTCTAGCCACGTGGGCAGACAACCCAGGACCTGTGAGGCCTTTTAGTCACCCTGGTCTGCATCCTCAGAGTTGCACTCTGAAGCTGTGGTTCTGATTCACTCCAGCAGAGGAGATTTCACTAATATGAACTGCTGGATAAGCTGGAGGGCCGCAGGGAGATGGGCTGATTCTCAGTCCATTAGGCAGCTCTGAACTAGCTGGAGAAATAGTGGCAGAGGCTGATACATTGATTTCTGTTCCCTGTGGGAGGCATAGCCTGCGAAGAATAGCTGGGGAAAATCAGGTAGTCAGGAAGCTCGTTTTGGGAGGGGGGTTGCCTCAGGCTCTTGGCATATAATTAATCAACTGTGCCCGATAGCTCTGAGTCAGCCAGGCGTTTCTTAGCCTTTCAGTGAGGACACATGGATCAAGGCCTAACCCCATGCCTGGGGCGTAGCAAGCACCATGTGATGCTGGCAGTGATAGCCAGGCCACTGGACTCTTCCAGGGACTTTGACTTCCAGCTTCTGGGAGCAGGGGATCAAACCTGAGTTTAAGTTGTGTTCCCTGCGGGGGCTGGTCTGGTGGGTCCTGCCCTCGCCTCCCTGAGGAGTGGAGAAGACAGCTGGGGATGTCTGGGGGGAGAGAACCAGGCACTTGAGTTTGATGCAGGAAGAGTGCTTCCCAAGGGTGTGAGTCGCAGCTCTTTTTGGGAAAAAACTTCAGATACAACTTAACTCTCTCTCCCTAGAGTGCTAGTTAAATACATTGTCACTGTGAATGGAATAGCTTTCGGTGGGGAAAAGAATGAGGGAGAGCTATGTGTACTGACTTAAGAACATCTCTAGAATACGGTCTCAAGTGAAATAAGCAAATTTCAAGCATGATATGTAAAGTAAGATAGTTATTTAAAAAAAAATTGAGTAGGAGGAAAAAAACAATTCAGTCAACTTAGTTCAATCTCATAAAGTCTTCCCTTTCCCCCTCCTTTTTTTTTTTCTTTAAATAAATTAGAAGTCTTTCAGGTTTCCTTTCCTTTCCCTTCCTCTCCCCAAGGCGGGGACTCTGTATCTGCAGGCACCTGCCAGGTCCTTAGGTGAGGAGGAGCAGTGGTCCCTAGGTCCACACAGTGCCCGTGGCCTCTCTTTAGTCCTTGCTGTTCTGTGTAGAGATGATGTCCCTAATATTTCTGGCCACTGTTCACCCTACTGGCAACTGTGGCTTAACTTGGAAGCTGGTGGACCCTTGATCTCTTCTTCCTGCTTAGCCTGTGGTCCTCCCTGGTGTGCTGGGAGCTGAATGTCCCTTGAAGACTGGCTGTGACTCCTACTCTTGTCCCTAGGCAGGGATATCTATCCTCTGCTCCAAGCCACGGGGTCGCCTAGCCCTGTCAAGACGACTGCCATCGGGGTCCCAGCCTGTGCCATTTACCTTCAAGAGCAAATGGAAACTTCTGAACTTTTGGATAGCTTCCTCATCACACGGCCCCAGGGGGAGACACTGAACTCAGAACTTCCTTTGGTTTAACCATACAGCAGCCACTGTGGGGGTTTCCTTTCAGAGTTCTGTTTTAGAAGGTGGGGAAAAGCCCTTCACACTGTGCCCTCACCTGCCTTTTCAAGCTAACACGTTTCTCCGTCTCTGGGATTTGCACTAGAAGAGGAGAGGCCATCGTGCCTCCTTTTGCCATGTGTTCTTCCTGCAGCCCTGCCTTTCTCCTTTTCACTGTCCTTTGGCAAGAAGGGACAGGCTTTCTCTTTCTTCTCTATTGTGAGTTTGTTTTAGTAAAGCCTGTAATAAGCTCATGATCTAGGGCACTGAGGTTAAATCTTTTTTTTTTATTATTTATTTACTTATTTAATTGGCTGTGTTGGGTCTTCGTTGCTGTACATGGGTTTTCTCTAGTTGCACCACTCTTCATTGTGGTGCATGGGCTCCTCATTGTGGTGGCTTCTCTTGTTGCGGAGCCCGGGCTCTAGGCGTGTGGGCTTCAGTAGTTGTGGTACATGGGCTCAACGCTTGTGGCTCACGGGCTCTAGGGCACAGGCTCAGTAGCTGTGGCTCACAGGCTTCGTTGCTCCGTGGCATGTGGGATCTTCCTGGAGCAGGGATCCAACCCGTGTCCCCTGCATTGGCTGGTGGATTCTCAACCACTGCACCACCTAGGAAGTCCACTAAGGTTAAATCTTGAAATACTAAACGTGGCTAAAAAAATTACAAGCTCCTTTCTCCGTCAACAATAAAGCCTGGCTTTAGGGTTCCTGGGTGTTCTCAGTGTGAAGGTGCCATTCTCATAAGATGCGCTATTTATGCACCCTTAAGACTATAACACGATGCTTTAGTGACAGTTCTGTGGAGGGCAGAACTGGCCATAACAGCCTCTCATCGCAGCGAAACCTTTTTTATCTACACTGAGGGACTTAGAATTTCCTTTCGGCTTTAATCACAATGCTTGGCAAGTGATGGCAATCCTTTTCCATTTATAAGTAAAATCATGTAACTCAGTTTCACAATGGTCTGCGCTTGTTGTTTTGCAACAAAATAAGAATTGCAATCACTTACCTAAGTATTTGCATCCCTATATCAAATTTATATTCCATGCCTGTTTCTCTGCCTTTCTGTATATGCAATATATATATGTGTGTGTGTGTGTATATATATATTAACCCAATGACAAATCATAGTGTAATCTTTTTGAAGGCAGTTTATGTTATAATTAAACTCAACCCAGAAGAAGATGATTAGATTTAGGGAGCAAGGAGACCATGAGTTGAGTCTTGAGGTACTCTTGATGGTGGCCAGACTTAGGTATCCTACCTGGATGTTAACATCTCTGAAGGAAGAATGAAGAAGAAAAGATGAACACCCAGGACAGTCATGTGGTAGTGGCCCAGACTGCTCTCAATTTCTGTCTTTCTTCAAGGCTCAGTCTGAATGCCCTGTCTGCCATAAAGCTTTCCCTGACCCACTAGAGATCAGGTTAGGTCTTCCTTTAGGTTCTTCTCCTAGCATAATCCTTAGCACAGCTAGGAAAAAAAAAAAAAAAGGCTGGTTTGAACTATGTATCTTCTTACCGGAAAGGAAACTCCGTGAGGGTCAGATTAGTAAGTATTTGGTAGATATGTGTTGAAAGGAAGGAAGAAGGAAGTCATGTCATTCCTCTGCTGTAACCCTTACATGGATTTTTATTTCTCTTGAAATAGAACCCAGCCTCCTTACCACGGCCCACGAGTCCCCCCCAACCCTGTCTAAGCAGCCTTCTCCTCACTCACTAGCGTCCAGCTAGGGAGTAGCCTCAGGCCAGCCTCGGACCCCTTGCCACCTCTAGATCCAGCCTCCACACGCACATCTGACCCTGACTCTCCCTGCTTAACGCCTTCCCGTGCTTCCGCCATCTCTGCGGCAAAGCAACCCTGCCTTCTGTCCCTACGCAGCTGCCTCTCTCATCCCTTGGAGTCCTGGTTTCTCAGGACGCCATACTGCTTCTCCTGCTGGCGCCCTGGCTTCTGTTCTTTTCCCTTTATCACCCTTTATCCTTTAATACTCAGCGTCTCCCAGAAGCCGCCCCTAAACCCCCGACTAGCTAAAGGCCCCTCCCCTGGGCGCCCACACTGTGCACGGCCTTGCATCTGGTCTCTCACCCCTCTGAAGTCACGTCATCTCTAGGTACCCGTCTCTCCTATTACTGTGAGATCTCTGACCGCGAGAGCCGTGCTTCCGCGGTCTTTGCACCCCTGGTGTTTAGTTGCATCTGCTCCGCTGTAAACATCAGCAAGTGTATGTTAAATGCAATTAGACAGAACTGAGCTGAGACTGGGAAGCCATGACAGAAGGAAGGAGACCCGCATACCAGGATGCTACTTTCTGAAAGGCCAGGCATCCCCTGGTCCAGGGAGCATCACAGGTAACCCCGGGGAGAAGCTTGTCTCGGTAATCCTGGGGATGGTGATACGTCCGGTTGCCAGGAGGTCTTGACCAAGGTCCTCCCCCACAGTAAGCCTGAACGCCGTCAGCCAGCCCAGGCTGTGGCCCTTTGTGAGCAGGCCGGGGTGCCCTCGGAGCTCCAAGCTCCCTCACACACTCTGGGAGTCATCTGCGCGAGGGAAGGAGGAAGGGCCTCCCTGGCAGAGTGGACAGTATATGCAAAGGCACGGGGGCCTAGAGCGACCGGGGAAAGACCCGCAGTTCTGTTTGGCTGGGCGAGAGGGTTTAGGATGAGGAGTGGGAAGTGACGCTGGGAAACCCACACGAATAACATTGCCCTGAGAGTCGGCTACGTCCAGGCACCGGGCCGCGCGCTGTGAGGGTGACTGCCTTTTGCTCTCCCAACCTCTCACATCTGCTTTTTGCTCTGAAGTCCACTCCCTCCCATCCCCCGGCTCTGCTGGGATCGCAGGCGATAACAGGCCTGGGGTTTCACAGCCAACGGGTTGCCAGTGAGACTGGTTCAAAGACGACCTGATGGGGCAACGGAAAGCAGGCAGAGGGGAGAAGGCAGGGTAGCTCTGCCACGGCATCTGCCGCTCCTCTCTGGCTCGCACGCACTCCCATGTGCCGCGTGTCGGTCCAGCTCCCACCAAGGAGGCTCCCAGGGCCCTGCCAGGTGGGGCTGGACCCTGTGCCCCAGAACCGTGTCCCTGCCGTCCCGGGAGCGCGAGCCGCTTTCTGGTGTTGCCCACCTCGGGCCTGCCTGAGCGTCCCCTGTTCCCCTTCTCAGCCCGTCCGTCCTCGGCTCCCCCCACGTGCCGCACGAAGCAGCCTCTGTCCGGAACGCTGGAGCGCTGTCTGCGTTCTCCAGGGCCGCCGGCCGGACGCCCCCTCGGCGGGAGGCCGGCTCTATCTGGACCCCACGGCAGGAGGAGGAGGCGGAGGCTGGGGAGGGGGACGCGACAAGCTCGGGCCGAGGGCTGCAGGGGGCGGGGGAGGGGGGCTGGGGGCGCCCGTGGGCGGCTGGCTGCTGCGCGGAGGGGGCGCCCCGGCGCTGCTCCTTCTCGCCCCGCCCCCCCCGGCGCTGCTCCTTCTCCCCGCCCCCCCCCCCCCCCCCCCGGCGGCGCGGACTCGCCTGCCCGCCTCCCCGCCCCCCGCAGCGCCTCGCGCCTCTGCTCCGGCGCCCGCTCCGCGCCCAGCGCAGCCCGCAGGCGCCCCCCGCCCGAGGCCAGCCGGCCGCTCCTGCAATGGCTCAGGGCGGGCCTGCACGCCGATAACCGCCGGACAGCAGGCAGGACCTGGGGTCCCCCCCGCCCCCGGGGGCTCCCTCCCCGCCCCCTCGGGGGTCCCCTCCCCGCCCCCTGGGGGGCTCCCTCCCCGCCCCCTGAGGGTCCCCCCTCCCCGCCCCCTGGGGGGTCCCCTCCCCGCTCCCTGGGGGTCCCCTCCCCGCCCCCTGGGGGGTCCCCTCCCCGCCCCCTGGGGGTCCCCTCCCCGCTCCCTGGGGGGCTCCCTCCCCGCTTCAGCTCCGCTGCGGCCGCTCTGAGCGCTGTGCTCCGGCTCCTCGGGGAAGGATGGTGAGGTTTCCTTACTTTACATCCTGCAGGGATGCGACGGGTCCTCTCCTCCAGCGAGAAGGGGTGGAACGGGGACCGCTCAGGGTCGGACCCCCGCCTCCAGGGGCCGGCGCCCCTCAGAACCGCCTGCTTTTGGTGCCTCTCCAGCGCCCGCGATGGCTGTCTCAGGATTCATCCAGAGCCCTGACGTCTGAAAGGGTCCATAGGAGAGAAATTCACTTGGCTGTTAACAGAAGTGGAACCTCTACGTGTGAACTAGCCTTAAAAACCCATCTGCGGAATTCTTCATTTCATTTGTTGTATTTTTTCAGTTGTAGGATTTCCTAGTTCTTTAAAAATAGGTGGATTTAACGGTTAAAAGGATCAATCTTGTTTTAATTCCCTTAATATATTTGTCATAATTATTTTAAAGTTGTATCTGATACGTTCCTTATCTGGATCCTCTGTGGGTCTAGTGTTGTTTTGTTTTTTTTGTAATAAAAAAAAATTTACAATTTAACCATCAACTGAAATTTCAAGACCAGACATTGAAGAAACGATAAGTTCATTTCTTGACCCTACTCTTCTGTTAGCTATATATCCATTTCTTTGCTTCTCTTTGCCACATCTTTAAAAAATTATTTATTCTAAACATTTCCTAATTGTCTTCATTCATTTTTTCCCTCAAACTCGGTCTGATCAGTCCGTCTCTTCAGGCTCCATAGAAAGCGTGTTTAAGGTCATAAGTGGCCACCAAATTGCTAAATCCAGTGTTGAGGATTGCTAAATCCTCAGCTTCCTGGCCTGTGAGCTGACGACTCCCTCCTGCCGGATGAACTTTCTTTCGTGGCTGTCAGGACGCAGAACACTCACTGGTTCCTCCTTCGCTTTCTTCGTTACCGCTTTTCCTCTGTTCTTCCCTCACGTCCCCTTCTCATCTCTCCCCTCCCCTTTCCTTTCTTTTCATCTTTCTTCCTTTTTCTCCCAGTGCTAAATTCTTGACCTCTTCTCTTCTTTAGCTGCACTTACTCTCTTGGTGATCTCCACCTGTCTCATAGTTTTAAATTTTGTCTATCTATTATAACTCCAAAATATATATCTCTAGCCCAGATCTCTCTGCCAAACTCTAGACTCATCCCTTCAACCGTCTATTTGATATCTACACTGGATGTGAAACAGGCATCCCAAATGCAGTATGTCCAGAGTTGAGCTCCTGATCTCCGTTCCCTGGACCGGCTCCACTTACAAACTCCTCCATCTCAGTTTATCACACCCCCCTTATTCCAGGGTCTTGAGCCAAAATTCTCGCAGTCGTATCCTCCCCCCATTAATGAATGAATGAATGTAGAAAGAGCTTTATTGAGATATAATTTATATACTATAAAATTAACCTGTTTAAAGTGTATAATTAAATAGTTTTCAGTATATTTACAGTGTTGAATAGCTATCACCACAGTCTAATTTTATGGCATTTTCATCTTCCCCCGCAAAGGAATCTTGTACCGGTTAGCGATCACTCCCTGTTTTCTGCTCTCACTGGTCTCCAAAGTCTGTTTCTTTTATCTACCTTTTCCCCCTCTTGGGCTTCAGCCATGTTGTATTTTTGTGTGCCTTTTATTTACAAACTCATGCAAACATGAGTGTCAAACACTGTATATGAAAACTCAGCAAAGGTATTTCCAGATGCTATGTGATGATATCTTCCTCTCAGAGGATGAACTCTTGTTTCTGGCATTCAGCTAGCCGTGGCACCAGGAGTCAGTCCCCGTTCACGACACTAATCAGGGATGAATGATTCAAGTAAGGTTTTCAGTTCCTGTGGGGACTGCTCTGTTTATGGTTCATTCTCACCCTGGAGTATAGATCTTTGGTGTCGCTCTTGAAAACCTGCTGTACTTACTAGAATTTCTCTTTCTTGGAAAAACTGAGCCTCCTCTTTTGTCCTCCTGGCAAAAAGTTGGCGCTGAGAGGAACTATGTCTGCCACCTCTATGTTGTCCTGTTATCGTCAACCTCTATTATGTTCTCTGAGTTCCGACTGGAGATAATTCCAGGCTTAATCAACTAGAGGTGTTACAGATATATCCTCAGTTTCTTGTGGGAGCTCATCAGAATATTCTCTGGTTAACAGGACAAGGGATGGGACTTGTGAAACCACTTTGTTGTACTTGCTGCAGGTGAACAAGCCAGTTAGAGAGTAGGTTGTGGGAGATTATCCTACACTTCTCTCCATCCTCTTGCAGGACAATCTTTACTCCACTTAGGTCTCTGTTTTCCTCTCATTCCTCCACTGATCTCTGGTTTCTGTGAGGCTGTGGATACTTATATATATTTGAGCTTTACATATGCTTTTAATTTAACTGTTCCCTTAAAATCTTCTTTTTTTCGTACGTGTGGACCCCTAATCACAGACGTATTTTGTATATGTCATTTTGGAAGTTGTTATTGTTTGATATCAGAAGATATCTATCATTACTTGGTTCTATTTGTTACATTTCCGTATTGATTGAAAGCTAATTGCGTTGACAAATCTATCAAAAGTAAAAATACTACTTTGTATTTTTAAATAACATTTGTCCAGGCAAACTAATTCCATTTTAATTGCCCAGAAGACTCCTTATCTTTTGATACTGTCAGCTTAATTAGTTGAAATTAGGTAGAACAATAAAACCACCTACTTAGGTCTGCCCTTTTAAGAATCTTTTCCATCAGATTTTGTAATCTGTATCTGGTCTGCCTTTTGTTGCACACATCATACAAATAATTTCATATTTCAGAGTTATAGATCTAACAATTGCTAAATGTTAAACAATTTATGTTATAACATATTCCCTTAAAGGAAAATGTGAAGTCTTCCAATTATCGGAACTCTGGTGGCCATGTTCCACCTCTCACCCTTTGCTGTGCCTCTGGTTTCAACTTACTCCCTGTGGGTTGAGAATGTCCTCTAGGACCTAACATGACCCTGTGCCGGCTAGGAATTCAAGGGAAAAGCCGGGGATTGAGAGACAATGTGAGAATTGTCAGTAGATACATAACTCAAGGTTATGGAATGATGTGAGGTCATTAAGGGGTGAGTGTATTAGATAGAGAAGGAAAGAGGTCCAAGGCTGAGTCTGGGGAGTTCTAACAGCTAGAGGTCCAAGAGAGGAAGTTTCCAGCAATGGAAACTGATACACAGCCATCCGTGAGGCAGGAAGAGAACCAAGAGAGAGAGGATGGTGTCCTAGAAACCAAGAGGAGAAAGCAGCTAGAGATCAGGGGATCAGATGCTGTTGTGACGTTGAATAAAGTGAGGTCTGAGAATTGGCCGTTAGACGTGCCATCACTCATGACCTTGACGAAAACAGCTGCAGTGGAGTGGTGGGGACAAACTCCTGGCTGGAGTGACTTGAAGAGAGAATGAAAGGCAAGAAGGTAGAGACAGTGAGTATAGATAACGTCTTCAAGAAATTTCCATAGAAAGGAGAGCACAGAAATGGGATGGTCACTAGAGGGAGAAGTGGGGTCCATTGTTTTGCTTTTACAATGGGAGACATTATTGCATGTTTATGGGAATGATCCAGTAGTGAGGAAACATGTGATGATTTAGGAGTGAGCAGGGACATTTCCTAGTGTGGTGTCCTTGAGTAGGTGAAAGGGGATCCGGTGACCGTAGCCGGGAGCTAAGGGTGGTAGCTAGGAGCATGTATAATCCACCCACAGTAAAAGGAGGAAAGCCAGAGTACAGCAGTGGGGAGAGGTAGTGGTGAAATTATACAGAAGTTCTCATAGTGAAGTTTCTCACTGAAATAGGTAGCACAGTCATAAACGGGTTAAATAGAGAGGGAAGGCATTTAAGGTAAGAGGAGAAGGTGTGACCAAGCAGGGCTCCTCTACCTCCATCCCAGTATAGATCTAGACTCCTGGACGCCGGTATAGTGAGTGCTTTACTCATGCTGTAGACCCAGGTACAAGCACCACGGGAAAGAAAACAGCCACCATCTGAGAGGGCTGAAAGGAAAAATGTGTCCTTGGTTTCAATTGGGGCAACAAAGTGAAGGCCTTATTCAGATAGGAGGTTGTGTTTATGGGTGGTGTAGCTGATGGTGAACTAAGTTCCAGAGGGCACCGCTGAAAGTTTTTGAAAGTTGGAGAAGCATTAGAAATGGATTCATTTAAAAAATGTACAGAGCTGTGTGGAGATGAGGGGGTTGGGAGATGATCCTGGGCTTCAGGTGGCAACGCGCATAAACAGGGATATTGGAAGCGGTGGCTTTGACCTTCCTGGCCTCGAAGCAGGGCATGGTGGTGCGGCTCTGAGCGTTAGGGAGGAGGACAGAGGATGACGCAGGGTTGTTTCGCTCCGGGCCTGTTTGGAAAATTCACTAACAAAGCTACTAAATCTTGGAGCTTTTTTGTTGGGAGAGTTTTAATTATGGATTTAATTTTTAAAATAGATAGAAGAATATTCAGGTTTTCTATTTCTTCCTGTGTCAATTTGGTAAGTTTTGTTTTCCAAGGAATTTGTCCATTTCATTGGATTTTTCAGATGAAATTATTATTTAATTATTGATACCAAAGTGTTCATAATAGCCTCTCATTATCTTTTTAGTCTATAGATGTATTAGTGCTGTTTACCTTTCATGTCTTTTGTCTGTAATTTGTGTTTTTTCTCTACGTAGTCTTGCTGGCGGTTTATCAGTCTGATTTCTCTTCCAAAGAACCAGCTTTTGTCTTGGTTGGTTGTGTCTGTTTACACACGTGTGTTTCCTCTTTACCTGAGTTTTGCTCTTGTTTGATTTTCTTATTTACTTCTTTATACTTTGGATTTAATTTGCTACCCTTTTTCTTGACTTGGGAGCTATACTATAGCTTTTCAACCCTCTTTCTTTTCTCATAAATGTGTTTAGAGCTATAAAATCTCCCCTGAGCACTGTCTTGGCTGCATTCCACACGTTTTGATGCCATATTTTCATTGCTATGCTGGTCAAAACATTTTCTTATTTCACCCATGATTTCCTGTTTAACTCATTGGTTATTTAGAAGTATGTTACTTAATTTCTGAACATTTGGAGATTTTCTAGTTAGCTTTCTATTACTGAGTTGTAATTTAATTTAATGAAGTCAGAGAACATGTACTATATGATATAAATCCTTTGGTTGTTATTGCATGGTGTCTTTCCACAAACTGATTGGAGATATACATTTAAGTAGAAACCACATGATTTAGTGATAGATTGGTTGGTGGAAAGTTAGGCAAAATGGAGTCAACTCAGCAAAAGTCATGTTTTTTAGTTTTTATGATCCTTGGCACTTTCTGTTGTATACCAGAATGACTCGTAACTCTCTAAATGAGAGTCAGTGTTTCTGAAACTTATACGGTAGTGAAATTTCCGGAATACTTTGGGAAACTCAGTGCTAGATCCTCTCTTTTACATAAAGGGAGGGTATTCTACATTATAAATAGTTCATATGTTAAATTCTACAGTTGTGAAAACTTCCCTTTAAAGTAATTTGCTTTTTCCTTTAGGGAATATTTTATATCTGTATTTTTTTTTATAAGCCTCACTTACGTATGGTACATACCCAGTAAATATTTATTAAATGAGTGTGTCTACTAACATAAGGTCAGAAAAATATTTGAACTGCCAGTAAGTAGAGTTTAATGTTTAAAATTTAAGTTTATGTTGTAAAGTTGCTTAGGTGTATAAAATGCAACCATGAAACACAAAATATGGATTATAATTTCTCTTCAATGTAACAGAATTTATATTTCTTAATCTACTAATTTGTTTACATATTTTAGTTGTAAGAAAAAATATGGAAAACTCTTAGGATTTAAAGATTCAAGATCTTTATATGGAATTCTCAGAAAATATTTTGGGAAATGCTTGCCTTGCGTTTAGGGAGGGTATCCTGCATTGAGAATAGGTCAAAAGTTAAATACCATAGTTATGAAAACATCCCTTTAAGGCAATTTGTTGTTTCCTTCAGCTGTTCTCTGTAAATTTCATCTGAATCAGTTTCCTGAATTCTTACATTTTAAACTAAAATTTCAGAGAGTGGCTTCTAGCTGCCAAATAACGTTTTCTTCTTCACATACAAGCTTGAGCATCAGAATTAATGGAATATACAGTGTGTATTTCCAGTGCTGTAATTATGGTGCTGGTTTTTGGAATAAAGCCACTGATTCGGCAATAAAATTCTACAGCAGTAGCTATCTTTCATTAGATAATGGACAAACACTGTCTTTGTGTTTCAAGATCAAAATGTCCCTGCGTTCCTGAATTAAATTTCCTCTTTGATTTTAATGACATGATCTAATTATTTTGATACATTGTTAATAAAGTAACTTTTTTTCATATATCCTACCAAATGTAAACCTTAATTGTTTGCATCCTATTAGATGTAATGACACCATTATATTTTTTTCTTAAGTCGCTTAATTGCACTAGATAATAAAAAGCACAGTGGTTGGTCTCATGGTCTGAGCAGTCACAGGCTGTTGAATTGGAAATCAGTTGTTTTCGTAAATTCCTTCTTTATCAAATACATTTTTATAATTCTTATATATCCAGTAAAAAGAAGACAGGACGCACCTAGAGCTCTCTGAAAGACGGGGATTTTTATATAACTATTTAGGGTAATAGACTGTTTCCTGTTGTTATATACTACATGGTTTAATTTCATTGCCCAATATATGATAAGGGCCTTGTTTTAGCCTGGCATCTCTGGGCACTTACTTTATACTTCATCTTTAGAACCTAGTACTACACCAGCATTAGATTCTGAAGGCAACAGGTAGGGCGAAAGTAAAAGGGACAGGCAAATCCTTTAAATGCTTCTCAAAATGCGATCTGTGGAAAGCCACGTTAGCATCTCCGGAGGGCTTATTTGAAATGCAAATTCTCAGGCCTACTGAATTGGAATTGGTGGTGATGGGGCCTTGGAATCTGGTTTTAATAAGCTGTCTGGGTGATTCTGCTGTCTGCTCAAGTTAAGTTCCTCCAGGGAAAGTACTAAGGCCAATGGGTTGATCGTTTCTATGGCTTCGATGCTGTTTCACATCAGAGGCCTACTTAGAAATGGAAGTGCTGACTGCATCCGGAGCCACGTGAGGGCACCACAGCGTGAGCTCTGTGGAGATATCTTCCTGAAAGGTCAGTTTATTGCTTACAGTTGATGTTAAGTAGAGGTTTATCCGTCTAGTGTCTTCACCTCTTGGCCTTTGCTGTGGTGGTTCTGCTCGTTACCGGGGTTAGTTCTGCTGCCTGACCCCACATCTAGCTGGGATTTATGTTCCTTGAGTTGCTCTCCTGTTCACTGTGCATTTGAATCAGTAGAATAATCATAGGTCTGTTTATTCTAATGGAAAAATAATCCTTTGTTACATTCAAAAAATTTGAGAGGACAAAATTGGTGATTAAATGGCAGAAAAACAGAACAGAGACAGACAGAGGGCAGGTGCCCCACTGTGCCTGCTGCTGACCGGTGGGCACGGAGGGAGGTACCTGCGATTCCCTAAACTCCCCTGCAGGGAATCTGGAGAACGTTCGTGGCCATTAGCGGTACATGCGCTGAGTTACGCAAGCCTCCCCTGGATTCAACCGGAAGGTCTTATGGACCTGGTTATTTTTGCCCTCCTTCAGCGTAGTCAGCAGGCCTTGAACCCAGACGCAGGCGCCCAGAGTGCGCTGCCTTCCCGCGGCACTGTGGTCGCGGCCCACGCCGAGGCCCTGTCATCTCTCATCCCTCATCCTCTTGCTCCAGAACCTTGATCGGACAACTCCTGGTTCCTTAGGGAAAGCAGGCGTCGCTGAGCTCCTGGTGGGGAGTGAAGCCAGTGTTTCATGACTTATCTGTGGTTTTAGAGACACCAAGCTTGAGATGTTACACAGCATGGATGGCCCTAGAGATGCTCACACTGAGTGAAGTGAGTCAGGTGGAGGAAGACAAATGTCACGTGATAGCGCTTATGTGCGGGATCTAAGAAAAAGGCACAGATGAGCGTATCCGCAAAACAGAAATAGAGGTACAGATGCAGAAAACAAACCGATGGTTACCGGGACGTGAGAGCCGGAGGGATAAACTGAGAGACTGGGGTTGACAGATACACACACTATATATAGAATAGATACCTCATAAGGACATACTGTGTGGCCCAGGGAACTCTACTCAGTACTCTGTAATGGCCTGTATGGGAAAAGAATCTAAAAAAGAGTGGATATGTGTCTACGTATAGCTGATTCACTTTGCGGTACCCCTGAAAGTAACACGACATTGTAAATCAACTCGACTCCAATAAACATTATAAAAAAAAAAAGATGTTAATGAGCAATGTGAAGGCTTGGAATTTCGGGGCCAGTATCAGATTTCCCAGGGAGCTGTTCTGAGCACGGGTGCGAGGCTGCTCCTGCACGTTATACTCCGGGAAGGTTGGTCCTGTGTGTCGTCCGTGCTTCATCTTCCGCTGGACACCCCTCTCCACCGGTGGGTGCGGCCCAAGTGCAGATCGCCTGCTCTTACCCTCTCCATTGGCTGCTTGCTCTGTGTTTTGTACTCAAGACCCAAGAGTTTGACACCTTCACCCTCCCGTTCCACTTCTCATTGAGCCCTCGGAGCTCTCGTGTTCCGCGATCTCTCGGAACGATGGTCACGAGATGGTAATGGGATGCAGAAGAGACGGTGACTATTTCATCACAGCCAGCGCCGTGCCGATAGGCTGTTTCTTGCCTCTTCTTTGAAAACTGGTGCTTCACCCCATTTCCCTCGGCTGTGGCTTTGGCCCACCGAGGCGTTGATTGTGTTCCTCTCGTCTGGCTGCATTGCTTCTGGGTAACCCCCTCCCTCCTGTCAGCCGTGTCCGAGTTCTTCCCACCCTGTGCCCCGCGGCTCCCCTGGGCAGGCCCAGCCTCCACGAGCCGGAGCTGAGGAGCAGTGGCCCTTGCCGGACAGGCCAGGCGCTGGCCGGTTCTCCGCAGGCGCTGCGCGGTCCCCGGAACTCGTTTAGGGTGCCGGTTTGGCCCACAGGCATGTGTGTTCTCAGCGCTTGAGCAACGTTGTTTGCCTCCGGGCTCTCTCTCCACCGGCATCTTCCTGAGTCCCCAGGACGGGGTCTCACGTGTGCGAAGCTGCGGCCGTGCTTGTCTTTGTCACTCTGAGCCGGGTGCTGCCGCACAGGCTGTCATCAGCGCTCTGTGGGGATGACCCGGCCCCCGGGGTCAGTCGGCTCCCTGCTGTGATGGCTCCGCCTCTGCTGTGATGGCTCCGCCTCTGCTGTGATGGCTCCGCCTCTGCTGTGGGTGCAGGGGCCCCGTCTCTCTCCCCAGCGAGGGTCGTGCTCTGCTGGAGGGGTCTTGCAGTAAAGCTGACCCCTGCATGGTCGGGTGCGAGCCCTGCAGCCTCTCCCCGGAGACGCAGGCTGACCCAGCCACGGGACGGTGAGGGCAGGTTCAAGAGACAGGGGCAGGCCACGTCCACCTCTCGACACCAGCGCTCCCTTCTGGGGGGCTGCCCTGCGGTGCCGTCCGGCCACCTTCAGGATGACTTTCTCTCAGAAGCCCTAAAATGGAGAACGTTTCGGTTTGACTCCGTTGGATCGTCTTACTCCACTTCTTGGGTCCCACATGTTCTTGAATTTCAGAAGCCCAGCTTGTGGTTTCTAACGGTCCCCCCAGGAAGCGTCTCAGCTTGCATTAAAACCTGGAGGATGCAACAGACATACGGGAGGAGAACTGTCTGGCCTTATTTCGTAGACCTGAAACGTTTATATCTCAGCCTTACCCTAGACGGCACGCCTTCGACAGTCATGAAGTACTTAGCACAGCACCTGCCCCCTTAAACAGGCAGCAGCGACGTATCTCAGTCATACTGGTGGCACCTACGTGCTTGGCACAGGACCCTGTGCTAACTGGTGTTTAATTTGTTTTAATTGAAGGAATAATACTTGATGGAAGAAAGGAATGTTTTAAAGACAAGGAAGAAAGTTGTATATAGCAAAGTTGAGGTTGGATTTCACACGTTTTCAGTCTGTGCCTTCAGGCAGAATTATTCAGTTTCTAACTGAAAAAGCTCGAGCGGCTTTACGTCACCTGAATAACAATGTTTTCTGGACTAGAAAGATGGAGGCTGGTTGGCACCACGTGGGGCAGAGCAAGTCCCTATCAATTGATAGTAAATGAAAATTGAGGTTTAAAACAGGGTGTATAGCATGATCACATTTAAAAAATGTATTTGCAAAGAGAAAAGAAAGTCTAAAGGACATGTGGCATGAATATTAATAATGTTCCTCGCGTGGTATGATTATGGCTAATGTCTATCTTTTGGGGGGTTATTTATAGTTTCTTAAAATTATAACAATGGGCAGATATTTTGGTAACAAAATGTTAAATACAATACTTCAACAATTTTTATTTTATTATATTTCATTTTAATTACAAGGAAGCAAGTAGAGTGCAGAACATTGAATTCCTCTGGGTAGTTCCTGGAAACAAAGTGACTTGAAAACAAATGCTGGGCTTGGCTGGTGGCACAGTGGTTAAGAATCCGCCTGCCAACGCAGGGGACACGGGTTCGATCCCTGGTCGGGGAAGACCCCACGTGCCGTGGAGCAAGGGAGCCCGTGCGCCACAACGACTGAGCCTGCGCTCTAGAGCCTGAGCGCCACAACGACGCGTAGCCCCCACTCATCGCAACTAGAGGACGCCTGCTCACAGCAGGGAAGGCCCAGCGCAGCCAAAAAAAAAAAAAGAAAAAAAAAGAAAAAAGAAAACAAATGCCTATGCAAATGAATTCTATTGCTAAAAACCTCTAATAAGAAAGTATATGAGACACCTCACATATCCCCCTGGGGGGAATATGAGAGGAGATAACATTTGTCAGAGAAATAGAGGTATCATCCTCTGTGTAAGACAGAATGGTGGGGAGGGGGAAGTGGGGGGGGTTGGGGGGGATGAACTGGGAGATTGGGATTGCCATATATACGTTACTAATAAGAAAAAAACATCACATTGTACACTTTAAACATAGGCAGTTTATTGTATGTCAATTGTATCTCAATAAAAGTTCTTAAAGAAAAAAAAAGCTAGAATGGCTAGCTTTTCACCATGCTTTTTGTACCCTGGGGGAAAAGGACAGACACATTCTCATGAAATCTCAAATGACCTTTGTGCAGAGAAAAGGCGTTTTTCACAGGGAATCCCACGAAATCGCTTTCACCGTGGTCACCATTACTGCCGTGACCGTCCCGCATGGTGACGGTAGTGGTGTGAGCGAACTGAGGCGGGTCATGGCCGAGGCGCGGGACGGTCACGTTGGAATCCCGGCTGTTATCTGCTACATGATGCTGAGTCAATCACTTAACTTACTGTTCGCGTCCTAACTTTTAAACTGATAGGTAACAATGCCAACTAGATAGGGTTCTTGAGAGGATTAACTGAGGTAATGTAGGTAAAGGATGTATGCTTTTGACATATAAGTATTCAATACATGCATATTGCTGATAAAACGATAACGCCGGCCACTGTTGGTACCACTTATTGATACCTGTTATGTCCGGGGCATTATTTTATTCTTTTTATGTCTTTCCTGACTCATACCTTCCGTCACTTTATGACATGCGTGAGAACACTAAGCCCCAGAGAGTTTGAGGTACTGGCCCAAGGTAAAGAAACTGGTAACACAAATTGCCAGAGCTGAGATTTGAACCAGTATCAATCTGATTTGAATATGTCCCCCAGTAGCTCAGTACTCCACAAAATTCAGGGTTGCTAAAGTATGAGTGATTATAATGAAATAATAAAAATATATTTGGCGAGCTTCTCACCTAAAGCTCGGATGCACTGTGGTAGGAAGGATATTTATCTGACCACCAGGTGGTGCATGACCAAGGTTCTCCAAGGACATTCACGGCTCAGCGCCTCACAGTTTCCTCCTAAAGCGAAGTCACTTGCCAGGTTCTATGCGGCTGACGTTGCAAAAGGCAACCGTTCATAAAATGAAATAAATGTGTTTGTTTTTGAAATGGAGACTATTTGATATCGTCTCTGAGACAGGATATGGGAATGACCCTTTGGACTGTTCTGGGACTCCTGTCCTGAGGTTCACGATTTATTTAATGAATGTGATCCAGTCTTACATGTATTAAAATAGCATCTGGTTGAATAATTTTGATGATACATTTCAGTTTAATATGATTTTTATGCACTTAGAATACGTGACACTCGAGATCTACAGTGGAAATGGCAGGTAGCCATCGGTTCTGGTTACAAAGTGGAGCAAGGGTGTCTGTTGCGTTGCCCCCGAAGGAACTGGAAACACACACACCTACCTTCCACAAAGACAAAACGTGATTAAATAAAAGCCAGTATGTTGTCGTTTAACACACGGTTTGCCAGCTACTCGTAGGGAGGGTCACCTCCTCCCTGTGAGTCTCGGGAATTCATGCAGCTTGTAAGTCTACGAAAGCCGTTCGGAAGCACTTACTGAACCCGTGGCGCTTTGCATGAACTGTCATCGCAAGGACAGGTGCAGCCATCCCATATCTGAAACCTGTTCAGCACGCCTGCAGTTTCCACTTGCCGACAGAGAGATTACCCTCTAATGTTAGCAAAGAGTAAGTCTGAAACGAGAGGTATACATTCTGAGTTTTTGAGAACTGAATTTTTAGCCTTTAGAGCACATGAATAATTTTGCTTCTCATTCACTGGCGCATAGCTTAGGACATAAATGTTGAATGGATAAATAATAAGTGAGGCTTGGCATGCGTAAGGCACACATCTAGATGCCGTAGGGACTACAAAACAATAGCTGCCGTGGTCTCTGATCTCTGGAATACCAGAGGCATAGAAAAAACAAGAGAAATAACTTAAGCAACAGTAAAAGGCTTCCCAAGGGAGATAAAATCATGTTCCGACTGAATGCTACATAGGGTAAGCGCCACAAAGTTGAAGGGGAGAGGGTTTTCTCTGAACAGCTGTGATCAGGGAAGGCTTTCCGGAAGAGGTAGGACATACGCTGGCCTTCAAAGGTGGAAAAATCGGTGGAAGAAGAGGGCACTTCCAAATGGCGAAGAAAGTAGAAGCTGAAGAAATGACGTGAACCAAAGCAATGCAGGTGGACTATACAGCGTATGGGTAGTTGTGGTGTTCGAGACAGCAGGCGTGGAAACAGGTACAATGGCCCGTGCTTCTCCAACGAGGGCACTTATCCCCTGGTGGAATTCTTGACTCCACAGCATAGATGGGGAGCATTTTCTCCAGGGCCAGTTTCAACTTGAAAAAGAAATGTGAAGCAGTTCACCTGGCAGGTAAATTAAACGTTCAGTATCAGAACAAATGTGGAAGTGTTATGCAGGAGAGTGGAGGAGAAGGAAATGGAAAGAGGTTATGACTTGTCCCAGGTTGTGGAACTTGTTCACAGGACAGATCCAGCTGGGAGAAACCACAGAGCAGGTTGTTTCCAGTCCTTGAAAGTCACGGTCAAATGTTTACTTTGCTTTTGACCTACCGTTATCTCTTTTAATATTATCTAAAAATGTTTGCCTAAAGATGGTCAGGGAAAATAGTAAAAGGAATTTGAACAAACTCATCATTTTTTCCCTTCTTGTTGACAGCTCTTGTATAAGGATTAAGAGAAATTCTATGAACGATGAAATGAAGTTTGGAAATCATTTGTTCATTGCAATCTCTTGTGTGTGCCCTGGTTTCTATTGTTATCAGAGATGATAGAGTTGGATATTAGTAACACGTACTGTGCTGGCTACTATTAGGAGGACTGTATAGATTTCTCAGATCCAGGACGCATTTGTATTTTGGGAAGAAACAACTGGTTCATTTGGCAGAAAATACTGATGAGTCCAGCCAACTCAAATACTTTTCTGGGCCCTGAAAAATAGTCCTACATCTTTAGTGGTGACCTGGCTGAAAACAGTCTTGAGCCTCAGGTGGGTGGGCTGGATTTCTTCTGTAGTCATAGAACAAACCTCTGAAGACATTTCTAGAATGTCTCGTCAGCAGAATGCTTTTAAGGGGTGAACTAAAATCTAGAGCAAGTGGCTGAGAAATGCTACGTTATTAGCATCCAAAATATAGGGATGGACTTTTTGGTCCCAGGGTCTCACATGACTTGGGGACTCATTGATGGACATACGTGGTATCTTTTGAGGGAATCACGGCACGACTTGCCTCTCAGAAGTTCTCGGTGGGAAGAGAGGAGAGCCAAGTAACGCATGTTTTGGTCTGGAGTCTCAAGTGTTGCAGAAGACAGATGCTGACGGTGTGAACGAGGATTCCAGGTGAGATCTAAGGTGACGTGTTCTGCGGAGAAAGCCTGGAGTGTAAAGCAGACCTGCGGACCTCGTCTACGCTACCCTACCTGCGTCCGCGGCTCACGCAGACGGAACGAGAGAGGCCCCCAGACCCTCTGGCTCTGCGGCCCCTTGTTCTGTGGAAACCTGAGCCCTGCAGTGTCACAGATGATTCTGAAAGGAGCGTGTCACCTGGATTGTCTCCCTGTTGCTGCTGTAACAAGTGAGCACGCAGTGCTCGTCTTGTAGTTCTGGAGGCCAGACGTCTAAAGTGGGCCAGCGGGGCCAAGCTCCCTCCAGAGGCTCTAAGGGGCAGCCAGTTACCCTGCCTTCCTCTACTTTCTCTCGCTCCTAAAGGCTGCCCGCGTGCCTTGGCTTGCGGCCCCATTCTCTGTCTTTACAGCCAGCAATGCATCACCGTCAGAGCTCTCTCCACGACCTCTGCTTTTGTTGTCGCGTCTTCTTCTCTGACTCTGACTCTCCTGCCTTCCTCTCCTACGTACCCTTGTGATGACATTGGGCCCGCCCAAATAACCCAGGGTAATCTTTCCTTCTGAAGATCCGCTACTTAATCACACCCGCAAAGTCCCTTCTACTGTGTAGAAGTAGTCACAGGCTCTGCAGATTCAGGCGTGGGCACCTTTGGAGGAATCATTATTCAGCTGTGGTGATCACGATCTCTGAGGACTGCTTCTCCGGTCGCAGCATGAGGTCTGCGCTTCTCTGCTCGCCACGCCGGGCCACTGGGGTGCAGCTTCGCTCGGTGCCGAGGCCTCTTCCCCACCCACGGCAGAGGTGGCCGTGCCGCCACAGGTGCCCCTCCCACCCCAGAGGCACGGTGTCCCTGCGATGCCGCCCCTGTCAGACGGAGGGTGGTGGTGGCTGTGCTGACACCGCCCAAGGCCACTGCTGCCCCTCTTTTTTAAAAAAAATTGTGTTTTATTGACGCTTAGTTGATTTACAATGTGGTGTTAGTTTCTGCTGTACAGAAAAGTGACTCCATTATACATGTATATACATTCTTTTTCGTATTCTTTTCCATTATGGTTTCTCACAGGACATTGAGTTTATTTTCCTGGGCTACACAGCAGGACCTTGCTGTTTATCTATCCTATATACGCTAGTTTGCATCTGCTAACCACAAACTCCCAATTCCTCCCTTCCCCAACCCCTCCCCCTTGGCAACCACAGGTCTGCTCTCTACGTCTGTGAGTCTGTTTTTTTTTCGTAGATAAATTCATTTGTGCCATATTTCAGATTCCATGTGTAAGTGACATCACACAGTGTTTGTCTTCCTCTGTCTGACCTACTTCACGTAGTATGATCATCTCTTGGCCCATCCATGTTGCTGAAAACGGCATTATTTTGTTCTTTTTCGTGGCTGAGTAGTATTCCACTGTATACATGCACCACATCTTCTGTATCCATTGACCTGTCGATGGACATTTAGGCTGTTTCCATGTCTTGGCTATTGTGAGCAGTGCTGCTGTGAACATAGGGGTGCTCGTCCCTTTTAGAATTATAGTTTTGTCTGGATACGTGCCCAGGAGTGGGATTGCTGGGTCATATGGCAACTCTGTTTTTGGTTTTCTGAGGAACCTGCAGACTGTTCTCCACAGCGGCTGCACCAATTTACCTTCCCACCCACAGGTGGGAGGGCTCTCTTCTCTCCACACCCTCTCCAGCATTTGTTCTTTGTAGACATGTTAACGATACCCTGCTGCCCTTCTTGTGGCCACACGGTGGAGGAGACCAACGAGGTCGCCGTGTTTCAGCATTTTCCCCATCCCCCCAACCCCCCGTTGGGAATCAGGTGCCAGTCCGGCGGGGAGGCTGCAGGACGGGCTGAGGGACGGGCGCCCGCTCTGCCGGCAGTCACACCGCCCACCTGTGCTGAAGCAGCTTCTCCCTTTCCCCCTGAGGCCTGTCTGTCCCAGCGGGCTCCCGTGTCCCTCTTCACGCTACCAGTTCTCCTTCCAGGCGCAGATATTTTGGAATGTGAGTGTAAACACAGCTGGGACTCAGGCTGCTCTGTAACACATGCTTCCCAAGTGTGTACATTCCGTGCTTGAAGAGCGCTGGCTCCTCCAAGAAACTCAGATCGAGAATCAGGACAGTTCTTAATTTTTCACACTTTCCACCTAGTCTAGGCTTAAGCATCTGGATCCCATTGGAGGTCATTTGTCCTAATTTAGCACTTCCTATTAATTTTGTAAGGGCTTACTATTGAAATACATAATGGAGTAACTTCAGAATTTACAAGCCTTGTCAAGTGCCATACCAAATAGGGTTTGACTGGATTTATTACTGGTGGAAAGGAAATCTTTGATTTCATTCCTCCTAGCTACGATTGATTCATTTCATATCAGCGTCTGTGAAACGGGAGCCACAGAAAACATTTCTTCCCCGCTCCCTTGAACTGGTTGGAATAAATGTTTTCAGTCCAGGAAATAAACAGCAGAAGACTTTTCCTGAATTTCTATGAATTTCTAACGAGTTTTGTTACTCTGATGGACTGTATTAACATTTTGCCTGTTGTCCGCCCAGGAAATTGAGGCATCTGAGATTCCACACCGGCTTCAGTTTGTCCGGTAGAAATCAATATTCATAATGTTTAGGCAGTGGATACGCCCCTGGTTACAGAGGCTGACTTCTATGTGGAGACAGGCTGCGGGGAGGGTAGGAGTCTTCGCAGCAGGAAAATTTCCCCGTACATCTTACAGCTTCAGCAACTTAATGGTGAGGCTGTGGGTTTCTGATGACTCGGAAATGTGTACGAGTCTTCAAGGATTATTGAAGGGAAGGGAAATGAGGGGGAGGTCCAGGGAAGAGTGAGGCTCACAGAGGACAGGAGAGGCACAGAAACAGGGTCCCAGCCGTCGGGCTCTAGTCCTTCCATTGGCCACTTCATCGATGGCCATGATTTTTTTTTTTAAGGCTTCCATTTCCCTGGGACATTTCCTCCCTCAAAAAGAGATTGCCGCTTGAGGTTCGGTTTATTCATGTTTGAGTATAAGTTCTGATCTGCAAATGTATATTTACATGCCGCGTGTTATACCCAGACGCACGCGTTCCCATCACCCTGGAGATGGACCAGGCCCTGCGGCCCGGGAACTGACACGAAGGACGCGCCTGCCACCTTCTGGACACTCTGAAGAACGCAAAGGATTTTTCCACAGGAAGAGGGGGAGTTTGATGAATTTCGTTTCAAATTTACTTCAACAGATGAGAATTTAGCCAAGTATCGAACACATTAATTTTTGCCTTTGCGAAGGCCCGCACGCCTTTGATCGTCACTCAGCGCGGTGTTTCCGACGTGGCCTTGGAGGCCTGGCCAGGCGCCACCGTCTGCGGGGTGGAGTCTCGCCGCCTCTAGCTGGGGTTCCTCGGTTTTGGCCGCTTGCCTTCCCACTGATGGAAGGTTTACAGAGAGAAAAAGAATCATTATGTCTGAAATTCTGCCAGGACACATCAGCGTGTTTCCAGGCTGCCATCTATCCTGTAACTCTCTGAAGATCCAATATTTAAAAAAAAAAAAAAATTGCAATGCACCTGCTTCTAAGGAGAACTACCTGTCATACGATCGCATGCTGTTATGAAGTCAGCGAATTTAAAATTTTATTTATTGGGGTTTACAACTTGAGTTTCTTCCCTTAGGCTCCCTGATCTCTGGCCCAAGTATGCCTGCTTCCAAGGTCACCGTCCCACCCCCCATAATCAGCCCCGAGACTTACCAGGGGCTTCGGACACTAGCTCTCCCCAGCGAGCTGAAGGCAGCACGACTGCGGTCATCGCCCTGAGTGGTTCAGCAGCTCTGCGATCTTCGGGGTCTTGTCTCATCCCACACAAAGCGCTTTTCAGGCCCAGTCTGACATTATGATACGGCCCTGTGGGCCCGCAGGGTCAGAGAGCCTCGCGTGCTGACTGAGCATCCGTCTTCCAGCAGAAAGGGGCACTCAGTGCTCCATGCAAGGGCAGGTGACGGCCAGGGCCGTGCGAGGCGGCGCACGGTGGAGTCTGCCACCTTGACTTTGGGGAAGACGGAGCATCTCGCCCTGGAAACATGGCTGCAGAAGCACATGAATTCTCCTCTGTCGCTTTTAGGTTTTCGGCGTCAGGACATAAGCTGGTTGGGTGTGGCCGTGGAAGAGGTTGCTCTCTGAGAGAGCCCTCCCTCATTCTCTGGCAAGTCACCTGCAGCAGGATTTGCCGACGTCCACTGAAGTCATCGAGAGGGTCCGCTGAAGTTGTTGAATACCAAAGGGTTGGTGCTGTGCTTGGAAGCTGAAATCGGTGACAGGCTCTTCCAAATGTTATCCTCTACCCCCGTTTTCTTCAACTTGTTTCTGTAGCTGCTCTGGTGTCCCACAGCTTTCTGGGGCCGTCCGGGGGCAAGGATGCGGCAGCGCTCTAGAAAAGTGGGGTGCGGGGTTTGTTCCATGGAGCACTTCACAGCTAGGGTGGCCTTTCGTTTCAGAGCTGTTTTAAAGCTGGGTCCGCACTGAGCTAACAGATGGGTAGAATGTGAAAAATGGAACGTTCTTGTGGACGCGATTTACATGTCAACTGTTTACCTTTAAGGGAAAAAATGACACCATCATTGTGCCTTGCCCATCGATGAGCCATGTCTCAGTGTTACGGACAAGCCACAGAGCCAATCGCAAGAAAGCCCACCTCTTAGCATGTTTCTTAGGCCTGGGAAACGTGTGTTAAGTAAAACTTTCTTCCAAGTTGCCTGCCCCACCCTGGAGGACAATGTCTCCATTATCTGAGGTTCATGCACCATGTGTGAAGATCCTGTTTGCTAAGAAATCTAATATTTTCAGGTGAGGGGGGACTCTGTGGTGGGGAAGTGCTTTGCTGGATGTTAAGACACTTGAGGTCTGGTTTCACTCTGCTTCTCACCAGCTGCATGTTCTGGCTAAGGGATCTCTGCAGCCTAAACGTCCTCATCTGGAAAGTGATTGGCATGATGATGTCTGTTGTCTCTTCCAGTTTTAGAATTCTATAATCTGCCTTCAGAGGAAGTTGAGGCATTTTTGAGGCACTTTCAGCATATAGATAACATTCCAACCATTTCATCTTGTATTTGCATTTAGTAGGCTTTGAAATATGTGAGCAGTTAAAATGGATCCTCTATCCATTTGTATATCTATCTTTCATCTGTCTATCTTTCCATTCCTCTATCTACCCAAACATATACATTAAGTTAGGTTATCAAGTGGGCAGATTAAGCTGTTCTCGAACACACTACCAAAAGTATTTCAGAATGAATTTGATAATTGATATATGAAGAATCTAATTAAAATGATCATTCTGAGAAAAATTAGCTTTATTAGCTTTTCTTACACTTATTTGAGGAGTTAATACTATATACATTGGTCTTATAATTTTTTAGGTCTTCTGTAAGTCTAAACTTGGAGATTATATCTCTATCTTGAGTTCTGTCTCTATCTTAGACCTCTCGCTACACACACACGCGCACACACACACACACACACACACACACACACACACACATGCTTATTTGACACTTATCTGCCAGGCACCTACTGAACACTTTACATACATTGAATCCTCAGCTTAACTTTAGGACGTAATACGACGGATTTGGGGCTTGTGGCTGTCCCCTCTGCATTCTCTCTGTCCCTTTCCTGTTATGTTTTGCTCTGACTCTCAGATCCATTCCTTTTGCCAAAGTAACTAGTGGCATATAAGCAAAGATAGTCCAATTAACAGAAAGCCCAAGTTTTTGGTTAGATGGCTTGGGAAGAGTTTCCTCTGTTTATTGAATATAAATGAGAAAAGATGAAATTCCAGAAGCGCCAGATGTAGTTTCCTACAACACACATGTCTAGTCTCACGTAAAAGAGCTAGATCCTCTTTTTCATGTAAGGAGGTCAATAAATGATATCTAAAATGCAAATATGAAGAAATATTGGTATAATCATATTAGTTAGAAATATGGAAGTAAGGATCATAAAAGATAGCTAAAAGAGCTGAAAATGTTTGCTTCTGAACAGCTGTTCTTATATGTCTTGTAGAATTATTTTAGTTTTTAAATTTATAGTTTCTTGACTTTGAGGAAGATTAACTTTTTAAAAAACAGCATTTTTGTTTTTTTTTTTACTTTGATGGATGCAAAGCTGGTCTCCATGGATTATACATACGGTCTCAGTCCTAATTTCTTTTTGCGCTCATTCTTTGATGCTGGTAGCTTTCCTCAAATGTATGCTGTCCACGGTTATGAGCTCATACTGAAGCGTGTGGCATTGGTTGCCAAAAAAAAAAAAAAGAAAAGAAAAAAGCTCATTGTAAACTCTGGGTGTGGGAGGGGCTTATTGAGAGGTGGCCTGAGCTGCTGAGTAACTGGCATGGCCTTCTTCACTAGGGTCCCCAGATGGCAGCATCAGTAGGCGTTTCTTTCCCCTTGGATGGGTCTTTTTACAGTGTGACCTTGCTGCCTTTCATCAAGAGGTGAGGCCCTTTGCTCTCTCCCCTGAATCTGCTAGGCCTTGGGACGGCTTTGACCAAGAGATTACGTGGCAGTGATGCTGGGCCAGTTCTGGGTTTGGTCTTTAGCCTTGCAGCCTCCTGTTTCTGGAGGCCACTCGCCATGTGAGAAGTGCAACTCTCCAGAGACCAGTCTGCCCGGAGAAGCCCAAGCCATGTGGACAGACTCTGGAGAACGAGACTCCTTGGGAAGAAAGAGAGAGAGAGAGACAGACAGACAGACACAGACACACACACACGAGTGACAGCGAGAGTAAGAGAGAGGCCAGGGACCACTTAGGTGCCAGGACGTGAGTGGGGGAGCTGGCTAGTACTGACTCCTCCGGCTGCAGCCGCCTTGGCTGACACTACAAGGTTCAGAGATGACACGGTCAGCTGAGCCCTTCCTTAATCCCTAACCCATAAAACTGTGAGCAAAACAAAATGATTATTTTAAAGCACTAAGTGTGGGGTAGGTTGTAATGCAGCAGTAAATAACAGAGACACTGTGTTACGTAGACTTTGCTTTCAGGCTTATGCAGACTCCGCCTTTAAGAGGTGCCAGGTGTCTCCTGTTCTCGAGCCTTCTGTTGTCCAGATCTGCCTGCTTCTGGTTTTTTAGGTTTCCCTTTCCTCAGGTCTGCTAAGTCAGCTGTTACTAGTCTATTTGCTTTTCAGCTTCCAAAATTTAATAATTTCTCGTATTGATTTCTTCCCTGCAGGTTTCCGTATTTTAGTCTCTCCACACTATAATTTTTGCAGCATTTGGCAGGCAGAGGCCAATATACACATTCAATCTGCCGCATTTAGCTGAATGTCCCCTACAAGTTTTATTAAGGACTTAAAATGACAGTGGTGGTTTGGGGCTTACGGTGAAGAGAAACAGTAGTTTTGGGGAGTGTTTTTGGCGCAGGGAAAGTTTTCTCTTATTCCTCCATGAAAGGTGGGAAGGGAGTAGGGCTGGTTCTGCTCAGAAACACTCCTGCGGGTGTGTGATTACTTTGGGACATGCCAGGTTGCTACAGTTGGCTCTGGGAAGTAGGCTCCTGGTTGTCAAGGGAAGGAAAGACATGCACGTACACCCCGTTGTGTGTGTGCAATTGGTAAGTTCGTGAAGATTCTTTTTTTTTTCTTTAAGATCTTTTATTGAGATACAGTTGACATACAATGAACCGCATATATTTAAAGTGTACAATTTGATATTTTTTTCTTATTAATAATGTATATATGGGAATCCCAATCTCCCAGTTCTTCCCCCCCAACCCCCCCCACTTTCCCCACTTGGTGTCCGTATGTTTGTTCTCTACATCTGTGTCTCTATTTCTGCCTTGCAAACCGGTTGATGTGTATCATTTTTCTATATTTTGCATATATGTGTTAATATATGATATTTGTTTTTCTCTTTCTGACTTACTTCACTCTGTATGACAGTTTCTAGGTCCATCCATGTCTCTACAAATGTCCCAATTTGGTTCCTTTTTTTTAACAGCTGAGTAATATTCCATTGTACATATGTACCACATCTTCATGAAGATTCTTGAAGAAGAAAGCAGTATGGTGACACTTTCTAGTATCAAGATCACTTACCATTCAAGTGTTAGCTCACCTAAAGGGAGGGTGACATGGCACATTAAATGTTTCTACAGAAAAGTGATTCTTAACTAAAAGAGGAGGAAAAAAAAAAGAAGAAAAGTAAAATGGGATTTTGTAGGTCATAGGAAAAGCAAAAACAAAAGTTCTGCTGCTTGGAGAGTTCCAAGTTCTTAGGTGAACATCTGAGAACTTCTCTGGCAACAGGAGTTAGAGTTTTTTTTTTTTTTAAATAAATTTATTTATTTGTTTTTGGCTGTGTTGGGTCTTTGTTGCTGTGGGTGGGCTTTCTCTAGTTGTGGAGAGGGGGGCTACTCTTTGTTGCAGTGCGCGGGCTTCTCTTGTTGCAAAGCACGGGCTTTAGGCGCATGGGCTTCAGTAGTTGCAGCGCACGGGCTTCGTTGCTCCACGGCATGTGGGATTTTTCTGGACCAGGGCTCAAACCCGTATCCCCTGCATTGGCAGGCAGATTCTTAACCACTGTGCCACCAGGGAAGCCCAACAGGAGCTGGAGTTTCTGAGAGGAAACGGATGAACCAGGCTTCTAAGAGGCTCCAGTTCAAGGTGGGATTGATGGAGGAAGATCCTAAACTCCCTCCTCTCGTGGATACTCCACATCTACGGCTCCATGTGGAACAATCTTTGAAGAAAACCTAAAAATGACTTCTACACTTTGGGCATATGAAAAAAGTTATAGCAATGCAGGTAGAAGAGGCTGAGACACGATCTTACACGAAATCCCACCCTCAGTGCTGTGACCTTCCATCAGGAGGGGACTCAAAACCTGGAGCTTCTGCCTGCGCAGCAGAGGGCTTGAGCCTCACATCAGGAGCCCCAGTCTTTAAGATCTGCTCCTGACAGATGAGCCCTCCCAGAACATGTAGCTTTCAGAACCAATGGGGCTGGCACCCTGAGATCCACGAGGCTGTAGCAAACTGAGAAACGGCTTTTATTATAAGAAACAACCAAGCATATAAAAGTGACCTTTTTTAAAAAACACTCCAAAAGGCAAGACTGAAACTTCCATTGAATTTATGTCATGAAATACTTGAGACTGGCTAGTTGAATTACGCCACAATAAAAAAAAAAAACCTGCCAAACTGAAGACATTTGCAGCCCTCATTGTTATGAACTTTTTCTCTGATTTGACCCTAGCCTCTTTTTCAGCATGAAAGCTATCTGGCCCTAAATTGGACAGGCGCAATCTTAAAATGAAATGTTGAAGGTGTCATTACTTGAGGGAGACACAAAAGTAATAGACTGAGAAACCAAGCCTAAAAACAGAGTTGCAGGGAAACAGAGAGGAGGAGATATTTGTGACATCTGAGGGTTGGGGAGGGGAGTATGAAAGTACCAGGGAAGTTTTTGGAGAAACCTTCTCGCTGGGTGAACTCCAAGGGAAACAAAAGTACATTCAGTGACTTGAGGCAAGTTCGTTAGGAAAGACTTGGGTTTGAGGTCAGCTCCTTGGAGCTGTGTAACCAAGAAATGAGAGAGCCCAGTTCAAGGAGGCTTTGGTGACTGAGAGATGCAGTGAACGTTCAATGAAAAGGAAGAATTAGCTTAAAAGTACAAGGGAATTTTATAGATCCTAGATAATTCTCCAGCTGGTGCGGAGTTCCAGGTTTTGGGACGAGTAAGCACTTCTCTGGCAATGAGACGACTCAAGGATGGAAAAACGAATCGGACAACTATAGCCAAACTTAAGGGAAGCAATATGGGGTTAGTACTTGAGAACATGGACTTTCTGGTCAGATATTCTGGGATTTTGGTCCTTGTTTCTCCCTGGCTAGTCATGTGATTCTGCACAAGTGACTTATTTTTTCTGAGCCTCAGCTTTCTTATCTTTAAAAGATAATGAAATGCATTTCATAGCATTATTCTGAGAAATCATTTGTTAAGCACGTAGCGGGTGCCTGTCGCACCACCGGCCCTTATCTTATTTGTAGCAGTTTATCTCTCCTCCCTGTCTTCATTGTAGCGGCTCTGGGCTGCTGTCCACAAATGCTTTGTGCTCCTTTTCCGTGGGAAACTCTTTCTGGGCAGTGGCTGCCCAAACAGGGACTACATTTCCCAGCCACCGCTGCATGCAGGTGGGCCATGTGACTGAGTTCTGGCCAATGGAAGGTGAGATGAGGTCATGTACATCACTTCCAGGCTGGCCCACAAACGCTTCCCAGGTGATCTGCCTTCACTCTTTCCCCCTCTGCTGGCTGTCTGTCAGGGGCCAGTGTGACCTTGGAAACCGTGTGTTGACCATGACACATCCTTTGTTCATCTGGGTCCTGAATGACTGTTGCGGAGCAAGGGTTTATCTGCCACGCCGTGGGTGTTACCTTCACTGTGTGGATGGCACCATCGGGGCTCAGGGTCTCAGCAGCCTGGTCAAGTCCACGCCCGAGAATAAGCTTTGGAGAAACCATCCAGCAAGACTCTCACGTTGCCAGGGACCGAGGTGGCAAAGAAGGGGGCTGTGGCTCAGCCCAGAGGACACACGATGGCTGACCTTCACGCTGTAAAAATACTCAGCACATGCAGTGTGTGGTCACGGATTTCCTTACGCTGCGTTCTAAACTGCCGACCGGGTGTGTATCTGGAGGATCTCTCGCCACGGGGTCGTGAGGGAGAGGCTGTGACCTTTGGAGGAGAAACTCCAATTTCCGGGGGTGTTGGAGCTTCTTTGTTGGTGACTCATGCTGGGGAAACTTTGCTTTTCAGACTCCTCCTTGGCCGGCTGAATCCCAGGGCACGGCGGGTCCTTCTGCTCCTCTACTGAGGGTTCGGGTTATTTAAAAAACTGAGCTACTTTGAAACATGTTGGGTGTTCAGATTCCATATCTAGGATGTAGCCAGGCTCGATTATCTCAAGGAAAACTCAGTGCCTGGGAAGTCCAAGCCATTCAGTCCTGCACGGCTTTCCCTCTCGTCATTTGTAACAGCGGGTCTCTCGTCATTATTTATTATTTATTTATTTTACGATAAACTACATATATTTAAAGTGTACAATTTGTTATTCTTTTTCTTATTAGTATCTCTTCATCATTTTTTGAGGAAAAAAACCCCAAACCACCAAACATCTAGGCCACTTCATAGAGTTAAGTACCCAACGACCTCATTGGGTGGTCTGATCTGCAGCGCAGAACAAACTGAAATCGTTCTCTAGGCGGGAGTGGGTGTCACTCCCTCGCCTTTATCTGGAAAATGGTGGTGAGGATGTGGGGACTGGCTGTGAAGAAAGGGAACGCCTGAAACTGCGCGTGGCCGTGGGGACTGGGCTGTTCTCAGCCGTGTCATTACTTGTCTGCGTCTTCCATCACTCTCCCCCATGTCTTCTCAAACGTTTGGTTTCTCCTTGGGGTCCTGCGATGCTAGCCTTGACGGCACAGCCATGTGGCTGGATGGGAGGGAAGCGATGGTGGGGGAATCGTGCACGTGGGATCCCACTGTTCTGCGTGGGTCTAAGTGCAGTCCACGAGGAGAGGGGGGAGTGTTTTAAAAATGGTGGGTCTTGGAAAACTGAAGAACCGGGAAGTGGACCTGACTTCCTGATGCCCTGACTCAGGCATGAATGTCAGAAAAGTCACCTCTATCATTTGATCCAACCTGAAGGCAAGTGTTATTTTTATAGTTTCCAGTCCCACACCACGGTCTTAACCAGAACCTGAATCTTTAACTGGGCTGGTAGTTGGCAGTCAGTGATTTTAGGTGCCTGGTAGAAGTAAACTCTTTTAAAACACATTCCTCTCTTTTATCATCTCTTCTCAAGGTCATAGTTAAGGCAGGCTTCATTTATGGACTCTGAGTGAGATGGTGAGAAAGAAAATCCCTCTCAGTCCTTTTAGAAAACAGTTACTGTCAGTGCTTTTGATGTGCATGACCAGGAAGAAGTAAAAAGTATCGGGGGATATTCAGGAATTAATCAGAAGTGTCAGGCACTTGAATACTGTGGTGTGTCACGGTCGAATAACAATGACAACATAGTACTGCTTTGGATTTTTCTCTCTAGTAAGTCATCTTGACTCAGTGTGAGACTCATGGCCTAGCAGGCAGCTAATTCTGTATGGAAGGCAACATTCCACGATGATCCCTAATGACCATACTCTTGTACAATGCCCTCCCCTTGCGTGTGGGAGGGACTTAAATATGATGGGATATCACCCTTGTGATCTGGTTTCTAATCAGTTGACGTTGAGTCCATCAAAAGGGAGGTTATCTCGTGTGGGTCTGAACGAATCAGATGTGCCCTTAAAAAAAGATAAAGCATCAGAGACCGTCCCCGATGGCTGGAGGAAGCAGGTTGGGAACTACCTGTGGAGTCCCCACGGCCAGGACCCTCCCAGGCAGCAGCCTCCGGGAGCTGAGAGCGGCCGTGGCCAACAGCTGGCGAGAAAATAGGGAACTTCCTGCCAATGACCTGGATGAGGCTGGAAGAGGACCTTGTGCCCCAGGCGAGGATGCAGAGCCAATCACACCTCGAATTCAACGTCATGAAATCCCAAGCACAAAACCCAGTTACACGGTGCCCAGATCTCTGGCTCAGAAACTGAGATAATAAATGGGTGTTGTTTTTAGCCAATACGTGTGTGGCAAAGCGTTACACAGCAATAGAAAACTGATACACTCTGTTATAAGCATACTTTTGTTTTTTTAAGTCTGGGAAATCAGCATGTGATTAATATAGGGCTGTAGGTCATTTCACTCTCAATACTACACTTGTGATGTAACGAAAAGAATAATATACTTTAAAAAAGAATAGTATCTTGTTTATCTTTGAAGAACTCACCAAAGTTCTGCATTTCTCATTTAATTACTAACTACAGAGATAATTTGGGAATATATATAGTTATATATATTTTCTGTGTGTACATTTATTTGAAATCTATATATACGAGGAGTATATAGCTTAGATGGATAGATAAGCAGATAGATAGATAGATAGATAGATAGATAGATAGATAGATAGATAGATAATACGTATATACACACACATGCACACACATACGCACAAAGAATTGCCTTATGCAATTGCTGGGAGCTGGCTAAGCAGATCTGAAGAGCAATCAGTCAGAAAGAGAGTATCAGAAGCAGGCTGGACACCAGTGGGCATGGACTGACACTTTTTGTCCACAGGCGGCAAGCTGTCCAGAAGGAAGGTCCAGGGGGAAGGGAGGACAATTGCAGGCCACGGGCTTTTTGTATCAAGACAAACCGAAGCCCTCATTTAAAAAAAATTAATAAACTTTTTTAAAGAGCACTGTTAGGTTCAAAGCAAAATTAAGCGGAAAGCACAAAGGGTTTCCACGTACCCCTGTTCCCACACTTGTACAACATTCGAGTGGCCCATTTGCTACAATCGATGTACCTACATTCACGCATCATCACCCCTCAGAGTCCACAGTTCACGTCAGGGCTCACCCTCGCTGGTGCACATTCTGTGGGTTTGCACAAACGTGTAATGACGTGGGTTCCCCAGTGTAGCATCACACAGCGGGATGTCGTTGCCCTAAAAGTCCTCTGTGCTCACTCCATTCACCTCTCTGCAAACAGCACCTCTGGCAACCACTGGACCATTTGCCATCTTGATAGTTTTGCCTTCTCCAGAACGCCATGTAGCTGGAATCATATAGTATGTACATTTCAGATTGGCATTTTTTGTTTAGTGATATCCTCAGCCTTCTTTGAAGAGTTGTCTAACTGACTGAGTCAGGCCCTCCCTGGATATTCTCCTTCTCGATGAACTTAAGGGCAACTGAGGAGGGACGTTAATCACATTTTGCAAAACTCCTTCACAGCAGCACTTATATTAGTGTTTGACTGACTAAGTGGGAAAACTGGTGTGCAAGCTACAAACTGGGCCTCCTTCCCTTCTGTCCTCCAGCTTTCCTGAGAGAATATTTTCTGCAACTCATCTTAGCCAGAAATATGCTAGAAAGGGACTTCGGGGACTGTAGTCAGGCTTAGTTAGTCAACACATTAAAAGTCATCAGACATATACATCTTTGACAGTTTCTCGATCAACTCTCATTCTATCAATCCAAATTCATTAGTTCATACCCGTACTTCCAATTCCAAGCTTATGCCTCAGGATTCATTTTAGCGTTCCTCCTTCCCCTGTTTAAAACTTCGTCCCCAGAGAGTAAGGCACGTGGCTCCTGTTACCCTCAACATACTCAATCTGTTCCATCAATTGACAACCTCCGCACGCTCCATCCACCCCTACTTGCCCTCTCCCCCTCACTGTCTTGCTGCCCAGCCTCCTGGGCAAGCGGCTACCCCCTCACTGACTCCTCCTCGGAGGCTGAAGGCTTTGCACACAGACAAGAAGGGGAAGAAGTGAAATGTGCCATTGGAAGGGAGGGTGGGAAGAGAAGAGTGGACAGGAAGGAAGGATGTTAGTTTGAAATATTTTAAAGTTCTTTTCCTTTTCACACTTCCTTGTTTTCCATCTCACCCTTATTCAACCAGTGGTATCCATTACGGGAGGGAAAATTCAGATTGTTAAATCAGGAATGCAAAGAGTTAAAAACAAGTGCCTACTCAGCCTTTGAGTTCACAGCAACACAACACATCTTTAAACCTTGGCTTTATCAAGAGAACAGTGTTTTCTAAATTCCAAATGCTCCCTTAAAATATAAAGAGGCTGGCTTGGTGGACTATGTCCAAGTATAGAGGAGACAGCTAATCGCATGTAAGGGATGCTCCTGCCAAATAGGAAGAGAAAGTGGAAAGCCTTCCTCTGCAGGAAAGAGGAGTTGTAAAAGGATGGAGAGTGCGGTGAAGATGCTGCCTTAGGCCTCAGCCTGGGGAGGCCTGTTGGAAAGAAGGTGAACCTCAGATTGCTGAGGGAATAGCTAGAAGCAGAGATTCCCTGTGCCCTGCTGCCCATTTGTAACTTTAAGAGGAGGTTGCATTTTAGGGTCCCCCCTGCACCCCCGTGGCAAGCGCAGTAGGGCAGTGACGGGGATACAGCATGCTTAGGCAGAAGGAGGCTTGAGACCGAGCCACCTGTTCTCCATGGCTTGGAGGAGGCTCTTAGGGACACCGATGTTCCAGTGTCCTCCCGTTGTGCCCCTGTCCACAACTCCATGAGGCACGCGGGAAGTAACTGAAAGTGCTTCCTGGCAACCTTGCCAACTGGACGGCTGGAGCAAAAGAAAAGGGACTTTGCAGGTGAGGAGAGCAGGCAGCCTTCCCGGGGGCGGGGTGGGGTGGTGGACAGAGAGAGAGTGACAGCCGCACCTCAAGGAAGCCGTGGCCCCAGGGAGAGCTGAGAGGGGCCTGTGAGCAAGTGCCACTTCCCGCCAGGCCGAGAGCCCGGGTCCACAGTCACGGCGGCGGAGGCTCCCCGCACAGCAGCGAGAGTGCGGGCAGAAGCCAGGCCCAGGGGTGCTGGGGTCAGGACCCCGAGCAGAGGGCAGCGTGTGTGCTCAGGGGTCCTCCACCCAGCCCACGAGGGTATTTATGTCTAGCCCTGCACCGAGACGTCACCCTGAGGGGCACGGGACGGTGAGGGAAATCCTCTCCAGGCGTGACGCCTCCGCTCTGTGAGTGCGTCTGGACATAGAAAAGCTGTTGAGCCGAAAGAAATTGAGTTGATCACGCAGTCTTTTACATGAAAAATGCTCTCTTTGCCACCTCCTCTTTCTTTTTCTTTTTTTAAATAAGTGTATTTATTTTTATTTATTGGCTGCGTTGGGTCTTCGTTGCTGCGCACGGGCGTCCTGTAGCTACAGAGAACAGGGGCTGCTCTCCGCTGTGGTGTGCGGGCTTCCCGTTGCAGAGGCTGCTGTTGTTGCAGAGCGCAGGCTCTAGACGCACTCAGGCTTCAGTAGTTGCAGCACGCAAGCTCAGGAGTTGTGGCGCACGGGCTTCGTTGCTCCGCGGCATGTGGGATCTTCCCGGACCAGGGATCGAACCCCTGTCGCCTGCATTGGCAGGTGGATTCTTAATCACTGTGCCACCAGGGAAGCCCCCACCTCCTTTTTCTAAGACCACCACCACTTCACTGCCACTCCCAAGGAATCAGGGAATGAAACTGCAGGAGCAGTTTGAGACGGATAGTGGAAAATGAAGGGCCGCACGTTTTAGCTGTCGTGTACACACATGGGCCCCAACACATCACATAAACAGCTGCGCTCCTCAGGCCGCACCTCGGGCCGCACCTCGGGGAGTGAGAGCCATGTGGCCACCGTGCTGCTCTGTCCTGGAACCACACACTTAAGTGCCCCCGCTGGAATTCCTTTGGCCAGGCTTTCGCTGATTCAGCAGATTCCTCGGGCCCGGCAGCTCCCTCGTGACAGAGATGCCTCCCGCAGGGAATGCGCGTCTGGCGAACACAGCCCGCGATTTGCAGATTGTTGCGGTATCTGTGGGAAGGAGGATTCTGCATCTTTTTCCAATTTAAGAAAATTTCTTGCCGCTCTCTGGGATGCTGTCGTGTGGCTCTTGACATCCGAATGAACTGATACAGTTCTAGCAGGATGCTGCACGTTCCTGTGGCGGGTGTTTTGCAGGGATGTGCGTGCCGTGTTCAAGGTGAGCTTGACGCCTTGGGATTACTAGCGAATCTGCTTTACCTGCCAGAGAACTTTTCCTAAAATAGGTGAAGGTTTTGGTTACTTTCTGGTTGTTCCTACAGTGGTAATTTCCGTGTGCAGAATCAGAAACCACCCCTGCGGGGGCGGTGCTTCCATCTTCCTTCCACATCTTGCAGCGGTTTGTGAAGAATGCTGTCCTCACCATGAATGTCTAGATCAATTCTATGGACATTTCCTCCTTATTTCAAAAACTGCAGAGAACAGGGATTTTGTGATCATTGATCCAGAAAGTCCCTAGCACTTTAGGAACGTCTAACAATAAGCAAAAGCAATGAGAGACGTGAAGGCTGCCCTGTACTTAAGAAAACTCAATTCTGCTGCCCCATCCGATTGGCTGCCTAAGTGTAAACGGAAGGTGTAAAAAAACGGATGTGGAAACTTGTGATGAATTCCTTCTCTCCCAGACCTACTGGGAAATGCCTCTGGGAATTCGTCTTTTAATTACCTACAATAATACTGTGCATTTAATCTCTTCATAAAGTAAATACTGCTACTGGTAGACGTCTTAGTAGATGAACCACCAGAATCATCTCTACTTGAGAGAACAAAAAAGAAGTGATACGTAGTTTTATTAACTTCTCATCATGTTTGTTTCTTGCCGGGTCCAAGCCTTCTTACCAATCCAGGTTCACTGAATATGAACTCATTTTTCCTTTCTGATATTTTCCTTAAAGGCTTTCATTTTAAGAGTTGAAATCATCTTGAAGGAGGTAAAGGAAATATTGGATAAAAAGACGGAGCTTTAAGAAGGAAGGGAAAACACGTTGCTTCCTCGGAGCGGACGTTGTTATTGAGAGTGTTTACGAAGAGAGGATAAACACCACGGCAACAGGACAAACGATGGGTTGCACCCCAAAGGCTGGTCCGTCTAGCCATGTGTTGAACCATAAAAGAAAACAAAATCAACCCAATTTTCCTTTGGAGAGGCTTAAGCGGCAGAGGGAGTGAGGTCAGCATCCATTGTACAGCTCAATGGCAGAATGCAGAAGGTATGGAAAAATTCTGAATTTTACTTCCTGCCGTGAAATCCCCAGCAGGGTCATGCAGAGGAGAGGGAGGGGCCCGGCCTCGGGGACCAGGTCTGGGGAGGGGACGGGGAGGCGCTGGCCCACAGCGGCTGGGAGTGAGAGCCCTTCAGTGAGACGTGAAACGGCGTGCTCTCAGAGGGCTCCGGCACCACCGGCTCCTCCCCTTCACTCCCCACACCTTCTTTGACCTCACGTTTTCACCAGAGACAAGGAGAAAAATCATCGTAACTGCTCGTTGGTGAGCGTTCACCACACGTGCGACACCATTCTACATGTTTCACTTGTTTGTCTCATATAAGACACTGGGCTACTAAGACGCGGACAAGTTACATAGGAATTGATGACAGAGTCTCAATTCATGTAGGGTCTTCTCCCCATGGATTAGCACGTGGAGAAAACGGGGTGAGCAACGAGATCAGACTTCAGGTCTTGAACGGCTCAGGTCCGAGGTTGTTTATCAGCTTTGTTGCCTAAGAGACTTGAACTCTAGGGCTTGCGTTTACGGGTGTGGTAAAAGCACGCGACAGAAGGCAAGGAAATGGGACACCTGGTCATACGACCACGACCACCTTCGGGAGGGTGGGGCAGAGATGGTGAGCTGTCCGCAGGTGCTGGCCGTAGCCGTCCAGCAGGGTCCAGCTACATTTCCTAGACCACTTTGTGTCTGGGTGGGGCCACGTGTCCAATGGAACATGAGTGGAAGTGACACAGGTCTCTTTCAAATCGGTGTAGTTAAAAAGCGTGTCTTTTCTCTGCCTTTTCTCTCCCTGTCTGCCAGCCGGATCTTGACACCCACGGTGACCTGGGAGCCCTGCGTTGAAGATGGCAGAGCTCCTGAAGCCCAAGTTCCTGAAAAGCTCCTGTGTGGAGCAGAGACCCACCCGCCCACCCCCCGCTTCCCACGCCCTTCCACGCCACACCTATCCCTGTACACTGAACAGGAATACCTGTTTTATTTTGTACATGACATAAACGCACATAAAGAAACAAATGTTTTAGCCACTGAGATTTCTGGGTTTACCTCTTAACAGCAGCTAGGGTAACTCTAACTAATAACAAGACTATTTTGCACTATTAAATTATAAAATTGTTAGTTTCCTTAACAACAGAAGATTTGGTAGCAAAAGATGCACGTTGGAAAGAGTTCCATTTTAGATGGATATAAGCAAATTTTTAGAAATCGCAGCAAAAAAAAAAAGTAACCATCTTTTTTTTTCTTGGAAAACTAGCTTTAAATATTTCATAATTTCAAAGAAAAGCAGGTAGAATTTGAAAGTGCAAACCAATGGACAGAAAAATAACTTTCATTTCAATAGTGCTTTATAATTTTAAAGTATTTTTCTTCTCCTCAATTTATTTAAGGCTTACAGTAACTCTGGAAAGTCCTGTAGCCATAATAGTGATGATTATTAAAAAAATAACAGTGAAGGTTTTGAGCGCTCTATTCCAGGCTCTGTGCTAAGAGATTTATCTGTATATCTTATTTAATTATGACAACACCACCCCAGAGATCGGCACTGTAATTACCCTCATTTTAAAAATGAGAAAATTGAGGCCTACGGACATTAAAGGCCAAGGGACACGTCCGATCCTGGGGAGGGGTCACGTCAGGGGCCCGGCCGGAGGCGGGCTGGGGCGGCTGTGCCCCTCACCTCCGCGTCACGCCGGCTTCCGCCCTGCGCCCGGCGTGGCTGCCCCTTGTGGCTGAGGCTGTTGAAATGAGCAGCTTGTTCCAAACTGCCAGGGTCTGTCAAAGGCAGATTTTCTGACTCTGGCGTGAGGCCTCGTTCAACTTGGAATACCATAAATTAAAGCAAACACGGACTTGGTTATGGGGGAGACAGTCCATATTTTTAGAGTGTTTATAGAAAGGAAGTAATTTTGACCTGGCAGAGGAGCTAACTGAAGGTAGTTTTACACTCCTGTTTCAAAAGGAATCCTTTAAATGGGGGAAATTCCCTGGTGCTGGGTCTCTCTGCGGGAGATTCAGGGAGAGCACCCCCTGCTGCGCCCGTCCCAGCCCTTTCAGAAGCAGATTTTGTAGATTATCTCCCTGGGCTTGCTGCCTTCTCAATCTGATGCACGAAGATGCTTGGTATTTGGCAAAATTTGACCGGTAAGAAAGCATCTGTGTGGTTAGCTGTTGTGTCTGACTCTTGCTGGGAGGTTAAGGCCCGTGCTGATGTCGGGACCCCCACATCCCATCTGTCTCCATCCTGACACAACAGACGCGCCGTCAGGAGGAGAGGCACCAAGCGCGGCTGGGCCGCACGTCAGTCAGCGGGCTTCCAGAGTCACACCTCCTGGGTTCAAGGCCCGTCTCCGTCATGTTCTGGTAAGTGACCTTGGACTCTATGCCTTAGTTTCCTCATCTGTAAAACAGGTGTCTTAGTCAATTTGGGCCAGTATGACAAAGTACCATAAACTTGGTGGCTTGTACATAACAGAAGTGTATTTCTCACAGTTCTAGAGGCTGGAAGTCCACGACGAGGGTGCCGGCCTGGTCGGGTACTGGTGAGGACCCTCTTCTGGGTTGCAGACCGCCGTCTTCTCATTGTATGCTCACAGGGCAGAAGGAGGGAGACAGAGCTCTCTGGGGCCTCGTTCACAAGGCACGGATCTCACTCACGGGGCCTCCGCCCTTACGACCGAATTACCTCTCCAAGGCCCCACCTTCTCGTACCGTTGCCCTGGGGGTCAGGATTTTAACATGTGAATTTTGGGGAAGTGCACACATTAGGTCTAGTGCACTGGGGAGTAAGGCTTTAGCGTCATGGGGACAGGCAGCACACGGCATGGCAAGAGCGCAGGCTTCGACATGATTCGCTCTAAGGAAGTGTCTGAACAAGGACAGAGCGTCCTAAGGAAAGAAGGGCGACAGAGTCTTCCTTTCCTTTTTAAAGCTCCTTATTGGAATATGATTGCTTTACACGGTGGTGCCAGTTTTCGCTGTACACCAGAGTGCATCAGCTGTGTGTACACACATATCCCCACATCCCCTCCCTCCCGTGACTCCTCCCACCCTCCCCATCCCAGCCCTCTAAGGCATCACCCGTCATCCAGTCCATCTCCTTGTGCTCTGCAGCAGCTTCCCACCGGCCATCTAGTCTACCCTTGGTGGCGTACAGGACATCGTCTCCTTGTTGGTTTGAATCGTCTGGTCATAATTTCGCCAGTGCCTGTGGACACTGGATCTGGCCTAGCAACAACGGTTTGAAGGAACCAGTCGGCAGTAGGTTTTGACGACACAGGCCCAAGTCTAAGATGCAGACGTTGGCGCCAGAGCCCCCGGGAAGCAGCCGCGTCCTCGTGGCGACCAGCCCGCCTCCGTCTGGAGAAGAGCCAACAGGTGGCTGCTGGGGAAAGTTTCCCACGAACGTGTTCTTTTTTTCTTCTCATTCTCATGTTTTTCTGCTCAGAATTAAAAAAAAAAATCCTGCTGTGGTCATTTTGATTTCACCACAGGTGTTTTTTCGAGGCGGAGGGGGTGTCAGGCTAGCCCATTCAAAATCTAGTTAGGGGGAGAAAGCAGCTGCTCCTCAAGGCAAAGAAAGGACACGCTCTGTGTCCACCTCCCTCTCCTCCCGGCCATGAGGTCTCGCAGCCCACGGCTGCCCTGGGGGAGCGCGGCCCCCGGCGGGGACAGCCTCCGGGAACCCATGTGCTCAGCAGGCCTCCCGGGACGCGGAAGGCAGGAACGGGCAGGGCAGGCGAGGCCGGGAGGCTGGCGGGAGAAGCGAGCGGGGGGAAAGGGAGTGATGGGGCCGCTGGGCCCTGCCTGAGAGCTGGGTGGGAGGTTAGGCGGCTCTGGGCAAGCAGAGCGCTGCTTCCAGGGAGGGCTGGGCGAGAGGAAGCGGTGACGCCTCAGCTCTGGAGCTTTGCTGGCTGGAACGCGGCCCAGTTCCAGCGGGTCTCCTCTTCGTCCCCGTGCCTCTTCCTGCCTCTCTTTCTGGAAACGCAAGTCCTTGGGCCTTCTTTGTATTTCTGCTTGGCTAACGAGTTTCCATCGCCGTTCAGAGTCGCTGAGCCCTTTCCTCTGACTCCTTTCCAAGCTCACCATCAAGACTGGACCAGAGCAATTATTCTCCCTTTTCAAGTACGTAAGTTATACGTAACCTTCCCAAGGGAAGAGCGCTGGACGGGGAGGCTGGAGCTCCAGCATCGTCTCCACTCGGGTGAGCGTGTCACCGCTGCGGTGACGAGGCTGGTGCACCTGCCAGACACCCCCCCGGGACGGAGGCGCCGGTCCCCTCGCCGCAGGGGCTACTGGCTGCTGACGGCTCGCGGCCGAACCCACCTATAAGCACCGCCTGGAGCTGTGGTTCTTCACAGGGACGGTTTGGTGCCCAGGGCATTTGGTAATGTTGGTAGGCATTTTTGGTCGTGGGATGCGACTGGCATCCAGCGGGTAGAGGCCGGGGACGCTGCCCGACCACCCACTGTGCGCCGGACAGCCGCCTGCAACAGAGACTCAACCAGCCCGGAAGGTCACTAGCGCTTCAGGTGGAGAAATGCTGCCCTAAGGAGCCACTTTACCTGAGATTAAACCCCCTCCCTAGAGGCAGCCTCTGTACCTTAACGGGTTTATGGCCAGGTACAAAAGTCTGACCCTTGCTTCAATGTAGGGCTTCGAAAAGGCCTTTCCAGCTCAGAGCTTTTTATGGGATTGGCTGAGGTCTCTGCGGCGGCTGTATCGCAGTTCAGCGTCTCCCGCTGCCCCGTCTGGCTGCTTCCGTGATGCTGTAGCCTGAATATTTGTGTCGTTTCCGCCCGCCCCCCCCCGTTTCGTGTGCTGAAACCTAATGCCCAACGTGATGGCATTAGGAGATGGGGCCTTTGGGAGGTATTTAGGTCCTGAGGGTGCAACCCTTATAAATGGGATTCGTACTCTTATAAAAGGGAGCCTGCAGAGCTCCCTAGTCCCTTCCACCACGTGTGGACACAGTGAAAGGACAGCCGTCTACCAACCAGGAAGCAGGCCCTCACCGGACCCTGAATCTACCAGAGCCTTGATCTTGGACTTCCCAGCTTCCTGAACTGTAAAAATTAAAGCTCTGTTGTTTGCACGATATAATCTACGGGATTTTGTCATAGCAGCCGGAATGGACGGAGACACCTCACAGATGATGAGAAACTCCTCCCCAGCAAACCTCCTGCACACAGATCCCCATCGCAGAGTCCGGCCCCGGGGGCTCACTCTAAGACTCTCGGAGTGGGACGCGATCCTCGGACGCAGACGGAAAGCGTCCCCTGCTTCCTACTGGCTAAGGCAGGTTTCACCGCTCTCACCACCTCCTACGCGTAACGTGTGGCAGAAATCGCTAGCTGTATCCAACGTCTCTTCTCCCATTTTTATGTCATAACGCAGATTTTAACAGGGCATATGCTGCCTATGTGCTTGGTTAGGCGTGATAATGTGACCGTATTCTGACCGACAGGAGGTGAGCAGTGCTGATGTGTGCGCCTTCTGGGCTGGGCTCTTATGGAAAAGGATCGCATCCCCTGCTCTCTGTTTTCCCCTTTGGCTGGACTGCAGATGTAGTGGTGGCAGCTGGAGCAGTTCTCACAAAGGCCTCACGCCGAGGATGTCAAGGCAGCAGGATAGAAGGACTGGGGTCCCGGATGACTTTCGTGCCAGCATTCAACCTCTGGGCTGCTTTTTAGGGCTGTTATGTGAGCGAGAACTCTGTCATAGCAGCTCACCCAGTACAGGCGTATTCTGGAGATATTGTGGCTGCAGTTCCAGACCACAGCAGTAAAGTGGATATCGCAATAAAGCCAGTCGCCTGAATTTTCGGTTTCTCTGTCCATATAAAAGTTATGTTTACACTGTACTGTTGTATATGATGTGCGCAATCGCATTTTGTCTAAAAAAGCAGTGTACACACCTTCATTAAAAATACCTTATTGCTAAAAAATGTTAAACCTCATCTGAGTTTTCAGCAAGTCACGCTCCCTGCGGGCGGAGATCTGCTTCTGCTCTCCTTGATGACGGCGGCTGCCGGCTGGGCAGGGGGGTGGTCGCTGGAGCTTGCAGTGGCGGTGGCAGTTCCTTAAGATACGGCGACGGTGTTCAGAATAACCCCAAACAACTGGAACAGTAGCATCGAAGGTCGCTAGTCACAGAGCCGCATGACAAATACATGAGGAAAAAGTTGGAGGTATCACGAGAATTACAAAAATGTGACACAGAGACACCAAGTGAGCGATAGCCGCTCAAAAAACGTTGCCAATAGACTTGCGTGACGCAGGGTTGCCACAAACCTTCAATTTATAAGAAAGGCAGTATCTGCGAAGCACATTAAAGTGCAGCAAACGAGGTCTGCCTGCGTGTAAGCTATATACGTCCTTAGCATGATAAAGATGATGATAAAGGCTGTAAAAGATGTATTCTTCTTAGTGACGTTTCATTAATCCCATTTTAAATTTACATTCTCAAAATCAACCACATAATTGTATGACTGAATCCTATGTCTACATAGTATTTTATTATCTAAAAACAGAGAGTAAAATTGGGAGTGAGGGTAAGTGTATCAGAATCCCCTACAGACTTGTTTCAAAAATATACATATTCCTCTCTTTGCTCTGCAGAGATTATAATATACCCTTGGGATGGAGTATATTCCAGGCAGATGTTTTGAAAACTTAGGGTAGTGTGTGAAACTCAGGTGCATTACCTTGCCTCATTACAGGAAGCACAGAGCAGGAATTCAGTAAATGTCTTTTGAGTAATGAACAAAATTCCTGGGGTTGGAGATATATTATATACTATGGAATTTTTCTTCTTTTTTAATTGCAGTGCCAACAGCCCCTTGTGAGAACTCAGAAGGCAGGTGTGTGTTCCCAGGACATAAACATATAAAGCTCAGCAGATGTGTAAATATCTAAGAGGTAAAGAAAAAGTAAGAGCAAAGTTAGGTAGAACTCTACCAACTTGCTTTTAATGGACATATTAATAGATATATTTTAAAACTGTGTTTGAAGTCTAAAATTTCTCAGAGAGATTCAGGTGTATTAAAATAAGGAAGTGATATTGTAAGCAGACACGGTAGGTACATTAGATAACCCTATGATTTTGGCCAAAGATTCACTTGGTACTTATGTAAAATATTTATAGGTAGGTGACATTAGGCTAAAACTTTCATAGCCTATAAATTTGTTTACTGCCTCTAACGTAGAAGTGTCCGTACACATTGGCTCAGTAGTTGTATCTAGTTATTTCAAATAGCTATGTAAATCCAGACTAGGAGGTAATACAGATCCTATTATTACATAGAACCTTATTTACGCCTCTTGTTGAGCTCACAACTTGGGTAGAGGGTGGGATGATGCTGAGAGCTCTGCTTCAGTGCTTGTTTGCCCGGGTGTCTCTGTTGTTGGTGCCTCTCCTGGAGTTCAGCGTTAGGGCTCCGGTGCTGTTTCCCTGCACTAGGCCCCAAATGCCTCAGGCTGCAACTGTAGCAGCCTCTTAGGTTCAGTAACCGGGCCCCTGCAAACCAACCTGAAAAAAAAGATGGATTGATGGGAAGAAAGAAAACCCAATTTATTTACACGTGCAGTGTGTATACATGTGGGAGAAACTCGGTGATGAGTAATTCAAAGGGATGGTTAGACACGGGAGCTTGTGCACCATTTTAACAAGAGCGATAAAATTGTGGAAAAGCGATAAGACAAAGGAAAAGGGGTTTAGGCTCTTGGGGTGGCAACCTATGGGAAGATAAATATACGGAGGACTACGGAATATGAGTTGTTCAGTAAGCGTTCTTATGCAGATTCCTCTCAGTGCTCAGAGTCTAGAGTCTCCGGTAATTAAGAGTTTTGCCCTTTTCCTAGATTCCATATACATGGGTTAGCATACGGTGTTTGTTTTTCTCTTTCTGAGTTACTTCACTCTGTATGACAGTCTCTAGGTCCATCCACCTCACTACAAATAAATAACTCAGTTTCGTTCCCTTTCATGGCTGAGTACTATTCCAGATGCAGATGTAGAGAACGGACTAGAGAACACCACGGGGATGGGGAGGCTGGGACGTAGCGAGAGAGTAGCATTGGCATATATACGCTACCAAATGTAAAATAGATGGCTAGTGGGAAGCCGCTGCAGAGCACAGGGAGACCAGCTGGATGCTTTGTGACAACCTAAAGGGGTGGGATAGGGAGGCTGGGAGGGAGGCTCCAGAGGGAGGGGATATGGGGATATATGTATACGTGGGCTGACTCACTTTGTTGTCCAGCAGAAACGAACACAACACTGTAAAGTAGTTATACTCCAATAAAGATGTATTAAAAAAAAAAAGAAGAGTGTTGCCCTTCTAGGTACAAGAGGTGGGGGGGGGAGCCCATGCACAAAGTGAAATTTTGACTCCGTTTTAGGCAAACGGGGGGCAGGGCAGAAAGCTTTTGTGTGGCTTTGGTCTGTGTGTGTGTGTCATGTTGTGCAGATAATCCCCATGCCAACACGGCAGGCTTGGGGGTAGCATATTCTGATCCCCTCCACAGCCCAGCGGGCAGGACATGGGCGGGAGTCCAGACGTCACGCTACCTTTTACCCTTTGGGTTTGTCCCTTGCGCTGAAGCCCCCTCCTCCTTCCCTAGCATCACCCTGCTGCTTGCTGAGGCTTTTTCATGACCCGCTGGACCGTCTAGTCTCTCTGTTACTCATGGACATTTTGCTTCATCTTCTCTTGCTAACAGCCTCAATCGTTCAGTATTTGGAGGGAAACTGGGACATCTTCCTGTGCCAGGCTAAGTCAGGATTAACTCCTCCATGGATGAACTGCCTTTGGGTCAGTGATCACCTGGCCAAGGGCTGTGTACCTGTCCCCCGATCTCATCCTGTCATTTCCCCAAGCACAGGCCACAGGAAGGGCAGTATTTGCTTAGAAGAGGAAGCTGGGCACTTCTAATGATATGGGCAGTTGCCACAGAAAGGCATTCCTATTTGTTGGAGATCAAATTCCAATGTGTCACGAACAAACTACCTACTGGACTTCCCTGGTGGCGCAGTGGTTAAGAATCTGCCTGCCAATGCAGGGGACATGGGTTTGATTCCTGGTCCGGGAAGATCCCACGTGCCACGGAGCAACTAAGCCCGTGCGCCACAACTACTGAGCCTGCGCTTTAGAGCCTGCAAACCACAATCACTAAAGCCGGTGCGCCTAGAGCCCGAGCTCTGCAACAAGAGAAGCCGCTGCACTGAGAAGCCCGCGCACCGCAACAAAGAGCAGCCCCCGCTCACTGCAACTAGAGAAAGCCTGCGTGCAGCAACAAAGACCTAATGCAGCCAATAAATAAATCAAGACCCCAACACAAAACAAACTACTTATTAAAGAGTCTGCCTTGAAAGGTTTATGCATTTCTGTAAGATCTTAATTTAGTTGAAGATGATCTTTCTTGATTTTTGCATGTATTTACTGACTTCAGAGGAGATTTAGATGTAACTTCCAGACCTCTGTTACGTATGCAGAAATCCTATAAAGGGAAGCAGGGTCAATCAGCCTTTTAATGTGTTAAGAATGTGGAATGTTGAGCGGATGGTATCAGAGTTAAGAAATTCCACATCTTAGGGGTGATGAGCATAGTCTCATGGGGGTATCGTGGTGATAAAATCAAGTCACCTATATAATGCACCCAGCATTCAATAGATGATCAATACATGCTGGTGGTTATTATTCCTTGTGGACTCAAAAGTCTTTAAGTTTTGAAAACACTGATCCTTGAATGGTTTGGTTTTTCTGTTTTCATGGTTTTACTTGGTCAATTTCTGTCATGGAAAAGTACAATTTCTCTTATCATTGAGACATAACTATCCAATATCCAGATCCAATATCCAGATCCAATATCCAAAGGAAGGCAGAGCACTCTAAACGCTTTGTCCTCAGGCACTTAGCCTTCATTGCTGAAAGCTTCCAGTAAAGTGTGATTAATGATGGCTCGTTAAATTATTTTAAGCAGGGATAGTATGTGCAACTTTGAATACAACTGAGATAAACACATTTTGTTTATCAGAAAAACTGAGCAAAAGTCAACCTTATTTTCTACTCTGAAACAGCAAAACACATAGTATCACGCAGCCCTTTAAAGAATTGAAGCTGGGGAGGAAAAAAATCTTTTCCTCTGCTCTCTTAGGTTCAATGATGGAGGCTTGTGAATTAACGTGACAAAGACAGGTTCACAAGAGAAAAGGTATACAAAGATTATTTTAAATTTTACACATACTGGGTCCCCATAGAAAAAAAGTGAAAACCCAAAGAAGCAATTAGATCTAGGGGTTTACGCGCTATGTTAACAAAGGGCGATACATTGCGGAAAAGTGACTAGAAAAAGGAAGAGAGGTTTGGGCTCCGAGGGGCAGTAGCTTGTGGGGAGGTAAATGTGTGGAGGAAACTAATGATGAGTAAGGTTTACTTAATAAGGTTTCTTTATGCAAACGCATCCTGCTGCCGTCTCCTGTGGGCTGTTCTCCTTTTGGTGTGGGGGATGGGGACACCTTCACAAGGGAATTCATATCACCTTTTTTTTAAAGTTCTTTATTGGAACATAATTGCTTTACACTTTTCTACTAGCTTTTGAGGTACACCAACGTGAATCAGCTGTATTTATACACATATCCCCATATCCCCTCCCTCCCGCGACTCCCCCCCACCCTCCCCGTCCCGGCCCTCTAAGGCATCACCCATCATCGCGTTGCTCTCCCTTTGTTATACAGCAACTTCCCACTAGCTATCTGTTTCACAGTTGGTAGTGTATATATGTCAATGCTACTCTCTCACTTCGTCCCAGCTTCCTCTTTGCCCCCCGCTGCCCCAACCCTGTGTCCTCCAGTCCATTCTCTGCATCTGCATCCTTATTCTTGCCCTGTCACTGGGTTCATCAGTACCAATTCTTCAGATTCCATATATATATGTTAGCATACGGTATTTGTTTTTCTCTTTCTGGCTTACTTCACTCTGTATGACAGACTCTAGGTCCGTCCACCTTGCTGTGTCACCTTTACAAAGGGAAATTGATGCCCGGCTTTAGGCAGATGGGGGAGGGCAGAGAGCTCCTCCTGTGCCTGCTATTCCTCAATTGCCTTCAGCTCAAAATAATCCTTATTTCAAAGTGACAGGTTCTGATTCCCCTCAAGGTGTAACGTCTGTGTAATTGACATGGAAAGATGTCCACAAAGTATTGTTAAGTTAAAAAAGTAAATTATATAACAATTTTATAGTATGTTCCCATTTTTATGAAATTGTAAATAAGTATAATCAAATACATTATTTGTACACAGAAAAATAATCAGAAAAGTACACAAACTTCACGGTGATTTTCTCTGAGGGCGTTATGGGGGGTGTCCACTTTGTATTAAGATACTTGAGTATGGTCAACTTTTTACAATGAACAGATTTTGACAGCTTGGAATTATTTTGAAGTTATAAAAAATAACAAATATTAAAAAGTGAAAACATGCAAGACAATCGATTTGAAGCAAATCTTGCAAAGTATGCAAGGTGATTAAGCAGAACGAGGGTTATTTTTAGTTTTTTTTTTTTTTAATTTTATTTATTTTTTGGCTGTGTTGGGTCTTCATTGCTGCGCGCGTGCTGCGTGTGGGCTTTCTCCACGTGTTATGAGCGGGCGCTAGTCTTCATTGCCGTGCATGGGCTTCTCAGGGTGGTGGCTTCTCTTGTGGCGCATGGGCTCTAGGAGCGCTGGCTCAGTAGTTGTGCTGCACAGTTGCTCCGCGGCATGTGGGATCTTCCTGGACCAGGGATCCAACCTGTGTCCCCTGCATTGACAGGCGGGTTCTCAACCACCGTGCCACCAGGGACGTCCAAACAGTGGATTTTTAGGGCAGTGAAACTACTCTGCGTGATGCTATACTGGTATATATGTGAGTATATTTGTCCAGTTTTAAAGAATATACAACATGAAGAGTGAACCCTAATGTAAATTATCGACTTTGGGTGATCATGATGTGCTAATGTAGGTTCGTCAGTCATCACAAATGTAGCACTCTCACGGGGGATGTTGATAACGCATGTGTAGGGGTAGAAGGTACCTTTGCACCTTTCTCTTAATTTTGCTGTGATCCTAAAGCTGCTATTTTTTTAATTATTTATTTATTTATTATTCTTTTTGAGGTACACCAAGTTCAATCATTTGTATTTATACACATATCCCCGTATGCCCTCCCTCCCTCGACTCCCCCCCACCCTCCCCGCCCCAGTCCTCTAAGGCATCTTCCATCCTCGAGTTGAACTCCCTTTGTTATACAACAACTTCCCACTGACTATCTATTTTACAGTTGGTAGTATATATATGTCTGTGCTACTCTCTCACTTCGTCTCAGCTTCCCCTTCACCCCCCGCCCCCTCCCAAACCTCGAGTTCTCCAGTCCATTCTCTGCACCTGCGTCCTTGTTCTTGTCACTGAGTTCATCAGTACCATTTTTAGATTCCGTATATGTGAGTTAGCATACAATATTTGTCTTTCTCTTTCTGACTGACTTCACTCTGTATGACAGACTCTAGGTCTATCCACCTCATGACATATAGCTCCATCTCATTCCTTTTTATAGCTGAGTAATATTCCATTGTATATATATGCCACATCGTCTGTATCCATTCATTTGTTGATGGGCATTTAGGTTGCTTCCATGTCCTGGCTATTGTAAATAGTGCTGCAATAAACATTATGGTACATGTTTCTTTTCGGATTATGGTTTTCTTTGGGTATATGCCCAGGAGTGGGATGACTGGATCATATGGTAGTTCTATTTGTAGTTTTTTAAGGAACCTCCAAACTGTTTTCCATAGTGGCTGGACCAACTTACATTCCCACCAACAGTGCAGGAGAGTTCCCTTTTCTCCACACCCTCACCGACATTTGTTGTTTCCAGATTTTGTGATGATGGCCATTCTGATCGGTGTGAGGTGATACCTCATTGTGGCTTTGACTTGCATTTCTCTGATGATGAGTGATGTTGAGCATCTTTTCATGTGTTTGTTGGCCATCTGTATGTCTTCTTTGGAGAAATGTCTATTTAGGTCTTCCACCCATTTGTGGATTGGGTTATTTGCTTTTTTGGTATTAAGCTGCATGAGCTGCTTGTATATTTTGGAGGTTAATCCTTTGTTCATTGTTTCATAGGCAACTATTTTTTGCCATTCTGAGGGTTGCCTTCTAGTCTTGTTTATGGTTTCTTTGGCTGTGCAAAAGCTTTTAAGTTTCCTGAGGTCCCATTTGTTTATTCTTGATTTTATTTCCATGATTCGAGGAGGTGGGTCAAAAAGGATGTTGCTTTGATGGATGTCATAGAGTGTTCTGCCTATGTTTTCCTCTAGGAGTTTGATAGTGTCTGGCCTTACATGTAGGTCTTTGATTCATTTTGAGTTTATTTTTGTGTATGGTGTTAGGACGTGTTCTAATTTCATTCTTTTACATGTTGCTGTCCAATGTTCCCAGCACCACTTATTGAAGAGGCTGTCTTTTTTCCATTGGATATTCATGCCTCCTTTGTCAAAGATAAGGTGCCCATGTGTGTTTGGGCTTACTTCTGAGTTCTCTATTCTGTTCCATTGATCTTCCTTTCTATTTTTGTGCCAGTACCATACTGTCTTGATCACTATGGCCTTCTAGTATAGTTTGAAGTCAGGAAGGCTGATTCCACCAACTCCATTTTTCCTTCTCAAGATTGCTTTGGCTATTTGGGGTCTTTTGCATTTCCATACAAATCGTAAGATTTCTTGTTCTAGTTCTGTGGAAAAAGCCATTGGTAATTTGATCAGGATTGCATTGAATCTGTAAATTGCTTTGGGTAGTACAGTCATTTTCACGATGTTGATTCTTCCAATCCAGGAACATGGTATGTCCCTCCATCTGTTTGTGTCGTCTTTGATTTCTTTCATCAATGTCTTAAAGTTTTCTGCATACAGATCCTTTGCCTCCTTAGGCAGGTTTATTCCTAGGTATTTTATTCTTTTTGTTGCAATGGTGAATGGGAGAGTTTCCTTAATTTCTCTTTCTGCTCTTCCATTGTTAGTGTATAGGAATGCAAGAGATTTCTGTGCATTAATTTTGTATCCTGCTACTTTACTAAACTCATCAATCAGTGCTAGCAGTTTTCTGGTAGAGTCTTTAGGGTTTTCTATATGTAATATCATGTCATCTGCAAAGAGTGACAATTTTACTTCTTTTCCAATTTGGATTCCTTTTATTTCTTTTTCTTCTCTGATTGCTGTGGCTAAAACTTCCAAAACTATGTTGAATAATAATGGTGAGAGTGGACACCGTGTCTTGTTCCTGTTCTTAGAGGGAATTCTTTCAGTTTTTCCCCATTTAGAATGATGTTGGCTTTTGGTTTCTCATATATGGCTTTTATTATGTTGAGGTAATTTCCTTCTATGCCCATTTTCTGGAGAGCTTTTATCATAAATGGATGTTGAATTTTGTCAAAAGCTTTTTCTGCATCTATTGAGATGATCATATGGTTTTTATCCTTCAATTTGTTGATATGATGTATCACATTGATTGATTTGCATATATTGAAGAATCCTTGCATCCCAGGGATAAACCCCACTTGATCATGGTGTATGATTTTTTTAATGTGTTGTTGGATTCTGTTAGCTAGTATTTTGTTGAGGATTTTTGCATCTATATTCATCAGTGATATTGGCCTGTAATTTTCTTTTTTTGTGACATCTTTGCCTGGTTTTGGTATCAGGGTGATGGTGGCCTCGTAGAATGACTTTGGGACTGTTCCTCCTTCTGCTATATTTTGGAAGAGTTTGAGAAGGATAGGTGTTAGCTCTTCTCTAAATGTTTGATAGAATTCGCCCGTGAATCCATCTGGCCCTGGGCTTTTGTGTGTTGGGAGATTTTTAATCACTGCCTCAATTTCCGTACTTGTGATTGGTCTGTTCATGGTTTCTATTTCTTCCTGGTTCAGTCTTGGAAGATTGTACTTTTCTAAGAATTTATCCATTTCTTCCAGGTTATCCAATTGATTGGCATATAGTTGCTTGTAGTAGTCTCTCATGATCTTTTGTATTTCTGTGGTGTCCGTTGTTACTTCTCCTTTTTCATTTCTAATTCTGTTGATTTGCATCTTCTCCCTCTTTTTCTTGATGAGTCTGGCTAATGGTTTATCAATTTTGTTAATCTTTTCAAAGAACCAGCTTTTAGTTTTATTAATTTTTGCTATGGTTTCCTTCCTTTCTTTTTCATTTATTTCTGCTCTGATCTTTATGATTTCTTTCCTTCTGCTCACTTTGGGGTTTCTTTGTTCTTCTTTTTCTCATTGTTTTAGGTGTAAGTTTAGGTTGTTTATTTGGTATTTTTCTTGTTTCTTAAGGTAGGACTGTATTGCTATAAACTTCCCTCTTAGAACTGCTTTTGCTGTGTCCCATAGGTTTTGGGTTGTTATGTTTTCATTGTCATTTGTTTCTAGATATTTTTTGATTTCCTCTTTGATTTCTTTAGTGATTTCTTGGTTGTTTAAGAGTGAATTGTTTAGCCTCCATGTGTTTGTATTTTTTGCAGTTTTTTCCTGTAATTGATATCTAGTCTCATGGCGTTGTGGTCTGAGAAGATGCTTGATATGATTTCAATTTTCTTGAATTTGCCGAGGTTTGATTTGTGATCCAAGATGTGATCTATCCTGGAAAATGCTCCGTGTGCACTTGAGAAGAAAGTGTAGTCTGTCGTTTTTGGATGGAATGTCCTATAAATATCAATTAAGTCGAGCTGGTCTAAAGTGTCATTTAAAGCTTGTGTGTCCTTATTTATTTTCTGTTTGGATGATCTGTCCATTGATGTAAGTGGGGTGTTCAAGTCTCCCACTATTATTGTGTTACTGTCAAGTTCCCCTTTTATGGCTGTTAGCATTTGCCTTATGTATTGAGGTGCTCTTATATTGGTGACATAGATATTTACCATTGCGATATGTTCTTCTTGAATGGATCCCTTGATCATTATGTAATGTCCTTCCTTGTCTCTTTTAATAGTCTTTACTTTAAAGTCTAATTTGTCTGATATGAGTATTGCTACTCCAGCTTTCTTTTGGCTTCCATTTGCATGGAATCTCTTTTTCCATCCCTTTACTTTCAGTCTATATGTATCCCTTGGTCTGAAGTGGGTTTCTTGTAGGCAGCATACAGAAGGGTCTTGCTTTTGTATCCATTCAGCCAGTCTGTGTCTTTTGGTTGGAGCATTTAATCCATTTACATTTAAGGTGATTATTGACATGTGTGTTCCAATTACCATTTTCTTCATTGTTTTGGGTTTGTATTTGTAGGTGTTTTCCTTTTCTTGTGTTTCCTACTTAGAGAAGTTCCTTTAGCACTTGTTGTAAGGCTGGTTTGGTGGTGCTGAATTCTCTTAACTTTTGCTTGTCTGGAAAGCTTTTGATTTCTCCCTCAAATCTGAATGAGATTCTTGCTGGCTAGAGTATTCTTGGCTGTAGGTTTTCCTCTTTCAGGACTTTCAGTATATCCTGCCATTCCCTTCTGGCCTGCAGAGTTTCTGTAGAGAGGTCAGCTGTTATCCTTATGGGTTTTCCCTTATATGTTATTTGTTGCTTTTCTCTTGCTGCTTTTAATAGTTTTTCTTTGTGTTTAATTGTCATTAGTTTGATTAATATGTGCCTTGGTGTATTTCTCCTTGGGTTTATTCTGTATGGGACTCTCTGTGTTTCTTGGACTTGGTTAATTATTTCCTTTCCCATGTTGGGTAGTTTTCCACTATAACCTCTTCAAACATTTTCTCAGACCCTTTCTTGTTTTCTTCTTCTTCTGGGATGCCTATAATTCGGATGTTGGTACGCTTAATGTTATCACTGAGGTCTCTGAGACTGTCTTCTATTCTTTTTATTCTTTTTTCTCTTTCCTGCTCTGTGGCAGTTATTTCCCCCATTCTATCTTCCAACTCACTTATTCGTTCTTCTGCCTCAGTCATTCTTCTGGTTATAGCATCTAGAGTATTTTTAATTTCAGTTATTTTGTTATCCATTGCTGTTTGTTTTTCTGAGTTCTTACGAACTGTTTCCTGTACTTTCTCTATTTTGTTATCGAGATTTTGTATCATTTTTACTATCATTACTCTGAATTCTTTTTCAGGCATTTTTCCTATTTCCTCATCATTTATTTGGTCTTGTGGGTTTTTTTTCCTGCTCCTTTGCCTGCACGGTGTTTCTTTGTTTCCTCATGGTAGTCCAAACTTTTGGGGTTTCTTGTCCTGGCGATAGAGGTGTTTATAGAAGACTGTCCAAGCCTCAGGCTAATGTCCGAGTGTTGGGTTAAACAAATACTAAGTCTAGGAAACACATACATGTATAAGACACACAATTACTGAATCCATTAGGACATAAGGCTCTGGAAAGACCTGACAGAACCCCAGTATGCTATCAGATATTCAAAGAGAAACCCAACAGAAATTCAAAACCAAAACAGGACAAAATAGAAACAAAAGCAAAAACGAACAAACAAATAACACCTTACACATACAAACACTAATCCAGGGAGGTTTTGTAAGCTAGGATCAAATATAAAAAAGAGCTAGAGTACCACCAGACAGAATGGAGATTCTCAGAATGAAATTAGATAATTGTACTAAGAACTAAGATAAAGACAAAAACCTAATATTAAATACCAAGGCAGTGCATCATCTGGAGAATAGAGCAAGGAGTCTGAGCAGATCTATAGTGTTGCTTATAAGTATGTTAAGATAAAATAAACTAAAAATGGCTGGAAGAAAGGGGAACAGAAGAGCGTAGTGTGATTGGAAATATGCAAATAAAAAGAAAGGAATAGAAATGTATAAAAGATAGGGATGAAAGGAAGGTAGGAGAGATATTGTTCATACTACCAAAAACTTCACTAGAAATAGAAGTATACAAAAAAGGCAAAAAAAAAAAAATAGAATAAAAAATAGAATTAAAAAATATGTTATAAAACTTGTAGATCCCTTAGGAATAAGATCATAATTAATAAAGGAAAAAAAAGAGAAAGAAAAATCCAGAACTGATCCCAGAATGGACCAGTTCAATAGGATTGATACTCATATTTCTGTTTCCTTAGAGTCTCAGCTGTAAGTGTTCTTCTACTGACCTTGGGTTTTTTGTATTATTCTGTGACCAGCAGAGCTTCCTTTATTGTTCGTCTGTAAGCGTCGGTGTATGGGGAGGGAGAGGGTACAATAGTGGCTCCTTCCCCTGGGAGTGAGTGAGCAGTGGCGCACTGTTGTTTCATTTGGGCTTGCAGGTGCCTGTTGCAGAGGGACCCCGGTGGCTCAGGTGTAAATAGAGAGTCTCAGAGTTGGGCCTCTCTCGGGGTTATTTTTTTTTTCTCTGCAGCCTCTCTGCTGCCGGAGTTCCAAGGGGTTTTAATCTAGCTCCTCCCGAGGGCCTGAGGGTCCCTGTTATCCCTGAGCACCTTAGGTGGCCCACAGGGCGTCTGTCACTGTCTGTTGCAGAGGTGCCGAAAGAGAGAGAGAGAAGCTACGCTCGCAGCTCCTCCCCCCTGCCCGTGAGCCTGCAGCCTCCAGCTGCCATCATGGCCTGGCAGCTCTCAGGGGCTGGCACTCCTCGCCACAGACCTCTTCCCTCCTGTCCTCTGGTTCCATCACCTTACTGGCAACAATGTTTCTCACCCTGAACCAGCTCTCTGGTTCCCACACTCCCGCTCCCGGACCCTCTGTTCAGCTGTGGATCGATGTCTGGGTCCGGGAACGCTGAGCTGCAGTGCGGACCCTCCGTGTGTTTCTCACTCCCTCCCGTCTGCCACAGCTCCGCCGCTTCACCCTCTTTGAGCCCTCGTAGATGCCTCCCTACCGGTTATGTCGGGCTCCTTGCAGTCCTTTCTGGTGTCCGAGGTTGTGTGCTGGTGTTCAGCTGCTTCTCTGTGGGAAGTATTGCATCTTTTGGTGTGTTGCCAATGCATCTGTGGAGAGGGATGCATTCCACGTCCCTCTACTTTGCCGCCATCTTTTCTCCTTCTCTCAGGTTCTTTTTTTTTTTTAACTGACTGACATTTATTTCGGTTCATCTGCCACTCAGTTTACTGTTTCCAATATTTTGGCTACTTCAGACAATTTTTATTGCTTATTACCAGCTTTTCTGTTTCAATTTATCCTCCACTTCTAGAATACAGGTGTTAAGGACCCCACTGTGGCTCTTTGGTGGCTCCCTCCCCTCATACATGCTCCCCAGCTGGCGCTCAGCTTCTCCATCTCAGCCACCTGCCTCCAGCGCCCAGCCTCTCCTCAGCCCAGGGGTGGCTCTGAGAGGACTTGGGGGACCGTGAGGATGCCCCTTTGCGGGGAGATATGGTTAGTTCTTGGATCTAGGTTGCTGTTCTTGCCCAACGGGGCTTGCCTGACCTCAGGGCAGTATTGCAACCCTCGCACTGTAGTGTGCATGAATATTAATGGGGGTTTTGTTCAAATGCAGAGTTCTGAGTCCTAGCTCTAGTGACTCTACTTAGGGAGAATGGCATGGGGCCCAGGAATCTGCATTTTACTCAAGTGTCTCGGGGCTTCTGTCCTGCCCCCAGGGGTCTGTGGGAATTCTCCAGGCACTGCACTCAGGGAGGGGCTCCCTAGTCCACCTGTTGTCAATTAAAATATTCATCTGTTTTATAATTAAGCATCTGGTAAAATTTTATTTGAGGAAATCTGTCTACCCACAGCTAACGATCCAAATCTACCAGACACCTCTTTTTGTATCATGATTTGAAAAACCTTTCCCAGCCCATGATTCCAAAAATAAACAAGCAAGCAAGCCTACCCCCAAACTCACTTATATTCTTTTCTAGCTTTGTTGTGGCTTCCTTTTCTCACTTTTAAAAGACCATCTAGAATTTTTTAATTATGTGAAAGGGTCCATCTTAGCTCTTATCCCAAAGAGTTTACCACTTTATATTAGCAATATTTATTAAAATAATCTATTTTGCCACAGATTTGAAATGCAGCCTTTATTATATGCCACATACCTGCCTGAATCTATTTCTGGGTGTCTTAGTCCCTTGATAATAGCAGCTGTTCTTCTCCTGCTACCATTCTTTCTTATGATACCTTTATAACACACTACATTATCTGGTAGAGCAGGTTGTCTTGTTACTCTTTTCTTTGAATATTTTTTCATATGTTGACCTCTATATTTAAAAGAATATCTTGTACTTGGTTCTGGAAAACTCTGACATCTTAATTAGAATTTCATTCAATTTATAAATTAATCTGTCAGAGGTGGGAAGGAAGAAAAATCGGCATTGAGTACTGAGTACTCCCTTCTAGGAAAATAATGTGGATTTCAATGTAATCAATACTCTATGTCCCTCAGTTAAGCTCTGTTATTGCCTTCCTATGGGATCTGTACATTTCTTGTCAAGTGCTCGGCACAGAAGCAGTACAGCAGCATGGTGAGGCAGGTGGGCTCTGACATCCGGTGCCTAGGTTTGAAGCCTGTCTCCTCTTACCAACTGGGAGACTTTGAGAAAGCTGCTTAACCTTACTCACCTCCATTTTCTTTTCTGTAAAATGGGGCTGTACCAATAATACCTACCTCAGAGAGATGCTTAAGAACTAAATACATTAGTACGTGCAAGGCACTTGGAACATTTCTGGCGTGCACTGAGTGTACTATAAATTTCAAGTTAAGTGCTCTTTCCAGAGCTGTAGCTGTCTTATCCAGAAGTTACTTATGGATTGACAATAGGCATACAGAACACAAGTGATGACCTTGAAATGAGAACCACAGAAGCATATAAAACAGATGGGTCAAAGATAATCAGAGATAATCATTTAAAGTACTGAGGATTTCCTGGTATGCACGAGGCCGAACAGCCTCTATGAAGACTGTCTTCTTGAACAAAGGCAAAGCCAGGGTTTATAAAAAGTTAAACCCTCAACATTTCACAAGAAAAAGGGATCAGTTGACTTAGGCCCGTCTAGTTCAGGGTTGGTCAGCATGCAGTGGAACTGGCCGCTCACTGCCTATTATGCTGTGGTTTCTCTAGGAATTATGTGTTCCCACCACAGCTCATCCTCTTTACTCAGGCTCTAACCCAGAGCTAATTCTCTTTCATTTTAGACAGTCTTCAGTCACTTGCTCGTCTGTACTCCAGTGTATAAATGATTATTTCCACATATTTAACTATAATTTTATTTTTGTAGCTTAACCCAGTAGACTCTGAACTACCCACAATAAAACACTGGTATCTGCTCACCTTTGTCTCCAAGGGCCATCACCAGGTTCTAGTACCTACCAAGAACTCGACAAATGTTCCAGCGAATGAAGAAATTTCCCAGCTTACACAAAAGCTGGAGTTGGGGGTCTTTTGAAGAGGCACAGTGTGCTGACACCTGGAAACTAAGTGATCTTAGTTCACCCAACCTCTGTGGGTATCTGCTTCCTCGTTTTAAAAGGAAAAGTTTGGGCCATGTCAATGGCTTTCAACCCTAGTTGCATTGGATTAGAACCGTCTGCGGAATTTAACGATCTCTAATGCCGAGGCCCCAGCCCAGGCTAATTGGGTCAGGATCTCTGCTGTTTAGGCACAGGGATTTTGAGAAGCCCCCTGCCCCCACCCCCCACCCCCCTACCCCAGCAGGGAATTCTATTACACAGCCACACGGAGATCCACTGGGCCTGGAGTTCTCTCCCACCTACCACTATCAGGAACATCTGATAAAGTGAGCAAGACGCAAATAAAAAAATCTCTCGTCATCGGGGGTCACCTCGTGAAGCAGCAAATATTCTCAAGGACTTTGTCCTTGAGAGGACGTCATTATACTGTGTAGTCCAGAACATAATTGCTGCCCGTAATGTGATTCAGCAAGTAGAGATTTGGTGAGTATATTTTAGTAAGAGATACACAAAAATGCATTAAAAATTTCAAAACGCTTTGATGCTTAATGGGATAAATTTGTCGTCTGGCAAAGCCACACACGTGGAATACCGCATGCTTCACGGACACCTGGTCATGGAGCTACACTGTGGTCACTTTCACATTTTAAGCAGTCTGGTATGTTATGAGGCTTTGCGCTTTCTTGTTAAAGGATGGAGATTAAGAAAGAAAAAAAAATAAGAAAACAAACCAGAAACTTCTTCCTTGGCCTCATGACCTCCTCCGCCCATGGCTCCGTGTCTCTGCCCCTTCACAGGAGACCATCTCAGCTGCGATGTCTGCCCTTCCTACTTCACACCCATCCTTTTGCTCACTTGAATCCAGCTTCTTTCCCGCCGCAAAATGGAAACTCACTTGCACGGTCATTACCAGTAGATACTTTTTGTCAGTTCATCTGTCGGTTCAGCCAGCAGCTTTACACGTTTACACTCTTCTCTCTTCTGGTTTCCCTCCTACCACTGTCTGCTCTCCTAAAACTCTTTTGCTGGCTTTTCCTTCTCAACCTGGTGACTAAATGTTGGGATGCTTTGGGTCTACCACTCTGGATGCTGGTTCTCTGAATTTTTGTTAGAAATAGAAGCTGATGGGCTTCCCTGGTGGCTCAGTGGTTAAGAATCCGCCTGCCAATGCAGGGGACACGGGTTCCATCCCTGCTCCAGGAAGATCCCACATGCTGCAGAGCTACTAAGCCAAGCCTGTGAGCCACAACTACTGAGCCTGCACTCTAGAGCCTGTGAGCCACAACTATTGAGCCCATGTGCTGCAACTACTGAAGCCCACATGCCTAGAGCCGGTGCTCCGCAACAAGAGAAGCCACGGCAATGAGGAGCCCGTGCACCACAACAAAGAGCAGCCACCACTCGCTGCAACTGAAAGAAAGCCCGTGCACAGCAAAAAAGACCCAACACAGCCAATAAAATAAATAAATAAATAAATAAAAAGAAAAGAAATAGAAGCTGAATATCTTGACTTGCCCTATCACACAGCAGTTCAATGGCTTAGCAGTGGCACAGTTTTATTGTAATTTTTCAAATTGCAGTTGAAAATTTCTGACCCAGATGGAGAACAACCATCTTCAACCACTATTATCAAACATTGAACAACTTTGGAAATTTTGTTGGAGACGTCGTAGTGTTTAAGTCAACCTAAATTTACAATACAAAACAGTGCTTACCTGTGAAACTTACACATGAAAAAGTCGTTGTGATAACAACTAATGTTGTTTGAATCACAAGAAATGTCAAGCTCTAAATCGTACCGATGTTGTCTTAGGTCAGTCTCACAAGGCAATAGAGATAAAAGCAAAAATAAACAAATGGGACTTAATCAAACTTATAAGCTTTTGCACAGCAAAGGAAACCATACACAAAACAAAAAGGCAACCTACAGACTGGGAGAAAATATTTGCAAATGATGCGACCGACAAGGGCTTAATTTCCAAAACATACAAACAGCTCCTACAATTCAATAACAAAAAAACAACTGAATCAAAAAGTGGGCAGAACACCTACGTAGTCATTTCTCCAAAGACGACATACTGATGGCCACAGGCACATGAAAAGATGCTCATCATAGCTAATTATTAGAGAAATGCAAATCAAAACAACCATGAGGTGCAGTGAGGTCCACCCAATACCGGTCCGAACAGCCATCATTAAAAAGTCTATGAATGGAGAAAAGATGGTGGCGAAGTAGAGAGACGTGGAGTGCATCCCTCTCCACAGATGCATTGGGAATGCACGGAAGGATGCAGTAATTCCCACAGAGAACCAGCTGAACACCAGCAGACGGCCTCGGACACCAGAAAGGACTGCGGGGAGCCCGACATAGCCGACTTAATCTTCATTTAATCCAATACTTGGACATTAGTCTGAGGCTTGGACACTCTTCTATAAACACCTCTATCGCCAGGACAAGAAACCCCAAAAGTTTGGACAACCATGAGGAAACAAAGAAACACCATGCAGGCAAAGGAGCAGGAAAAACCCACAAGACCACATAAATGAGGAGGAAATAGGAAAAATGCCTGAAAAAGAATTTAGAGTAATGATAGTAAAAATGATACAAAATCTCGATAACAAAATAGAGAAAGTACAAGAAACAGTTCATAAGAACTCAGAAAAACAAACAGCAATGGATAACAAAATAACTGAAATTAAAAATACTCTAGATGCTATAACCAGCAGAATGACTGAGGCAGAAGAACGAATAAGTGAGTTGGAAGATAGAATGGGGGAAATAACTGCCACAGAGCAGGAAAAAGAAAAAAGAATAAAAAGAATAGAAGACAGTCTCAGAGACCTCAGTGATAACATTAAGCGTACCAACATTCGAATTATAGGCATCCCAGAAGAAGAAGAAAACAAGAAAGGGTCTGAGAAAATATTTGAAGAGGTTATAGTGGAAAACTTCCCCAACATGGGAAAGGAAATAATTCACCAAGTCCAAGAAGCACAGAGAGTCCCATACAGAATAAACCCAAGGAGAAATACACCAAGGCACATATTAATCAAACTAATGACAATTAAACACAAAGAAAAACTATTAAAAGCAGCAAGAGAAAAGCAACAAACAACATGTAAGGGAAAACCCATCAGGATAACAGCTGACCTTTCTACAGAAACTCTGCAGGCCAGAAGGGAATGGCAGGATATACTGAAAGTCCTGAAAGAGAGAAACCTACAGCCAAGAATACTCTAGCCAGCAAGAATCTCATTCAGATTTGAGGGAGAAATCAAAAGCTTTCCAGACAAGCAAAAGTTAAGAGAATTCAGCACCACCAAACCAGCCTTACAACAAGTGCTAAAGGAACTTCTCTAAGTAGGAAACACAAGAAAAGGAAAACACCTACAAATACAAACCCAAAACAATGAAGAAAATGGTAATTGGAACACACATGTCAATAATCACCTTAAATGTAAATGGATTAAATGCTCCAACCAAAAGACACAGACTGGCTGAATGGATACAAAAACAAGACTCTTACATATGTTGTCTACAAGAAACCCACTTCAGACCAAGGGATACATATAGACTGAAAGTAAAGGGATGGAAAAAGATATTCCATGCAAATGGAAGTCAAAAGAAAGCTGGAGTAGCAATACTCATATCAGACAAATTAGACTTTAAAGTAAAGACTATTACAAGAGACAAGGAAGGACATTACATAATGATCAAGGGATCCATCCAAGAAGAACATATCACAATGGTAAATATCTATGCCACCAATATAGGAGCACCTCAATACATAAGGCAAATGCTAACAGCCATAAAAGGGGAACTCGACAGTAACACAATAATAGTGGGAGACTTGAACACCCCACTTACATCAATGGACAGATCATCCAAACAGAAAATAAATAAGGACACACAAGCTTTAAATGACACTTTAGACCAGCTCGACTTAATTGATATTTATAGGACATTCCATCCAAAAACGACAGAATACACTTTCTTCTCAAGTGCACACGGAACATTTTCCAGGATAGATCACATCTTGGGTCACAAATCAAACCTCAGCAAATTCAAGAAAACTGAAATCATATCAAGCATCTTCTCAGACCACAACGCCATGAGACTAGATATCATTTACAGGAAAAAACTGCAAAAAATACAAACTCATGGAGGCTAAACAATTCACTCTTAAACAACCAAGGAATCACTAAAGAAATCAAAGAGGAAATCAAAAAATATCTAGAAACAAATGACAATGAAAACACAACAACCCAAAACCTATGGGATGCAGCAAAAGCAGTTCTAAGAGGGAAGTTTATAGCAATACAGTCCTACCTTACGAAACAAGAAAAATATCAAATAAATGACCTAAACTTACACCTAAAACAACTAGAGAAAGAAGAACAAAGAAACCCCAAAGTGAGCAGAAGGAAAGAAATCATAAAGATCAGAGCAGAAATAAATGAAAAAGAAAGGAAAGAAACCATAAGAAAAATAAATAAAACGAAAAGCTGGTTCTTTGAGAAGATTAACAAAATTGATAAACCATTAGCCAGACTCATCAAGAAAAAAAGGGAGAAGATGCAAATCAACAGAATTAGAAATGAAAAAGGAGAAGTAACAACGGACACCTCAGAAATACAAAAGATCATGAGAGACTACTACAAGCAACTATATGCCAATCAACTGGATAACCTGGAAGAAATGGATAAATTCTTAGGAAAGTACAATCCTCCAAGACTGAACCAGGAAGAAATAGAAACCATGAACAGACCAATCACAAGTACGGAAATTGAGGCAGTGATTAAAAATCTCCCAACACACAAAAGCCCAGGACCAGATGGGTTCACGGGCAAATTCTATCAAACATTTCAAGAAGAGCTAACACCTATCCTTCACAAACTCTTCCAAAATATTGCAGAAGGCGGAACACTCCCAAACTCATTCTATGAGGCTACCATCACCCTGATACCAAAACCAGGCAAAGATGTCACAAAAAAAGAAAACTACAGACCAATATCACTGATGAATATAGATGCAAAAATCCTCAACAAAATACTAGCCAACAGAATCCAACAGCACATTAAAAAAATCATACACCATGATCAAGTGGGGTTTATCCCTGGGATGCAAGGATTCTTCAATATATGCAAATCAATCATTGTGATACATCATATCAACAAACTGAAGGATAAAAACCATATGATCATCTCAATAGATGCAGAAAAAGTTTTTGACAAAGTTCAACATCCATTTATGATAAAAGCTCTCCAGAAAATGGTCATAGAAGGAAATTACCTCAACATAATAAAAGCCATATATGAAAAACCAAAAGCCAACATCGTTCTCAATGGGGAAAAACTGAAAGAATTCCCTCTAAGAACAGGAACAAGACAAGGGTGTCCACTCTCACCACTATTATTCAACATAGTTTTGGAAGTTTTAGCCACAGCAATCAGAGAAGAAAAAGAAATCAAAGGAATCCAAATTGGGAAAGAAGAAGTAAAATTGTCACTCTTTGCAGATGACAGGATATTATATATAGAAAACCCTAAAGACTCTACCAGAAAACTGCTAGCACTAATTGATGAGTTTAGTAAAGTAGCAGCATACAAAATTAATGCGCAGAAACCTCTTGCATTCCTATACACTAACAACGGAAGAGCAGAAAGAGAAATTAAGGAAACTCTCCCATTCACCATTGCAACCAAAAGAATAAAATACTTAGGAATAAACCTGCCTAAGGAGGAAAAAGATCTGTATGCAGAAAACTTTAAGACATTGATGAAAGAAATCAAAGACGACACAAACAGATGGAGGGACATACCATGTTCCTGGATTGGAAGAATCAACATCATGAAAATGACTGTACTACCCAAAGCAATTTACAGATTCAATGCAATCCCGATCAAATTACCAATGGCATTTTTCACAGAACTAGCGCAAGAAATCTTACGATGTGTATGGAAACGCAAAAGACCCCGAATAGCCAAAGCAATCTTGAGAAGGAAACATGGAGTTGGTGGAATCAGGCTTCCTGACTTCAAACTGTACTACAAGGCCATAGTGATCAAGACAGTATGGTACTGGCACAAAAATAGAAAGGAAGATCAATGGAATAGAATAGAGAACTCAGAAGTAAGCCCAAACACATATGGGCACCTTATCTTTGACAAAGGAGGCACGAGTATACAATGGAAAAAAGGCAGCCTCTTCAATAAGTGGTGCTGGGAAAATTGGACAGCAACATGTCAAAGAATGAAATTAGAACACGTCCTAACACCATACACAAAAATAAACTCCAAATGGATTAAAGACCTACATGTAAGGCCAGACACTATAAAACTCCTAGAGGAAAACATAGGCAGAACACTCTATGACATACATCAAAGCAAGATCCTTTTTGACCCACCTCCTAGAATCATGGAAATAAAATCAAGAATAAACAAATGGGATCTCATGAAACTTAAAAGCTTTTGCACAGTGAAAGAAACTATAAACAAGACTAAAAGGCAACCCTCAGAATGGGAAAAAATAGTTGCCTATGAAGCAATGGACAAAGGATTAACCTCCAAAATATACAAGCAGCTCATGCAGCTTCATACCAAAAAAGCAAATAACCCAATCCACAAATGGGTGGAAGACCTAAATAGACATTTCTCCAAAGAAGACATCCAGATGGCCAACACACACATGAAAAGATGCTCAACATCACTCATCATCAGAGAAATGCAAGTCAAAGCCACAATGAGGTATCACCTCACACCAGTCCGAATGGCCATCATCACAAAATCTGGAAACAACAAATGTTGGAGAGGGTGTGGAGAAAAGGGAACTCTCCTGCACTGTTGGTGGGACTGTAAGTTGGTACAGCCACTATGGAAAACAGTTTGGAGGTTCCTTAAAAAACTACAAATAGAACTAACATATGATCCAGTCATCCCACTCCTGGGCATATACCCAAAGAAAACCATAATCCCAAAAGAAACTTGTACCATAATGTTGATTGCAGCACTATTTACAATAGCCAGGACATGGAAGCAACCTAAATGCCCATCAACAAATGAATGGATACAGAAGATGTGGCATATATACACAATGGAATATTACTCAGCTATAAAAAGGGATGAGATGGAGCTATATGTAATGAGGTGGATAGAACTACAATCTGTCATACAGAGTGAAGTAAGTCAGAAAGAGAAGGACAAATATTGTATGCTAACTCACATATACGGAATCTAAAAATGGTACTGATGAACTCAGTGACAAAAACAAGGATGCAGATGCAGAGAATGGACTGGAGAACTCGGGGTATGGGGGGGGCGGGGGGTAAGGAGGAAACTAAGATGAGGCGAGAGAGTGGCGCAGACATGTATATACTACCAACTGTAAAATAGTCGGTGGGTGGTTGTTGTATAATGAGGGGAGTCCAACTGGAGGATGGAAGAAGCCTTAGAGGACTGGGGCAGGGAGGGTGGGGGGGACTCGAGGGGGGGAGTCAAGGAAGGGAGGGAATGCAGGGATATGTGTATAAAAACAGATGATTGAACCTGGTGTACCCCCCAAAAAATAAAAAATAAAAAAAAATAAAAAAAATAAAAAAAAAAGTCTACGAATAATAAATGCTGGAGAGGGTGTGGAGAAACAGGAACCCTCTCACACTGTTGGTGGCAATGTAAGTTGGTGCAGCCACTATGGAAAAGAGTATGGAGTTTCCTCAAAAAACTAAAAATCGAGTTGCCATATGATCCAGCAATCCCACTCCTGGGCATATAGCCAGACAAAACTATAATTTGAAAAGATACATGCACCCCTATGTTCACAACAGCACTACTCACAATAGCCAAGACATGGAAACAACCTAAATGTCCATCAACAGATGAATGGATAAAGATGTGGTACATGTATACAATGGAATACGACTCAGCCATAAAAAAGAACAAAATAATACCATTTTCAGCAACATGGATGGGCCAAGAGATGATCATACTACGTGAAGTAAGTCAGACGGAGAAAGACAAACACCATATTATATTTCTTATATGTGAAATCTAAAATATGACACAAATGAACTTATCTATAAAACAGAAATAGACTCACAAACAGAGAAAACAAACTCATGGTCGCCAAGGGGGAGCAGGTTGGGGAAGGAAGGATTGGGAGCTTGGGGTTAGCAGATACAAACTATTATATAGAGGATGGATAAACAACAGAGTCCTACTGTACAGCACAGGGAACTATATTCAATATCCTGTGATTAAACCATAATGGAAAAGAATATGAAAAAGAATACATATATGTACACCCACACGTATAACTGAGTCACTTTGCTTAGAGCAGAAATTAAACACAACATTGTAAATCAACTATACTTCAATAAAATTAAAAAAAAAACAAGTAATGTCAAGCTCAAATACACTTTCCATGCCATCGAAAGCTAAAATAAGATCTCCATGCCCACACAAATTTGCAGCAGATATATTTTCTGAACTCAAACTGCAGTTCCAGCAGCATTTGTCAGACCTCCATCTAAGTGTGGAGGAAATTTCCATATTTTGAAATCCATTTAACAGTGAGATTGAGGGGCTTCCACCTAACCTTTAGTTGGGATGACTAATCTGCGGTGTCATGTCAAATATCAAGAGAAGACTCTAACAGGATTCCATAAATGCCTTCCGAGTGATGAAAAGTTTCGATGAAAATCATATGCTCGTGGGTTGGTATCGATATTTGTCAGTATCTTTGTGAAAGACATTTTCAAAGATGAAACACGTAACATCGTATTACAGATCAGCATTAACATGAACATATCAGTGGGTTTTGGTAAGAAACACACAGTTTAAACCCAGATGAAGCAAAATGTTACCCTCTCCCAAATAATTCTATTCTTCTTGTTAGACCTGTGTTACAAAAATTATTCTCGATTGTTACACTTTGGATTTCATCAATTAAATTTTGTGGAACCCTTCCCTCTCTTGTTATATAAGCACCTACATAATATCCTTGACTTTGCTTCTTGGTCCTTCATAGGGAAAGCTTGCCGACCGCTACCCACCGCCATCTCTTCCAGGCACACACAGCTCACAAGTTTCCAGGCCGTGAGCGCTCTGGCTTCTATGTCTTCAGCCACGCTTGCCTCTCTTTCTCAAATACAACAGAGGCTTCCCTTCCTCAGCAGCTTTTTTACTTGCTGCAACATTTGCCTGGAACACCTTGAAAAGTTCATTCTCGTGAGACGGAGCCTTTCCCCTGTGGGGTCTGCACGCACTCCAGGTAGTTAGTGTCAGAAGTGCGTGGTGTGGAAAACCCACCCATCGGTCGGCGTCAGAGAGGCTGTGAGCGTGGTAGGAGCCTGAGACTGAAGGGAAACACACTGAGTGTTTCCTAGACATGCCTTCCTGCACTCCAGCAACTCAGCGTTAAACGATGGTGGGTTTCACCCTGCTTCTGAGACAGACGCCCAGCTTGAGCAGGCAAACCCTTTGCCCTTCCCTAAGCAACACGGACCCCGGCGAGCCTTCCCCTGGGGCCCCTCTCCCTGGGTGTGAACCAGAGCCTCGGGCGTGAGGCATGGGGTCTCACCTTCCGTCCTGGCTGTCCTCTCTGCTTGCTGATGGAGCGGGTTCTCAGGTTCACCTCGAGGCGCAGAGGCTAGACCTTTGTTGGGTACGGGTGTGGTGGTGTGAGGACCAACGGCACGCGTACCACCTGGGAGCTTCCGAGAGCTGCAGGATCGTGGACGCATGCTCTGTTGTTTGACGAGTGCCCAGGTGAACCTTAGGTCACACCCAGGCCTGGATGCGTGTTGCTCCGGAGGGCGACTCCAGCTGGTCGTTTTGGTGCCACCGTCACCTCTAAGGTCCTCTAGAGATCTCGGCCCCGAGCGGCACGGCTGACTCCTGATGGTGACAGCTGCATCACGGGCCAGATGAGAATCAGGGCCAGGGCCACCTCTCTCTCTAACCCATGTCATTTCACAGTTGGCAAGTGACGCAGTAGACATCTAAATGGTAACCCTCGGCAGAACCTGTTGCTTTGGGGATATTAGACTGTCAGGGACCCTTACGGCCCCTCTCTTGGTCTGCCTCCACCGCGGCCTGTTAGAGCTCAACGCCTTATCACTGGAACGGCTCCGGGCAGCTCCCTGCCCCAGGGTGCTGACCAAACCAACTCCCGGAGGCGGAGAGAGAAGAACGTCTTCCCCCGACTTCATTCTCAGGACTGCTTGTCAAAGCCCTCATTTCCTGACCCGGTCCTGACCCTTCTCCCAGATGACCGACAGTGGCACCATCCATTCCCTTCAGGGGAGGCCCCACCCCCACCCACAGGGGTGTGGTCTGACATACAATAGTTTGACATAAGCACATTCTCCAAAGTTCAGGTTATTTGGTCTTAAATAACACCACATGTGCAACATCGACAGCCCTGGTGACTTTCTTTTCAGTTTCGTCTCATCACGGTTCTGAAACTTGGGAGTGTAGCCTCATCCTGGGTTACCTGGTTATATAAAAATTCCCTTGACATGTTGTTTAAAGCTCACTGAGAACAGTTTATACGTTTGCATGAGGCTCTAAGGAGGAAAGTTGTGTTTAAGGAGAACTGGCTGAGATATGGATAATAGGTGTGGTGAAAGTTTCTCCTGATCTCTCTAAACAAAAAGCAGTAGAGAGACCGCTTGCCACTTTTGAATTACATGTACCTGACCTCTTCTAAAGAGCGTGGCTATTCCTGACGTATCAGAACAGAGCTTCTAGAGTGACTTTGGATCGCTGAATGCTGCCTTGGAAACCTTGCCGAATGGCAAATTTTAGCGTTTCTTTTTCATGTTAGAGCTTTTGTCTGTGCTTTAAAAATAACCCAGTTATGCTGGCTGGAAGGCAGTTTTCCTGCGAAAGATTTTCTGGGGTTGGAGAGCAGAAAGAACAACGAACAAGAAACACTTGCTCTTTACTGAATTTAGTGAAAACACCTTATATTTGGATAGGCTAAAAAGGATTTCCACGTACATCACGTCACCGCATCCTATCAGCCCTGGAGTTATACGGAGAAGGTGTTATTACTCCCATTTTAAGTATTTGGAAAACTAGAGCCCAGGGAAGTTAAGTGACTGGAAAGCAGTGAAGTCAAGCCTCAAACCTGCCTCTTGGCTCCAAATTCGATCCCCTACATCTGGTTAAGAAAGCGTTTTGCGTTCAAGCTAAGGGTCCAGGTGGGTCGGGTGGCACGCCTGAGCTGCCGGCGCGGTCTAGGAAACAGCAGTTCGTCCCGGCAGGTCACCTCTGACTCTGTCTTCATAAGACACTGAGGCACGGCTCTCGACCAGGGCTCCTGCCCCAACCTGTTTCTTTTCCCCACTTGCTTTCTCTTCTTTCTCCTCTCTTTCATGTACTCCTCAAATAATCGCTTTCTTTCCACTTCCCTCCCTCTGGCTTCACTTGATTTTAACAGGACTTTACTATTAACATCTCAGAAGGACTCCGTGTGAAGGAAACCCCAGCAGATGCAGCGAAGGAAGCCAAAGAGGGGGTGTGGGAGGGAGGGGGGCGAGGGCGGCTTGGAGCGCAGCCTGGCGCAGACCCGCCAAGGTCTGCGTCCAGACGGGTATCCCGAGATGTTCCCCGCGGCTCTGGAATCTCTGTAAACAGAGGGATTTGTCTGGAAGGGCTTTACAGCTCAGCGGGCAGCTTGCCGAGCGCCAGGACTCTCGCACTGTGAGCTGCTCAGGACCAAGGGCCCGGGCGCTGGGCCTGGCTCGCGCCCCTGGGGCTGGGAGAGGGCCGCAAGGAGCCTTGCAAAGGCATCCGCCGCATCCTCGTGCTGTTGGGATGAGCTGCACCTCAAAGGTCCCAGAGAGCCATTAAAAAAACAGCCCTGAGTGCTTTGCTGTTTTGTTTTTTCAGGGTAGGAACATTCATGATTTTACTCAGCAATACTTTTTCTTCTCAAAATTCTTTTTGTTTTTTAATGAGAGGAATCTAAATCTTTCCTGCGGCAATTTAATTCTCTTCCCTCTTTTTTCCTCAGTGGCGCATGTTTTCTGAGCGCCACAGCTGGTGTGATGGAGGCCTAGGGCTTTTGAGGAAGACAGTCTATTGAGGGGACCAGAGAGGAGACGTGTGGATGACCAAGGCCTCTGGGCGGTGACACGCAGGGTTCCCGGGCAGTCTGTATCCCTTGTAAAGAAGAGTCCTGGAAGGGGATTAGAAACCCAGGGCAAAGCCACAGGGTGGCACGGTTGTGTGGAGGGAGGCCCCGGGCAGGCCAGCCGAGCCTTCTGCTGTCCAAAAACGTGCGCAGCGCGGCTGGCCTGTCCTCCCGCCAGGTGGCCGCTCTATAGAAGACCGCGGACGCCCCTTGGTAAGATATCTCAGTTTTGTGCCGGCGAGAAGCAGCAGCTTTACAGGATTCAGATCCTGGTGACACTGAGCACTGGCAGAATGAGGCTTGTCCAGAGACACAGAACCAGTAGGACACCTGTCTCTCTGTTTCTGTCTCTGTCCCTATTTCTACTTTTCTCTATCTCTGTAGCCTATCATGTCCACCTCCATCTCCATCTCCATCTCCATCTCTATACATCTACTGATCAGAGTTTTGCTTTAAGGAATTGATTCATACGTTTGTGAGGACTGGCAAACCTGAACCCGGTAGGGCAGGCTGCCAGGCTGGAGATTCAGGTAAGAGTTGTGGTCTTGAGGCAGAGGGCTGGAAACTGGGGCAGAATGTCTATGTTTTAGTCTAGAGGAAGAATTCTTTCTTCTTCAGTAAACCTCAGTCTTTGCTCTTAAGGCCTCCAGCTGCTTGAATAAGGCCCACCCATGTTATGGAGGGGTAACCTGCTGTACTTACAGGTAACTGATTATGAATATTAATTTTCAAAATACCTAAAAGCAACATCTAGACCAGTGTTTGACCAAACAGTTGGTCACCATGGTCTAGCCAAACTGACACATGAAATCTACAATTGCTGTAGCTTTTAATTTGCAAGCAAGTTACTTAAATTCTTTAAACTGAGTTTTTTCCTTTTGTAAAATGAAGGTACTAGGGTAAAGCTTAAATAAGACAGTAAGATAAATAAGATAAAGGGCATGGACTCACCAAGTGGTCAAGGCATGTTGGCTCTATTATTATGAGCCTTGCACATTCTCAAGTAAATTTACATCCTGGGTCCCGTGGAAATGTTATTACTGGAAATCAAATGGAGCAATCAGCTCTGTTTATTACGCTTATTGATTTGCCATCAGACTCAGTGTTTAAGCTGGTGTGTAGACGTTGACTGCGTAATGTTTATATATATACATATATTCATTAGCACAAGTGATAGTGTGATACCAATAAAGGTAAACAAACAGAAGAATGAAAACATCACCTCAGATCTTATAACCCTATAACCCTGACAAAGCGGCCGTTCTCCTTTCCCCGTCATCTCCGCCAGCCCTTACCCATCCGTCCGTAAACACATCCAGGGCTTCATCTAGGGTGGATCAACGTATGCATTTTGCTATTTTTCAGTGAACACAGCAGATGCTAATGTCAAACCAGTCAAGTTAATTGTATGCTGGTTAAAAATTGCAGTCACCCTCTCATCCTACCAAGGAGCCTGAGCTGCTGGGGAGGTGTGTTCTCCCCATGTGCCAACTTGGCAGGCAAGCTGTCTGGATGGTCTGTATCCCATTGTTTTCCTACAAAAAGGGCAGTTGAAGGACAAAAGCTCATGAATGTATTGTAGGTGTGATGTACTAAATTTGAGAAAAGGTTAATCCAGTTTTCCACTATGATGGCTTTTGTTTTTGTCATTCTTCCATCCACTTAAAATACGTCGACTTCCTTCCGTGTGCTGTGTGGCAGACCCTGGGAGTACATCCGAACACAAAGCAGGCCACCGATCTGCTTGTGCGGGGCTGCGGACTAGACGGCGAGACAGATGATAAGGAGACGTGAAAGGCCCACAAGGTGCAACTTCCAACTCAGGCCCGGGGTTGGGAGTGGCGGAGGTAGGGAAAGAGTCCTGGAGGATGTTCTGAGCTGGAGCTCTGCAGGATGAATAGGAGTTATCCAGATAAAGAGGTGAGAGGGGGTTAAGGCCATTCCTTCGGTAGCAGAAAAAAAAAATTTTGTCAGAAAACGGAGTCCAGATGTTTTTTCTGGTTCTTTCGGCAATCGCACGGACCGCAGGTGCGGCGGTGGTGCAGCATGTGCAGGGGCCCACCGTCTGCGCGCTACACCCTGGGGAGCTAAGTATAGTCTATTCCGGCTGTACGGAGAGCACGCAGGTGGAGGGAGCCACTCACGTGTCTGAAGGAGAGGAGTGACATGATGTGCTTCATACTTTAGGAAAACCACTTGGGGAACAGACTAGGGAATCCATGCTTAGGGCCAGACGGGTTGCATGGAGACCAGTATATCACCGCTGCGTAATCCAGGCGAGAGATGCTGAGTGACAGCAGAGCAGATGGAGAAAAATGGATGCAGTCGATAGGTGTTTAAAAGATAAGAGAGCTGGAGCTGGAGTATCAGTCAGGCGTGTCGGTGAGAGATCAGTTAAGGGTAAAGCCCAAGGTTCTTCTATTCTATATTTACATGTTCTTGAAAATGAAGCCTTTTTATCTAAAATTATTTCGCCTTCAAGAGCAACTGCTGTCAAGTCATCTAGTCAAACATACTCTTATGACATAGGAAGCACTGTGCTCCGGAGAACGGACCCTTGCCTGGAGGTCAGGTACAGGTCTGTCACAACCCCCAAGCGTGACCCTGGCCAGTCACTTCATCTCCTTGCAGAAGTGTGAACAGCTGCAACGTAAGAGAACGAGATTCTAAACTGCGGTCGGGCTTTGAGTTACGGCATGTATACAAAATAAACACATTTACATGGCACTTAGGGTAAACTGCTGAGGCTGGTTATGCCCTAAAGAGACTGGCCTGGGCTTCTGCCTGCTCTAAGTCCTGTCTGATTATACCAGACAGTGATGAGAATCCCTATTTTGCCACACCTCTAGCAAATTCAGGGCATACCAGTACACTGAAGAACAATGTTTGGGATGCTCTGGCTTAGTGGTTAAACTCTTGAGTCAGGTGGTCTGGACTGGAGTCCTCATTCCACCATTTACGAGCTGTGTGACTCATGTAATGATTCTAAGCCTCAGTGTTCTCGTCTGTAAAATGGGAATAATCCTAGTACCTATTCAACATGGTTATTGTGAAGATTAAGTAAGAGAATGCATGTAAGTACTTACTGGAGCTCTTGAATACAGAGTAAGTTAGCCATTGCTGTTTTCATACAACCTCTTCTTTGAAGCGTACAGTTCAGTGATTTTTGAAGTAAATTCACAGAGGTGGGCAGGTATCACCACAACCCAAATTGGGAACATTTCATCACCTCAAAAAAATGTGCCCGTTTATAGCTAGACTCTGTTCCCACTCCACCCCAGGCCACCAGCTATCTACTTTCTGTTTCTGGAGCCTTGTCTCTTCTAAACATTTTATATAAATTGCGTCATACAGTATGCAGCCTTTCATGTTTGGCTTCCTTCCTTAAGTACAGTGTCTTTGAGGTTCATCCATGGTGTAGCATGGATTGTGATTTTGTTTCTTTTTGCTGCTGAAATAGTAGCCCATTGTATGGGGGTACCACATGGTATCCATCCACTCACCAGTCTTGCACAGTTGGAGTGTTTCCACTTTTTTGGCTATTGCGAATAACAACATAGCTGGGAACATTCATGGATAAGTCTTTGGGTGGACACGTCAATATATAATCTTCCAGGCCTGAACGTCTAAAATTCTAAGAAAACATTGAACTTGTGAAGAGGATGACTATTGAAAGAGGCCTTGGTTCTTATACTTGGTCAATAACAGTATTTTTAAGACACACAATTATTTAAGTCCAACATCAAAGTTTAACCTTCCAATTAAAAAAGATAAAAGAAAAAGGTTACTTTTGGTCAAATATTTAGGCAAAAGGTGACCAGGGCTTAGGTTTGTCATTCTTGCATTTCAATTAAAATTTCAAGAAGCATTAGACTCGAATCCGAGGGCTGCCACGCCGTGTGACTGCAGGGGGCATCCTCTCCTTGGTGCTGTGGACCCAGGTGTGCCATTCACCTGGGGAGGAGTGAGAACGGTGGTGCCCGGAGCTGTTCCAGAGCAGGAGGCCGCACTGCTTGTTCTCCTGCCTGCAGGTAGTCTCCACTCTGCCCCGGCTCGCGGGGCCGGTTCTCTTTGTGGAGGGCAGTGTCAAGTGGGAAATGGAGCTGAAGCCCAGGGGCCGCTCTTGCAGACAGTGGTAGCTCCAGACTCTAGGGAGTCCCAGGCAGGCGATGGGTTTGAAGTCAAAGAAATCTCAGACCGGAATTGCAGATGGTGCCCTGGAATTGCTGACAGGACAGACCGAAAGCTCTGACAGATTCACGGCCGAAGCAGCGTTCCGCACATCCTCGTGTGTGGGGAGGTCATGACCTCGACCCCTCGGGCTGAATGAGAACCTTGGTTTGCTTTTGCCTTGGAATCCTATCCCTTTGTTTGGACAGGAATGGGTTAGACCTGTGGGTAACATTTGGGGGTGAAGGAAGCCAACTGGGACATAAGTCTTCCTGGGACACGTGCTTTGTCCTGTCCTTCCCCTCAAAGTACTGGGCTGAACCCTCTCAGCAGAGGGTTGTGGAAAATTAGAGACGCTCTGTGGAAAGACCAAGTGAACGTTCAAGTCTTAGAAGCTGATCTGAGGTCAAATATCTCTTGCTTTTGCCAGTAAAAAGAACCCAGATGTTTTTCTATTTACTTAGGCAAACCCTTGAAACACAAGTTAGTGATATAAAACTTTACATTTGCAATGTTAAGAATCCGTATTTGGAAAGTCACAAGCATAAAATATATGCTGTGAAATGGGAGGTCAGCGTGGTGAACTCATTTTAGAATCATGGTTCTGACTCAAGAATTTTGATGGGGTCTTCACGTTGGTTGAGCTTCTTGGTCCTAATATCATTGAGAGAATTAAATCATGATATTAAAACACTGAAACACTAATGCTTTGTTTTTATTGGCAAGAACCAAAATGATCTAATACTAATGCCACGAAACATCAGTCCCTTTTTTCCTGATGAATAAGATGACCTTTGGCTACTTATGAGAGTAAATTTAATAATGTCAGTGATTTGAACTGTTTCAGGTCTCCATGTGTAGAAATGTGTTTTATTGCCCCCCTCTCTCTCTTTTGCTCTCCCAACCTCTCTCTTTCTCCCCCCCCCACCCCCGGTACTACCGTCAGGAAGTTTTGTGTCAAAGAAGCCCATGCTTAGATTAGAGCACGCCGTTCACTTGTGCCATGTGTGTGCTGAGGAGGGGGTACCCGGGCCAGGCTCCCTCTCCCAGGTGGTCTGAATTTGCTTCTAGCCGGTCCCGTAAGCAGATTCGATGTTTCATAAGCACTGCGCCATCTCATGCCTCCATTACTGACACCACATGGAAGTCAGGAAATTGGTTCTTTCTGGGAACAGTCTGCAGAAATATGCAGCCTGTCAGCCCCTTTCTCAGGGGTGCATTAACGGAGCGGCTCACGATTACAAGAAACGAACCTTCTCCAGATGTGTGCAGCAACTCAGCTCCAACTTTATCTTCAGCCCCGAAGATGGACTTGACAAGATGGATTATTTGTGGCTGTTTTGTAATAACTTTGTGAAACTGGAATTCTCAGCGATCGTGATGGAGGGCGAGGAGTCGGCGGCAGAGGAACGGAGAACTTCTCCTCGCAGTCAACAAGGCGAAAACCACCACAACCGTGAAAGGAGCCCATCAGCTGTGGCATTTTCTTGCCTTGGACACGGACTCGTCCAGCCTGTTCTAATTCTTTCCCTTTTGTGATTCTGTTTATGTTACACACATTAAAGTTAAGTCATGTCTTTAATAAGATGGAAACTGGAAGTGAGATTTGGAAATGACTGAATCAGGCTTCTTAACTTTTTTCTTCTCTCGGAGAGCTCAAAAACAACTGACAGAAAGGGATATACCAAAGAAAACAACTTTAATTGTCGGCTTCCACGGAAAATTCAATCCAGCCTTTCATTCATTCCCTTCCCAATGCAGTACCAGAATACTCTCCATGTGGCTAGGGGCCTAATTTAGCTGACAAATTTCTGAAGATATAACTCAGCTTCTAAAAGAAAGGTTCTAACTATAAATGGTGCATATGCTCTCTCTCAGTCACAATCGACAGAAAGATCTTTTCAGGATAAAGTAATTAGGGGTAAATTTCTCTTGCATTTTATCAGCAGTGACAATTTTAAGTGAGTATTCCCTTAACGCAAGGCTGTATTTTTCTTTCTTTTAAATCACAAGTCCCCCAAGTTGATAGTTATAAAACCAGGGTCCTTTGGGAATTATTTGTCTGTCTTCAAGGTTGGCCCTCTTATTTGTTTGACGTAGATGTTCTAGATAAAATTCCACAAGTCCAGCTGTTCTGATTTAGCCTAATGTTTGTACAGAGGGATTTCCTTTGTCATCGAAGAGATGGAATCAAAGCAGAATTAGTCATTCTTGCATCTTCTATTTACAGCCAGCTGTTGCTCAAATCCATTGTAGAAAAACAATGTGAACAAAGATTTTTCTTTCTTTTTTTTTTGTGAACAAAACTTTTCATACCCTGTGGATTTAACTTTGGTTGCTAACGTAGACAGTCAGCACCTAACAAGAATATTACGACTCACACGAAAAATTACCCAAGTCATCCCATCTCCATTTGCAAATGTTTGTTAGTACAGAGTCTGTATGATGACGGAAAGTCGTGGATGACTTACATGGAAGTGATGGGAGCAGGAAAGGTCAACTTGAAATTGTTTCAGATTGTTTGTATGGGTTGCTCATGACTAACAGTCCACATGGTGAGAGCATAGAAACGACATTTTACTCCATTTATTTCGTCGAACGCCAGTGTTACAGCTAGCTCGCAAATTTAGTGCGAGTCATGATTCAAGGCATTTTTATTTTAGGGACATTTTAATAAATTAATTTGTTTTTTCCGAGGTGGTAGGATGGACGTAGAGGCCTTGAGGACCTGTATTGGGGCAGATGGAGCTGTTAGGTGAATTGGTTATGTAAACCGGTGTCAGCACTCCCTGGTGCTCTGAGTTTTCTTATTTCCATTTTTTGGTAGAGAGCTGGCTCGAGAGGGAACTCAAATAGCTTGCTGGGTGGAAGGAGGTGAGAAACAAGACTTCTCGCTTTTACTGATCTGATCGATGTGGTAATTAGGTGTATGTAATTAAATGAAAAAGTGCTCGGTAAATCCTCAAATCCTCTAGTATTATTAATTAATGCAGCCTCGGAAGCAGCTTCTGTAATGTGATAGCCCTCAAATCAGTGTTTGCCTAGTTATGTGAAATCGAATAAAGAGTAGTTGGACAATAGCAAGTCGTAAATATAAGGGGAAGGTTGAAAAGGTTGACAACTGGTGTCCTCCACCTAAAACTTTCCTACGAGCTGTGTTGGGTCAGCAGATGGCTTATTTTCACTGGCAACAGCATGGAAAAAAGATTTGCTAGATACGGGAACAGTGTATTCCGGCAACATGGGAAGGCCTCCTGTATTCTGAGGTCTTATTCTTTTAAGGGTGCCGTCGGCAACCAGTCAAATTCATGGCTGGCTGCCAGGTGTTGAATTTGAAGGTCACTCCTGGTGACTATGGAGTGAGTGCGTCTTTGTTTTCTCTGTGTGCTAAACTTGCGTTAGGAGTTCCGTTACTTTGAGGAGCTGTTGAAGTTGTCTCTGGGAGAACCTGAAAATCATGCATATCTAGTGTATAAACAAAAGGATTCTGAACTGAAGACCAAAACCATCTTCCCTGTATCTGTTCTGGCATCTGGTCCATCTCTAGGCAGTGGGGCTTCTTGATGGTCATTGGTAGGGATTCAATAACTGGTACCTGCAGGACGGGCGAACGTTTCAGGGCAGGATCCTCAGACCTTGAGGGCCCTCAAGAAGGTGGGACCAGGATTTTCCCCTTGGTCAGCCCAATCTTTCCACTTATTCTGAAACTAGTTGGCAGGAGAGTAGGGTCACGGGGAGAGCTACATCACCTTGACAAGAGGGTGCATCTGGCAGGGGGAGACTCTTGAGGAGAGCTCGCCTTCTGTGACTGGTGGTGTGTCTCAATCCTCACGAGATGACGGGCTCGAACTGGAGGGGATGGGTGAGTGATAGCTAAGGCCCAAACTCATGTAGCCCATGGGAAAAGCATATAGCAGCCCGTGTAGCACCAGGGAGATCTTTCTCAACGTCACACGGGGGAGAAGCAGTGGACCCGGGCCAGGTGAGGCCGTGGGAAGAGAGTCCCTGGCAGGCACCCAGGCCGGGGGACTCCGGGAGGGCACTGTCGTGTGGACCAGCGTCCGTAGCCACAACCGTGTGGCCCGAGGCTGCCCGAATCGCCACGTCCAAGGAGTCCTCACCCATGCTGGGTAGATGCTGAGTGGGTGAGTCAAGGTCCGTGGCAGAGATCCCTGAGAAGCAGCATATGTGCAGTCAGAAGCCGGCGGCCTCACGAAGGAGGGCTTGTCTGGAGGAGGAGGGTGTGGGCCCCGGTGGAGAGCTGCCTGGGGAAGGCTCGATCAGCGTCAGGCACCCAGTCAAGACATGGCTCAGGCATGAAGAGCTGGGATGAACACCGGGACCTGGGGAGGGAAGCAAGGCAACACAGACGGGGAGCCTTTCAGCAGCGCCTGGAAAGCAGACGGCAGTCAGCAGGCCTGCGGGCCCAGTGGCTCCCCGCAGGGACACAGGGTGTTACGCTGGCAACAGTGTCTACGACCCTGGGCCCCGCATGGCGGTGGGGGAGGGTGGGGCTCTGACAGACCTCCGTGCCGCGGGGTGAGAACTGGCTCGGGTCTAGCTGCGGCTCGACGTGCAGATTAAATCTTTAACACCTTTAGCTGGATGTGCCTGGGGTGGGCACGCTCTCCTTGGAGGTGATAAAAGGTCTTCGTGACGTAGGATAGGTAGTTTTAACGTGGAAAGAATTGGACTGTTATGAAAGGAATATTTGTGATATTTCTGGGTGACTCATACACCAGGAGACGTATAATAATGTCCCAGAATAAACCATGGGTTATTTATGTTGGGAAACGTACGCTCTGAACCAAAAATTAAAATACATGGTGCGACAGATATGAGCACACCGGTGAGTAATTGCACAATGTGCTTCCCATCCGGATTGTTCTGGAAAACACGAGACAATGCGGTCACTGGGGTGTGCCTTGCAGTTAGAGGGCTGACCTCTGAATAGGAGGGAGAGGGTCTGCACACGGGAGGGTAACAACGGCTGCATGTGACGGGCGCCCACGGGAGCAGTTCAGGAACCGGAGAGAGCTTGTCTAGGTGCAGCAATCAGGGAAGACTTCATAAAGTGGGCAGCACCTAACTGCGTCTTGGTGGTTGAATAGGGTTTGAACAAGGAGTTGCGTGAGGGCCTTTCAGGTAGAGACACAGGATGAATGGAACCCACAAGTCTGGAAACAAAGAAAGAAAACTTGTACTAAGTACAACTGTCAATGTGTGATTCACCCGGGGGAACGGGGTAAGGTAGGACTGTAGAGGTAGATCCCACTGCCGTGCGGATCGTGTTGAATGGGAGATTTGGCGCCGTACCACGTGCCGGGAACACAGAGATGGAAGACGCCAGGAATGAAGGCATGTATCTGGGAGACGCAGATTAAATTGCATTTAATATAAGATAAAGTACGAGGGTGAGTCAAAAATTATCCACACGCTGGCTGTAGAATTTATTTTAATTAACTTTTAGAAAAGACAGATACATCATTTTTCGACATAATCTCCTTGCTTTTCAGTACACTTTGTCCATCTGTCAACAAGCTTTCATATTCCCTCGTTAAAAAAATGTTTTCGTTTGAGCTGCGCGCCACGAATGCACTGCGGTCTTTACATCTTCATCAAAAGTGAAACTTTGTCCTCGTAGGGCTGCTTTCAGGGGACTAAACAGGTGAAAGTCCAATGGAGCAAGATCAGGACTACAGGGAGGATGATTTGACACCTCAAAACAAAGTTTTTGCAGAGTGTCGACGGTGTGGGCAGAAGTGTGCGGGCGTGCACACCCTCAGAAAGAGAAAAGAACTCAGCACCAAGTCTAGATTTCTCTGGGTGTACGGAGATACTGAAGATTTATTCAGTAATATATTTAGAAGGAAACTCTGGGTGGTTCAGCCTTAAGGCAGCTAAGAGAGGAGTGGGTATCAAAACGGAATGCTGCTGAGAAGTCAAGGAGGAGAGAGATGGAGAGAAGGTTATTGGAGCTGCTTTTTTCAGACCTCTGTGATCTTAGGAATGTGGCTTAGGTGAGCGGGGTTAGGGATAAGGATAAGGATGGCATCCCCAGGACAAAGGGTTACGACAGTGGTTCTCAAAGTGTGGTCCCTTGACCGGCAGGGTCAGTATCACTTTGGAATTGATTTCTGCAAATTCTTGGGGAAATCAGGAACCCTGAGGGTGGGGTCCGCACGCTTTGTTTTATCAAGCCCTGCAGGAGATTCTGCTGGCTGCTGAAGTTGGAGAACCACTGTGTCACGGGACTGCATAGCGAGAGCCCTAGAACCTCCAAGTGTGAAGTCTGCTTGTGGACGTGCCTCTAGATCCAGGGTACAGTATTTCCCGAGGCTTTCTTATTTATCTTCGCAAACAAAGGCTGCCTTTCCGCTTAGATGATTTAAGGGGAGGAATGTCAACCTGGCAGCTTGCAATTTTGCGTATTATTGTCCAAGTCTGTTGAGTCATTGGAGACTTTTGGGGTTCGAGAATTTTTCTCTTGTGTGCTGTGTTTGACTGGGAGTGATTGTCAGGAGTTCTGTGTTGAGATGAACTAGGAGGTCACTTCCAAGGGGGAATGAGCACGATTAGCAGTGTCTGTCCTAGACGCAGCAGGCCAGGGGTCTGGGCACACACATCACATACTCCCCATCCCTGCCACAAGGCTTTATCACCATCCCCGAGACACGAGATACTTTTGGAGGGAACCGAAGCCTAGAGAAAGAAAAAACTATTGGGGAGGTGGTAAGGAGTGGGAATGCGTCTCCCAGATTTTCGGAGGGCCTACCATCTTGGCTTCTAACCTATGTTCCTAATACCTGACACCAACACGCGTACCCACACCTTGGCAAAGTCCTAGGAAATGTAAGAAACCTGGGGATTTAAGAGAAGAGAGGAAAAGCCTGCCATCGCTCATTAGCAATGTGAGAAATCGTCTTGTTAGGGCCTGCTGTTCTCCCCTGGAATCCGCTTTTGGCCTTTTGTTTTGCCTGCTGTACAGACATAGAGTCCAAACGAGCCTGTGGCCAGGAACAATAGGAGCTGTGCTCTTGCAGGTCTTCTGGGCTCCCTGAGACTCGGCAGGACAGCCCTGGACCCGGGAAGCTTTGTGTGTTCCTCCACTTATATAAACAGTTGAACTGGCTCACTGAGTGGTGTTTCTTCGTAGACAGCCTGTTATCCTACGCACCATCCTAGTTAGGGGAGGTAAGTTATTTTACATATTTTTTGCACCTTGGTAGTGTAATGACTGTTTTAAAGCAAAAATCTTAGAGGATATCTTGGAGAGCAATTAACTGTGACACCTGGCATGAGGAAGAAGCAAACAATGTCATGTAAAGCATAAGATTTAAGCTTCCTTTGTGTTAGATGTGAACAAATGGTTTTCCTATTCAAACTTAAAAAAATCTGAGTCACGGACGAGTCTTCAGGTTTATATGAAAGGTCATGCACTGAGCTGGCAGTGTAAATAATGTAGCTGGAAAAGCCAAGGACTGGGGACAGGGAAAGTGTTTTCTGTTTTGGCTTTGGCACTACTTTTGTGCTCTTGGGCAAATATCTTAATCTTTCTTGTTCTCAGTATCTGGATCTGGGAAAGAAAGGGATTGAGCAAAGTACTCTATGAGGTCCCTTCTGGTTCTAGAATGTTGGTGGTGTATCTGCGTTTGGCATTTATCTGACTTGAACTCATTGGGTTGCGTGTGTAGTCTTGCCGCTGGTTCCACTTTCTCTTTCTGTCAGGAAATGTTTGCTCTTTAGGTCCAGTTGTCTGAGCCAATGTCTGGCTCCACACTTTCTCAGATACTGCTCTGTGAAACTCTACCTGTTGGGAGAGCAAATAAAAAATCTTTGTGGTACAATTTAAAATAAATGAAAAGTCCCGCTCATTTCAAAAGGTCACCCAGAATGTCTGACATTTCTATTATTTACTTCGTTGGTTTGAGGCATTCAAATCTTGCCTGTGTGTTAATTTACATTTTGGGGTGCATATTATATAAAATGCTTTGTGTGAGGAAGCATAGACCCAATAGGTGCTCTTAGGGGCTTCCAATCGGACAAATACATTATCTGAAAGGAATCGCACGATGATAACACCTCTAGAGTTATTTTTGAGCAAAGGAGTGACCACTGAAGGCACTATGTCAAATGAAAGTAAACCAGTTTGGTCTGAGGTGGATTCCATTCTGGGGTCCTGGCCTTGCCTCTGTGGTTGGGACCTAAATGATGACACACATATAATTTTTTAAGCCCTTTATTGGAATATAATTGCTTTACACTCGTGCCAGTTTTTGAGCTACACCAACGTGAATCAGCTGTACTTATACATATATCCCCATATCCCCTCCCACCCACAACTCCTTCCCACCCTCCTTATCCCAGCCCTCTAAGTCGTCACCCATCATTGAGTTGATCTCCCTGTGTTACGCAGCAGCTTCCCACTAGCTATCTATTTTACACTTGGTGGTGTATATACGTCAGTGCTACTCTCTCACTTCATCCCAGCTTCCCCTTTGCCCCCCACCCTGCCCTGTGTCCTCAAGTCCATTCTCTGCATCTGCATCTTTATTCTTGCCCTGTCACTGGGTTCATCAGTACCATTTTTTTTTTTTTAAAGATTCAATATATATGAGTTAGCATACGGTACTTGTTTTTCTTTCTGGCTTCCTTTGCTCTGTATGACAGACTCTAGGTCCATCCACCTCACTACAAATAACTCAATTTCATTCCTTTTTATGGCTGAGTAGTATTCCATTGTATATATATGCCACATCTTCTTTATCCATTCATCTGTTGATAAGCATTTAGGTTGCTTCCATGTCCTGGTTATTGTAAATAGTGCTGCAATGAACATTGTGGCACTTGTTTCTTTTGGGATTATGGTTTTCTCAGGGTATAAGCCCAGGAGGAGGATTGCTGGGTCATATGGTAGTTCTATTTTTAGTTTTTTAAGGAACCTCCATACTGTTTTCCATAGTGGCTGTACCAACTTACATTCCCTTTCTCCACACCCTCTCCAGCATTTATTGTTTCTAGATGTTTTGATGATGGCCATTCTGACCAGTGTGAGGTGATACCTCACTGTGGCTTTGACTTGCATTTCGCTAATGATTCGTGATGTTGAGCATCTTTTCATGTGTTTGTTGGCCATCTGCATGTCTTCTTTGGAGAAATGTCTGTTTAGGTCTTCTGCCCATTTGTGGATTGGGTTATTTGCTTTTTTGGTATTAAGCTGCATGAGCTGCTTGTATATTTTGGAGATTAATCCTTTGTCCATTGCTTCATTGGCAAGCATTTTCTCCCATTCTGAGGGTTGCCTTCTAGTCTTGCTTATGGTTTCTTTCGCTGTGCAAAAGCTTTTAAGTTTCATGAGGTCCCATATGTTTATTCTTGATTTTATTTCCATGATTATAGGAGGTGGGTCAAAAGGGATCTTGCTTTGATGTATGTCCTAGAGTGTTCTGCCTATGTTTTCCTCTAGGCGTTTTATAGTGTCTGGCCTTACATGTAGGTCTTTAATCCATTTGGAGTTTATTTTTGTGTATGGTGTTAGGAAGTGTTCCAATTTCATTCTTTGACATGTAGCTGTCCAATTTTCCCAGCACCACTTATTGAAGAGGCTGTCTTTTTTCCATCGTATATTCGTGCCTCCTTTGTCAAAGACAAGGTGCCCATATGTGCGTGAGTTTATCTCTGGGCTCTTTATTCTATTCCATTGATCTATATTTCTGTTTTTGTGCCAGTACCATACTGTCTTGATCACTGTGGCCTTGTAGTATAGTCTGAAGTCAGGGGAGCTGATTCCACCAGTTCTGTCTTTCCTTCTCAAGATTACTTAGGCTATTCAGGGTCTTTTGCGTTTCCATATGAATCTTAAAATTTCTTGTTCTAGTTCTGTGAAAAATGCCATTGGTAATTTGATGGGGATTGCATTGAATCTGTAGATTGCTTTGGGAAGGATAGTCATTTTCACAATGTTGATTCTTCCAATCCAAGAACATGGTATGTCCCTCCATCTGTTTGTCTCGTCTTTGATTTCTTTCATCAGTGTCTTATAATTTTCTGCATACAGGTCTTTTGCCTCCTTAGGCAGCTTTATTCTTAGGTATTTTATTCTTTTTGTTGCAATGGTATATGGGAGTGTTTCCTTAATTTCTCTTTCTGTTCTTTCATTGTTAGTGTATAGGAATGCAAGAGATTTCTGTGCATTCGTTTTATATCCTGCTACTTTGCTAAATTCATCGATTAGAGCTTGCAGTTTTCTGGTAGCATCTTTAGGGTTTTCTGTGTATAATATCATGTCGTCTGCAAAGAGTGACAATTTTACTTCTTCTTTTCCAATTTGGATTCCTTTTATTTCTTTTTCTTCTCTGGTTGCTGTGGCTAAAACTTCCAAAACTATGTTGAATAATAGTGGTGAGAGGACACACATATAATTTTTTTCAGGGCTGTGGGAAGTGAAAAAGACCTGAATTCCCATTTGAAAAGAAATTCAATCTCCTCTGTTCCATGTGTAACTCAAATTAATTTTTTAACATGCTTCTTCAAGTAGGGATGCTACCAAGCCTGCTTTAATGAACACATAAGACACATTCATGGAGAAAATACCCAATGTTTTTGGGTTACAGTTCTCAGGCACCATTATTCCTTTAGGTGTGCCAAATGTACCACCCCTGCCCACGTAGTATGTATTTGCTTAGGGAACCTTCATCCACAAGGCAAAAATAAATTTCAGCCCTGGCAACATTCTGTTCTCAATTAGTGGAATTCAAAGGAATAGAAGTCAGTGCATTTTGCTCATGAAAATCAGTAGGTAGAAACCCGTGCAAAATGCTCAGTGGTCAATAATAGTCTTGAGACTATGTGTGTGCGAATCATGTCCTGTGCAAGTGCTGTGTCCCAGTACTTTCTTGTACTAGAACTTACATACCATCGGAATCCCAGGAGCCATTGAACCGCTTAGAGAATGCAATTCTAAAAATTAGGTAGGAAAGATCTTATCCTTTCAGTTGGATTTTTAAAAGCATACAACATAATCAGACTTAGGTTTGTGCTCGGGAATCTACCGAGGTATTGGGCAGCATGTAAAGTTATAGGTTCACCCCAGGTTTCAGAAATAGCCAGAGCACACTAGCAGGGTTCTGAAAGAACTTGTGCACTTGTAAACCTGGCAAGCCTTAGCTGTGAATGGTTGAACCAGACCAGATGAACTGTTGGGAATGTTGAGAGAGCCAGGGAAAGAACTTGCTTATTTCTGCCGCCTGAAAGAGGGAAAAAATAATCCAAATGACAGACATCCAACTGGATGGTGGTTCAGTACTTGGAAAGCAGTGAGACTGAAAACCACCTGTGGTTGGTAATGGAAAGCAAACGTCTTAATTTTTTATTTTTAAGCACTATTTTGGGCTTCCTACCTCAAGCACAATGCCAGGGGCACAGGGGCAGACCGTTGCTTATGCGACATCAAGAGTGAGTCCTTATGACTCGTACACACCTCAGGGTCCCCATGAATTAGAAAGAGTGAATGTACTGGACCAAATTCAAAGCACATAAATTCAAAAGTAGAATAGCTGGCTTAAGAAGGCAGGTGAAGAGGCCCGAATACGTTTGACTTGGAATAAGAATGAAAAGAGGGGGTGTAATAGCCTTCTGCAGGTCTTTGAGGAGCCGAAACTCGAACTCAATAAGAAGAGGAATTGTTTGGGGTGGTGTACAGAGGCACAGCTGTGCCTGACATGATGAAACTGAGAAAAGGAAAACTCAGCCTGAATGTCAAGAAAATATTTCTTATACCAGTTCTACAAATTTGCCAGGGGAAGTGGTAGAAATCTTGTTATTTGAAATCACTTAAAAATCGCTTGGAGAAACCACTCATATTTTTTAGTCCTCCCCCGCTCCACCTTCTCTCTATCTAAAAATCTATGATGTCTTTGTTCTCACTGATATTTGAAAGTTCTCCAAATTAGGTGTTCCCTGTGAAATTCTGGAAGGTATTTTATATCTCTTTTTAATTTTAAAATAAATAATGAGTTAGATTCACGAGAAAAAAAAATCACCAGGATGCTTATTACATTTTCCCTCCTTCCAGAGTTCATTCCTTAAACTGCTTCACTGAAGCTTATTTGGGTACAGGCTTTACCTTGTTTTCACATTTAGAATGGAATTGCATTGCAACAAGAGTAATTTTGACTGGATACCTTGAAGTACTTAAAAATAAAAGGACTCTCGTGGAATTAAATCAGGAATCAATAACAGAAGGGAACTTGGAAAATTCATCAATATGTGGAAATTAAACAACTTACTCCTAAATAATCAATGGGCCAAAAAAGAAATCTCAAGAGAAATTAGAAAATACCTGGAGATAAATAAAAGTGAAAACAACAGAATGAAAGCAAAACTTAGAGTATGTAGTAACACAGTGCTCAGGGAAGATTTATACCTGTAAATTCCTATATTAAAAAAAAAATGAAAAACCTCAAGTCAATAACCTAACCTCTCTCTTAAGAAACCTAAAAAAAGAAGGGCAAAGTGTATCTAACGTACACAGAAGAAAGGAAATAACAAAGATTGAGTGGAAATAAGTTAGAATAGAAAAACAATAGAAAAATCAATGGAAGCAAAAGTTGGACATTCAAAAAGATCCACAAAAGTGATAAACACTTAGATAGATTGGCGAAGGGAAAAGAGAGAGAAGGCTCAAATTACTGAAGTCAGGAATAAAAGAGGGAAAGCACTAACTTTACAGAAATGAAGAGAATAAAAAAGAGCACTATGGACAACTGAATGCCAACAAACTAGATCATTTGGATGAAATGGACAGATTTCCTGAAAGACACAATTACTGAAGTGGCTTCAAGAAGAAATAGAAATTTGAATAAACCTATAATAAGTAAGGAGATTGAACTAGTAAAAACACGAAAACAAAACCAAAACTTCCCACAAAGCAAAGTCCAGAACCAGATGGCTTCACTGGTGAATTCTATGAAACATTTAAAGAATAATTAACACAAATCCTTCACAAACACTTCCAAAAAACAGAATAGGGATCAGCTTATCAATTGGTGTACAGATTCAATGCAATTTGTATCAAAATGGTACCTCACTTTTTTTTTAGGCAGAAATTGATCAGCTGATCCTAAAATTCATATGGAAATGTAAGAGATCCAGAATAGCCAAAACAATCCTGAAAAAGAGAGCAAGACTAGAGAACTCACACTTTCCAATTTTAGAACTTACTATAACGTATAATAACCTAGACAGTGTGGTACTGGATAGACATAGAGTTCAATGGGATATAATTAAGAGTCCAGAAACATACCCTTACATTTATGGTCAAATGACCTTTGATTAAGTGCCAGGACAATTCGATGGGGAAGGAACCATCATTTCAACAAACAGCATCTCGAAACCCACATGCAAAAGGATGCAGCTGGATGCCCACTTCCCACCATATACAAAAAGTAACTCAAAATGACAGACATTTAAGAGCTAAAACTATAAAACTATTAGAAGAAAACACAGAAGTAAATCTTCATGACCTTGAATTAGGTGACGGTTTTTAAGATGTGACACAAAAAGCGACTAAAGAAAAAAATAAATTGAGCTACATTAAGATTAAAAACTTCTGTTTTCCAAGCAATGCCATCAAGAAAATTAAAAGACAATCCACAGGATGGGAGAAAATATTTGCAAATCTTGTGTCTGATGATGGACTGGCATCCAGGATATATAAAATTTTCTTACAGTTCAATTATAAAAATACAAACAACTCTACTAAAAAATGAGCAAAGGATCCAAATAGGTATTTCTCTAAAGAAGATATACAGTTTGGCAGTGGGCACATGAAAAGATGCTCAACATCATTCGTTATCAAGGACATGAAAATCAAAATCATAATGAGATACTTCTTCAACTCACTCAGGTGGCTATAATAAAAAAGATAATAACTGTTGGTGAGGATATGGAGAAATTGGAATTCTCACACATGGTTTGTAGGAAGGTAAAATGGTGTAGCTGTTGTGGAAACAGTTTGGCAGTTCCTTAATGTTAAATACAGAGTTAGAATATGACTCAGCAATTCCACTTCTAGATATATACTGTAGAGAATTAAAAACACACAGCCACACAAAAACTTGTACACAGATATTCATAGCAGCATATTTTATAATAGCTCAAAGTAAAAAAAAAACCCAAATGTTCATCAATTGACGAACAGATAAGTAAAATGTGGTATATAGCTAGAGTGAGATATTATTTGGCAATAAAGATAATTGAGACAGTGATGCAGGCTGCAATATGGATGAAACTTGAAAACATTACGCGAAGTAAAAGAAATCACTCATGAAATATCACCTATTGTATAATTGCATTTATATAAAATACACCAAATAGACAAAACTATAGAGACAAAAGTAGATTAGTGGTGGCCAGTGGAGGTATGAGAATGTTCTAAAATTAGATCGTGGTTGCACAACCCTGTGAACATACTACAGACTGTTGAGTTGTACACTTCATACGGTGAATTGCATGGAATGTGAATCATATCTCATGAAAGCTGTTAAAAAAAAAAGAAAAAAGGATTCCATGATACTGAGTGTCACTAAAGCTAATTCTGAAAAATCTTCTTCTGATCTTAAAATTAAAGAACTTTTCACTCCTTTTCTCCCATCCTCTCTCCCTCTCTCTGTCTCTCTCAATCTCTTTCTCTCCCTCTTTTTCTGTCTGCTCTTTGACTTATTCTACAAAAGACATAATTTATGACTCACACGTGACCCTGACTTTTAGATGACTAACTTGATGAAACTGAGAAAAGGGAAACTCAACGTAGAAGTCAAGAAAAACATTTCTCACACACCTTCCATAAATATGCCAAGTGAAGTGGCAGAAGTCTTGATAGCTGAATTCATTTGAAACTGGACTGAATGAACCCATTCCAGTGGGTGGGGGGGGGGGGGGGAGGGGCGGTGGCGTGCTTCAACGCCGTGAAGCGGAGTGGGAGGCTCACTGCGGCTCTGGCCCAGAGATTCGGAAAGAAGTATGGGCGCTCTTACCGAGAATAGATTCTGAATTCCTTCCTGCCAGGGAGACGGTCGGGAGGGAAATTAGCACTGTGGCATCCCAAGCCCCAATACGGCAAGGAAACATCCCAAATGACGCCCTGGTGTTCCAGACATGGGAGAAAGCCTTTTAGTGACTACTTCATGCAACAGAACATAAAGCCTGATAGCTTATGAAAAAAAAAAAAAACCAAACCCCTTTGTAAAGTATGAAATGCAAAATGACATGGGGGTCATGGTGCCGAACTGTGACTAAACATAAAGAGCCAACTCTTACCACTATCGCTCAGATTGTGCTTCACGAGGCAATTTTTTATATCACGTGTGAGGTCAGGACGTCAGAGAGAAGCTTTGCTCTCACCAAATCTTTCCTACCTACTTTGCTGATGCCTGACAGTCCTTTGATAAGAAAAAGAGTCTTTCACTCCATGATTATAGCTGATAGACTTGAATATGTGATATAATTGGGAGTTAATTCTCAAGAGTCAATGTTTTCAATATGGGTAGCAGGTGGTATGACGATTCCTTCTCCGCCGTGCTTGAAGGGCTGGGAAAACGTGAGGTGGGAAGCGTGGATGATGCCCCGAGTGTTGGGATGAGACGTTTAGTCACAGATGAGAAAAGACTCTTGAGCAGCTTCGTACCTGATGAAATCAATGGCCGAGGTCATTTTGAGAGCAGGCAAGGTCGGGCACAGTGACGAGGCCAACACTTTGAAAGATGCTGCCATAAGCCAGGCATGAGGGGGTTTGAAATATTAGGGTAGGGTTGTGTCTGTGAAAGTGGAAAGAGAGGGGCACAATTAGAAGAGATGGTGGAAAAAGAACCTCCACCTTGAAGGTGCTTCTCTCTAAGAGTAGCAAGAACCCCCGGTAACTGGGACCAGGAATCACTCTGCCCGTTTCATTCTCTCCTCCCCTTTGCTCCTCTCCTTAAAAATCCTTCAACAGTTCCTCAGGGCCTTCAACAGAAGGTCCAAACTGCACAATCGCGTTATGTGCTTCTTTACAATCTGCTTCCTGCTTACTTCTTCAATCCATGTCTCCTTCCTACTGACCCCGAACTCCCTGTTCCAGTCACCCTCAGCATTTCCGGGGTTTGTAAGCAATGCCTCTCCCTAGGGTGTTCCTTCTGCTTGAACCTGCCCTTTACCTAGTCCGCCTGAATGGGGGTGACTGTTTTGCATGCTGGAGATCCCAACGTAGACATCGCTCTTTGCAGACCACCTCTCCTGACAACGCTCTCTTCCGTCTACCCGTCTTTGTCTCTTCATCCCCCTGCCTCGCCCCACGGCTTCCTGTGTCAGCACAAACTATTCCGCACTGAATGTCTCTCCGAGCTCTGGCGGCTCAGGAATCAACTCTCATATTTCTTAAATGGAGGCTTCCAGCTCTTAGACTGAAGGTTCTGATTTAGCAGAGGTTGGTTGAGCCCACGCGTTTAGAAACTGCTGCATTGTAATTGCTTGCTTACCCGTGAGCATCCTGGACTGTGTCGTTAGGGCGACGGGACTGTGGCTCTGGGAGGGCAGAGGCCGTTACAGTCCTGACCCCCAGCCCAGGGTCTGATATGGTGCAGATAGTCATTAGGGGGTTGTCAAATTAGTGGATAGATGACGTGAGAACAGGACGAGTGAAAAGTGACTCAGGACTGCAAACTTAGGGAACGGGGAGGTAATGGAAAAAATGGGAAGGGGTGTCTATTTGTGGGAGAAGATGATGAACACTCACACACGAATTGCAGACAACAGGTGAGGACTCCAGGGCGGTGCCCAGCCTCTGTGCCTCCTGTCTGGCGCTGCCTACCATGTGGAAAATGACCCAGCCCCGCTTACGTTCCCTGTGCGCTCCCCAAGGCTCAGATGTATGTTTTCCCCAAAGGCAGCATATAATTTTGAGAACTGCAATCATTTTTTCCATGTTCTTTTGAAGGCTGTAAAATAATTTTAGATGCAATAGTAATTCTAGGTCCCTGCTTACCCTTGACCTTTGAAGTTTGATTCAAAACATCACACACCTCTCAGCCCAGATGTTGGCAAGTTAATGATATATTGCTGCAGGAAAAACTTGGTCTCATTTGCACAGGGAGCTGGAAATCTTTGGTAATACTATCTTACCTCAATTTTCTTTTTGTGGATACAACTGAAATATAGTTTTGTCAGTATATACACAAAAGATAAAGAACTAGGAAAAATAATGAAGCTTCTTAGTGTTTATGGAACTGAGAATCGTCATGCAACTGGTGTGAAAACTCTTCAGAACCCATGGGGACTCTTCTAGCCCAAGAATAAAGAGGATAATTCCCAGCTACGTGAGTCCAAAGGCTTTTTTTGGAGCTCCTTTTACCCATTTCCTACACCTAGTCCTTGTCCTTGGTTTCTAAATGATAGGATTCCCACAGAACTGATTACTAAATCTGCCATGCCAACCACTCTTAAAAACTCTTTAGCTTTTTAACTGACAAAATCAACTTTAAGAAGAATAATGTCTTTATAAGGCAAACAATCAAAAACATGCAGCTAATGCCATTTGGTCCTTCTCACGGTCTACTGTGAGTCATGGTGATTTGTGTATATTCCTTTTTCTTTTTCTTGTTTTGGAGGAAGAGAGCGGTGGCTTTCTTTTTCTTTGCCAGGCAAAGGGAAGACACAGCAGGCTGGCGCCTCAAGAACGGTGCTCCCCCCACTCCATGTCTAGCTCTTAAGATTCGGTACTGGGAAGGGAGCATCTTCAGGCTGTGGGGCAGATATCCTTGTCAGCACCTAATACAGTGTGTTATTTTTTATTGACTTAAAATGTTTTTAAAAATTGAAGTAGATTTGCTATACAATATTATTTAAGTTACAAGTTTACAATATAGTGACTCACAATTTTTAGAGGTTATACTCTGTTTATAGTTATTGTGGAATACTGCTACATGCGCTGTGTTGTAAGAGATACGCTTGTAACTTATTTTATACCTGATCGTCTGTACCGAACACAATGTTTCGCATTGTCTCAGTGCTTAGTAATGAGCTGTGGAGTGGGTGAATTGACGTGTACCCCTTTCTGGCGCTGGTTCGCTGGTTCGCTGGTTCGCGCGCAGCGCCGGGCGTGTGCCCAGCTTAGTGGACGCTGGTGACTTAAAGGCGGCGCTACGGCCTCCTAGCATCTCCGTAGCATTTGCTGCTCCGGAGGAGGGCAGCTAATCGTGCCCTGGAAGGGCTTAGGCCCCGTCCCCTGCCGTCACGTCGTCTCCAGGCTTGGACGAAGCTGGGCCTGCCGTCGTGGTTCGCTTCTCCGAGTCCGTGGCTGTGAGGCGGCACCGGAGCTGCCACCGCCCGTTGGCAGCAGGATGGAGGCCAGAAAGCTCCCTGGACACGTAGATGACCTCTTGGATGCAATTACAAACAGCCATGTGGATCAAGCAGACATTTTCTTACCTGAAACTTGGCCTTTATCTTCTTTTGCAGCGTCCTGAATTGAAAGATTTTTTTTTCTGTCTTCTTTCCTTCCACTGGCTTTATTTAGGAATGGACCTCGGCTTATGAACTCCCTGTTCTTTTTCCTACTAGTTTCCTAGTAAGATTTCTTCATCCTGGGGAATCCGAAAACCCACACTCTGCTCCACGTAGACGCCTGTATCTCCCTGCTGCCTCCTCCCCCACCACGTGCTGCTGAGTGTCAAACTGCAGAGTCCTGGCCAGGAGGGGAGCTCCGTCTCAGCTGGGTGATCCAAGATACCACCTTTTCTTCCCGTAACAGCCTTCCAGATGCTTTCTCCTTCCCCTGTGATCCTGTGTGTATGACCTCCTTCAAGTCATAGAATAACATTTCTGCTGATTCTAAACTATGTTTATGTGGGCGCTGTGCGTGTGCGTGCTCAGTGGTGAAGTTCTCCTGCCTGAGAAGCATCGTGAGAGAGGCCTCCCTCCACCCTGGTGCTGCGTCCTGCTTCACGTGCGCTCGCGATACCGTGCCCTGTCCTTCCACGGAGCAGCCCGACGAGGAACACTGGCACAGTTACACCCACGGCCCCAGCTGAAAGCACACCCCTGCAGCACCTCCTTGCGCTCCCCGATGCCCCACTGCAGCCGGCGCCCGCGGTCCCCCGCAAGGTGTGCTTGGTGGCTCAACCAGCCAGACGCCAAGCTCCCTCCTGTCCAACAAAGGTGTCTGTGTGGCAGGCTGGCCTCCGGCTGACAGGCACATCTGCCACAGGCCCTTGGAGTTCCTGGAAGCCTGCACTGGACGAGGACTGGCCGCTCACCCTTCCCTGGGCTGTAGTAACTGTGTGGTAGGATTTTTTTAGGATTGGAGAGACTTTCTGAGGCTGCATGTCTGCTCCTTCGGGGGACTGCTCTGTCTACGGGGACCACCTTGATTCTTCTCTTGGCGCCTTCCCAACCTCTCGTGCAGAAATGTCCTCCAAATCCGAGCCGATGCTCCCCTACCTCTGCCTTGAGATGGGAACAGTTGGAGCTTGCGTCCACCCGCTAAGTGGCTGTGGGGTGGGAGGTGGCTCTACTTCCTTTTCGGTACAAATTGTGCCACATGGTCTATACCGGCCCCTGTGACGTCCAAATCAGCGTGAAAAGTCTGAATTTCTCACTTCAGTTATAGCAACTTCCCATGCTTCTTAGGTACTCAGAAGAGGTATTCTTATCAAGGTCCTTTGCAAGTAGGCACTTATTCAGGCAAGAAGGTCCCCTTTAAGTAGATAGTAAATAAAGTTGTGTCATAACTTCTACCACCATTATACTTTATGTTGGGAGACTGGGCAGAAAATAACAGGAAGTCTAGCTCTTCAATAGAGAAGTGCAAGGCTTTGGAGCCAAGTGGTCAGAGTTTGAATCCTACTTCTATACTTACTAGAAATACTATAGACAGTAATACTATAATAATAATAGAGATAATCGTGATAGCATCCAGTAATAACATGGACAATGTTAGAACCATGTATAAATGATGCAGGTAATCATAATCTTTGAGAGCACTCCCTTTGAAGATCAAGTGTAAAAATGCGTGAAATGTCCTTAGCAAGGCCCCCGGCATGAAGTCAATACTGTTCAGTGCTTTAAGAAGTTTTCTTTCTCTGGTGTCTTTGCAGGTCATCCGCGGGGATGTGAGCCCGCCCTCTGCCGTGAGCATGGCGCTGGAAGAGCCTTAGGCAAGTTGCTTTGAGGCCACACTTCCTTGCTTACGTGGCTGAGCGAGCCCACTCTTACTGCTGTGTGACTTGAACTTTTCCGTTTCGACCTTGATGACAGGCTTGCGTAAGACACTGCCAACGCCCCTGCAGCTGTGGCTGGGGGAAAAGACTGTTCGGGAGAAGGATGTGACGTCCCCCCGCGCCTTGCTTCCCCCTGTGGTGCCGAGGAAGAGGCCTCCCCAGAAAGCGCTTTCAGGACAGCTTTGTCTTAGAACACAGAGTTCCTGGCTTCTGCTCCCGGTGGACTTGGTCAGGCCTGCTGGGCTGAGGTTCACTATAGGAAATGGTTAGCATTCAGGGCTCTGCAAACAAGGGCGATTCATGGCCACCGAAGAATGTGCAGAAAGGTTAACGTGTGTGAAGTCCTCTCAAAGTTCATATTTTCCGTGCATCTGGAAATTCCAGTTCCCAAAATTGAACTGTCGCTCTTTAACTGTAATTTCCATTGCTTTAGTTGGTAGCTGGTCTGGGGCTGCTCTTAATTACGGGCTCCTACCGGTCATCCAGATTCCTCCTTCACCAATCTTCATTTGCCTAACAAACGGCGGGCCTTCCTGGTTTTTTTGGTGAAATCTGAGAAGAGGGTTTAGGTGTCTGTGCATTCTCCCTCGTAGCCGGGTGGTGAGCTGGCCACCATTTCCTTTCATTTTACCTACTTCATCAGTGATACTTTCAAGGGCAACAGAAGCCCACATGAGAGCTTTTCAAACTTTAACCTGCAGACAAATCACTTGGGGTCTTTATTAAATTGCTGGTTCTGAGTCAGGAGGTCTGGGGTTGGCCTGCTCTTCCGCGTTTCTAACAAGCTTTCAGTCCATTCCCACGCTGCTGGTATTCGTATCAGGAGCCCAGGTATAACGTCACCCCACGTTATACACGAAGATCTGTGGGGATTCAATTCTCCAAACATTTCCTGGGCCTTTCAGCAAATCTAGCTGTCTTTTTCTCTCTGAATCCAGGTGGATGTTTCTGGTCGTGTTACCTTTCAGCAGTCCTAAACACTGCAGCATGATGAAGCCTTACCTGAGCTCTGGTCCCCTCGATTAGTTTATCTTATGTTGGCATTTATCACCCACTTAGAATTTCAGTCCTAATATATGTTGCTGTTGCTGCGACAAGCCGTATACGCAGGTATAGAAACGGACAGTCCTCTGCTGTGCCTCTCTCTGACCACTTTGCTTTGGTTGGCCTTTAGATTTTGAGTTCCCTTTTGTTGCTCTCACCATCAGGTTCACGGCTCTGTCAAGCTCAGTGATATACACCACCTCTCACAGTCCCTTTCCGGGGTGTCTGCTACTGGCACGTCCCTGCAGAACTCTCACCTGCATAGAGCAGCTCCTCATCTGTCTGCCATCATCTTCTCCATTGCTCAACCGGCGCACAGAAGCAGGCTAGGATGTGTTCTGGCTAACTTGTGTGATGGAACAACGAACAAACAAACCCAGCCAGGTCTTTGTGTAAGTGCGACCTAGCAGAGAGAGCATCCTTGGGCAAGCTGCAGAGGATGGCAAGAGCGGTGCAGCCTGACTCTGTCTCTCCATGGCACGCATCCCCACCTGTGAGGATTTACGTTTTCATTTGTTTATTGTCTGGATCCTTCCATCAAAATGCAAGCTTCAAAAGAGAATGGCCTTTTTTTAGGGTACAAATGGACTTATCTATGAAACAGAAATAGAGCACAGATGTAGAAAACAAACCTATGGTTACCACAGGAAAGGGGGCAAGGGATCAATTAGGGGATTGGGACTGACGTATACACACACTATATATAAAATAGATAACCAGTAAGGACCTCCTGCACAGCACAGGGAACTCTACTCAATACTCTGTAATGGCCTATGTGGGGAAAGAAGCTTAAAAAAAAAAGAGTGGATACATGTACATGTATAACAGAGGCACTTTGCGGTACACCTGAAACTAACACAACATTGTAAATCAACTATACTCCAATCAAAAAAAAAAAATAAAAGAAAAAGAGAAAAACAGTAACAATAACAACAAAAGAGAATGACTTTTTTACATGCCAGAACTGAAGAGGTCCTCAATCAACATTTGTAGAATGAATGAATGAAAGAGAACTGTACTTCCCAGCAATAATCTTCTAAGCACAGTGTCTTATTTCCAACTGGCAGTTTGTTGAGGCCAGGTGCCTTATCTTGTGTCTCATGCAGCTGCAGCCAGTACTTATTTGTTCAGTGAATGAATAACGTCACGTAGAGGAAATACCACAGATTTTAGAGAGAGGGAGCTGGGCTCAGGTTCTAGCTTGGCCTTGTATGAGTCGTGTGACTTAGGCAAAGCTAGTCAGCCTTCCCGAGCTGTCACTTCTTTGTAAAAGGATACGGGTCCTATCTTCCTATGGCTATTTTAAGGATTAAACGAAATAACATATACAAACCTCTCAATATAGAAACCTAACCACACTAGGACCTCAGTGTACGGACGCTGTTGTTCCTCATCCTTGCCAATATTAACCTCTTGTTTCCTTTCCCTCTTTGCTGCACTTCCCACTTTGCAAATTCTTCAAGTCCAGTGCCAGCCAATAACTGACCCAAGCTTGGCAGTTCCAACATCCTAGATGAGTGGAAGTCTTAGACTGAACTCAAAGACTCGAGTAAAGAGGATGAACGGCCACGAATCCATCCTTTGTAGGATCTTAAAAATATAAGTATATTCAGAATCCAACTCTTACTGCCTCCACTTTTGTTCCTGGGTTAATGCCATTGGTTTCCTTGCTTTTGCCATTGTGTCCCCTACATTCTGTCCTCTGTCCCACAGACAGAGCGGTTTCTACGAAAGGGCAAGCTAGAATGTGTACTCTTTGGCTCCGCGGGTTCTCCATCTAAATTAGAGTAAATGTCAGAGTTCTACAAAAAGCCCGCAAAGCCCTGCACAATGTCATTTCTCTCCCATCTCTGAGCTTGTCTCCTACTGCTATTTCTCCCCTGCACTCCCTCCACTCTGACTCCAGGGGCTTCTTGCTGTTCCCAGAGCATGTTGGCAGGCACGGTCCAGTCCCAGGACCTTTGCACTTGCTATTCCCTCTGACTGAAAGGCTCTTTCCTAAGATATCTACAGCACTCACACCCTCAGATTTTTGCTGGAAGGTCATTCTTGCAAAAAGGTCTTCCTTGGACCTCTTTTTATAAATTCGGATGCTCCCACCCTGGAAGATACATGGCCTTTCCCTACTTTATTATGAGTATTTTTCATAATCCCATGTTATTGTTGGACAAACTGTATATTTTACTTATTTAAGTAAAACAAACTTGGGTTAGTTATCACCCTGTGTTAGAACATAAGCTCCAGGATGCTGGGGACTTTTGCCTATTTTGTTCTCTGCTCTGCTCCCAGTGCCTGGTACATACTAATAGATGATCAATGAATGGTTATTAAATGAGTCGATGAATTAATAAGGGAGGTGGGATGGATGAGGGGTGGGCGGGGTGTCCAGGTGGGAGTGTGAACTGGAAGGAAGAAGGAGCAAATTCAGAATCCAGCATGTGTGTCTGTGACCTCAGGCGTGGCTGGCTCGGAGGTGGCTCGACTCCTGTCACCTGGCCCGCTGACAGCTGACACGGGAACAAAGCAGTGCCCTGGGATGAACCAGGTTCCGGGATGCTGGAAAACCTCCACGGCTCAGGGTGACCTTGAAAGTGGGCATCCGTGATCCCCCGTTGCACATCCCCTCCACTAACGTAGGTGAGAGACCTTCTCTGGTCCTTTCCTCAGCTCTCAAGGAACAGATATGAGAAGGGGTGGGTTCCAGAAACATCTCACCGGGAGAGCAGCGCTGACGTCTCTGTTTCCTGCCTTTCTGAATCATGCTTTTGCCGGCTTAAAGGAGGCAACTGACTGTGCAGGTTTAAAATATTCCTTTAAGAATCCAGTGTACGTCAGAGAGTGGAGACAAGGGTTAATCAAGCAGAGTAGAGCTCGGAAGGAGATTCAGGCGCAGTTGGCCATCATGGTTCACGTCTGCGTCTTCCTTACGCTCAGGAAGCACGCGTCTCTGGGTCGCTTTGTCTTGTGATGCCTCGCTCCTCATGCCGGGATTCCTAAGCCCCAAGGATACGGACCACGGCCCAGGGCAGCACTGTTGGCTTGCTTCCTTCCTTTGGAGAGCGGGCTGGAAAACTCGCCTCTCAGAGGTGTCTCTGGGGGTTAGGAAGATGAATCAGATTGCAGGCAAAAACCAGAAAGAGAGAGATGGGGTGGAGTTGGGAAGAGTCACTTCCTAATTGAACTTGACTTTCCCTTACTCTGAAAGAAAGACTTTTGTGCTCTTTTGGAAGGCGTAGCAACCAAGCCTGCTCCAGGATTTTAGGCCCCACCGGGCAGCCTCTCCCTCTGCGGGCCCTGCCCTCCTGGAAACCCCCTTCCTGGCCCAGCTCCCGCTGGACGGACTCTGGGAACACCTCCTCCCCCTGCTGACCCTGCAGCCCAGGGAGTGGCAGCGTCTTCCTGGTTTGCTTGTCTTGGTGGAGTCTCACCATCCTTTGTTTGGATTCTCAGCTTTCCCATCACCTATGTAATTAACCTCTGTACCAATTTCCTTTTGTTTGAAAGATACGGAATGGCTTTTGTTTTCTTGACTGCACCCTCACTGTCTGCTGAGCTCAAACCATTCTTTAAATTTTATAAAGATAGGACCACTGGTCATTTTGTCTTTGAGAATTTTTTTTTTCGTATAAAGTTGAAAATATCGACTTTGATCATTATAGATGTATGTGCTTTTCCAGTCATGTCTTTGTTTAAAATTTATACCACGCTGTGGGGTTCCAGAACACGTGCAGTGGGACATTGACTCTCTGTTGTAGACTCGAAGCTCCTGAAAATGTGTGAAGAGCTTTTCACTTAGTCTCCACTGTGTCATCACGTGTCCACCACACCAGAGGCATGGTTTTAGAATTTTGTTGAACTTCTCTCAGCCTCAATTTCTTCATCTATAAAAGAAGTTTATATCTGATGGGTCGTTTGAAAACTTTAATCCAGCCTCTAAACTCTTTTTGGTTTTTCAAGTATAATCTGATCTGAACTTCAACACATAAAGTGGAAGACCCTAAGCTCACATCCTTGACCTCCAGATGACCTCCCTTGCTGTCTACAGTGGCTTGAACCGCCCGTGCCCAACTTGGAGTGTAAAATGACTGAATAAAGAGGGCTCGGTTCTGCTCTGACAGCTTTTGATTTTATGCTTTTTGAAGGGAGCTAGTGATCCTGTTTTGTCAGAATTTTATTTCTCAGTTTTAAAACTAAGATGTGAAAAAGCAAACATTTTTTAGCCTGATTTTACTTACCTTTATGTATCTTACTCTGAAGGAGAAAAACCCATGTGTCCTTGGAACAGTGAAGGGTTTTACTGGTAAAAGTACCAACAGAAAAGTATCTCATTAAAAGAAAGGGAACTGGGCGTGCACTTCTCAGAGGATGTTCGCGTCTCCTGAGCGCAGTGTCCCTCGGACGTGGTCGGCGCCTGCCTGACCCCCTGGCCACCTCAGGCTGAGACAGCACCCTAGCCTCCCTCCGCTTCTCTTCCATCCTCGATCGGTCCTGTCCTCGATGGGACCTTCAGGGGCTCTAACCCAGGACTCCCTCGATAGCCTCAGTCACTGTGGTTGGAACTGTGTTTCGGCTTTGCTCCCAGTTTAGCTGTGTCCCTGGCGCCAAGCTCCCCTTAACCTTGATTTTGAAGCAACGCCGACCATGTTTTCCTGCGCTGGTTCCCAGTCCTGGTAAGCTGCTGAGAGTCCCTAGCCCGGCCCAGACCTGCCCGACTCCTCCCCGGGACTGGGCTCTACGTCCTGCGCAACCACCTCTTTACCGTTGGTTAGCCTCAGTCAGAATCTCAGAATATGGCCCAATTCAGGACACTGCTGTGGGCTCTTCAGCTGCCAGCCGTTCTGTTAGATCTTGTTGATAACCTGCTCGCTCATGGACTTCTTCTTCTTTTTTTTTTAAAGATTTTTTTTTTTTTTTTGATGTGGACCATTTGTAAAGTCTTTATTGAATTTATTACAATACTGCTTCTGTTTTATGTTTTATTTTTTTGGCCTCGAGGCACGTGGGATCCTAGCTCCCTGGCCAGGGATTGAACCCACACCCCCTGCATTGGAAGGTGAAGTCCTGACCACTGGACCGCTAGGGACGTCCCTGTTATCCTTTTGGGTACCCCGAATTGCTGACCAGGCTGGACTTCCTCTTACTCCCCAAAGGTGGTCTTTTTCTTCATCACTTGTGCTTGGCTCTAAAGTCCTGTCCCATTATGGTCTCTATGGTTCTAGACCAGTTAAACCTTACATGCCTAATCTGGGTCGGGAGCTAGTATTTTTTACATGAGACCCTTTTCCCATCACAAAATACAATTTTTTTTTCCAGTTCTAAGCAATATATTTCTCTCTCCCACTTATCATTCTTCCACTGAGCACATAATTATGGAATGCGAGATGCCAGGAGTACAAAGATTAATAAATAAATGGTCCTTGGGAGCTCCCAGTTTCGTAGGGAAGAGAATTTAAACAAGCAATTGTAATGCCTTATGATAATGATGTAAGTTGCTCCCAGAGCACAGTAAAAAGAAGTCTAAACTCTGAGGGGTGGTGACAGTGGTGGGGAAGGGACAGTGCCAGGGAATCTTGAGCTGAACCTTGAAGGAGACATAGAAGCTCATCGCTGGTGGGGATCAAGGAGAAGGATGAAGGCGTGTTTGGGGAAGGTCCAGTCAATGGGCGTGGCTGCCGCACCAAAGAGGTGAAGGGGAAAAGGTAGAAGATGAAGGCGGCGTATGCCAGCCAAGGAATGTGGGCGATACTGTTTAGCAATTGAAACTATGGGAGAGTTTGAAGCAGAGGATTATCACAATCAGACTTGCATTTTAGGAAGAGTCTTTGGGGGAGGGATTGGTTGGAAGGAGGTGAGATTAGGAGTAAGAAGACCATGAAGAGGCTCTACTATAATAGTTGAGGCAAGAAGTAATACGTGCTTAAACTAAGACAGTATCAGTGGAGATGGGCTGCGGTGGGGAAAGATTTGGTTGGTGTCTGTGCATAGAAGAGACAGGATTGGTGATCTGTTGGAAAGAGAAGTAGTGAAGAAGAGGGAACTGCTGAGTATAGCTCTTAGAAACCTAGGAGTGACAGAGGGTAACTCCCAGGTTCCTGCTTTGGGAGCTGAGTGAGGAGAGGAACGCCATCCCCTAAGATGCAGACCGCAAGGAGAGGTGATGTCGGATGTGTCATGTGAGAAGGGTCTGGGGGGTGCCAAGTGGAAGTCCACAGTCTGAAAGTCACATCCAGCTCAAGAAAGATTTCTTGGCTTGAGATTGATTTAGAAACTGTAAGTGTATACAGGGTGATCATAAATTCTGAAAACAGAGATCATAATATGTTGTCATGTTTTATAATGTGGTATCAATAAATCATTTCTTCTGCATCCACCTATGTGTCCAGACTTTATGACCATCCTGTAGAAATTTATTAGAGCCAGATAGAATGCAGATCAACCAGTTAGAACATATAAAGGAAAAGGAGGAAGGGACTGGAGGCAGAGTCCTGAGAACTGCAATATTTATGGGGCAATGGAGACTGAGAAGAAACACAGAGGAGGTGAGATTTAAAGCAAAGAGGAAGCCCAAGAGGAGAGCAATGCTTCCATGGAGACAGAAGGGAAAGTGGTGAGGATGGAGAGGGATGTGCAGATGTCAGCCCAACTTGCCGCCAAAACTCCTTTAAGTCTCCTCCCCCAGTGGCTCATAGTATTACTTTCTCCAGAAGAGTGGTTCTTAACTTTTATAGGGTAATAAGTTCTTTGAGAATCTGATGGAAGCCTTAGACCTTCTTCTACACGAGTGGCAGGAATGGAATGCAGGATCTGGGGGAGGGTCCCAGAACTTCTGAAGCCCATCATCCAAGAATCCTGGGGTAAGATGCCTGACATCTTATGAAAGTAGTTTTAGGTAGTAAACTACTTCTAAATATTCACAGGGAAGGTCTTAATCTCCCTGCACTTTGGGGAAATGCTGCTTTATTTTCTCCTAAGAAAACTGAACAAGAATAAATGTTATGCAGTAGTGTGGTGTCATTAAGGTTATCAAAGCCCAGATGATTTTTTTTTGACAATTAGAGGGACTTTTTTCTTTCCTTTTTTTTCTATTGTCCCTTTCTCATTAGCTTAAACATTGTTTTCTTGGGTGAAATTGACTTTAGCTTAATTTGCATAGTTGTTCCTGATTCTTGTTATCATAAAATGCCTCAACTTAACAAGTCTCAGATCTTAAAATTTTCAAAAAATGTAAGGATCAGATCCCTTCCAGAGACATTTTGAAACATATTTTCCCCCCAACAGACCTAACCTAGTTTACTTACATTGCTTCTTTTCATTTGACACTAGTGACCATGTCTTTTAAAAAATAGTCCTTAATGTTGGCTTCCCTGATCCCATGCCTTCCTTTCTGGCCTCCTTCCCCTTTTGTGATTGTTTCTAGGTCTCTTTGGTTGACTCATTTCATAGCTGAGAGCATCTTCGAAGGCTCTGTTCTTCACTCCCTGCCCTTGTTTATTTTTTACCCACTTCTTTTCATTCAGTTTATTCTAACAAATAGTTATTAAGTGTGGACTCTGGTGCACTTATTAATTCTCATAACTGCAAAAATCCTCTCTTTGTGAAGATTTATGCCTCCAAATTATTCTTCCAGCTTGGATGTGGCACAATCACACAGTTCCCACAGCTGCCAACCACATCACTTTGCCATGTCATGTTCTTCTTCCCCTCTAACTGGCCCTCTTACAGTCTGAGTTCTCCATGCCAATCAGCAGTCTCATCACTTCTCAGTTACTTGGCCTAGAAGTCAGGGATCTCTTCAATCTTTGGTAACATCTGAAGTGACAAACAAAACAACACAAATTCTCAACCAGGACGCTGATGAAAACTCTGCACGCTTGTTAGAGTCACAAATTATTGTTTTCAAACTTATTGACTGATCTTTACTCTCTCTCGTAACTTTCGTGATTCCCTTTTTAGTCCTGCTATTTTTCTGTTTTCCATTATTTTTCCTTTTCCTTTTTTTTTTCCCTCTTCCTTTCTTCTTTTTTGCTTTTTGTATTTTAGGTTCCTCCATGTCATTAATCGGTGCTGTTGGATCTCACTTTGCTCTCCTTTATATGCTTTTGTGCAAATATATGTGTGGGCCATGCCCAAGAGATACTTGTCTTCCTATCACTGTGAACATATTTCACATGTTGGTAATTTAATGTCAGGCATTGAAATTCTCCACTCAGTATCTAGAATATTTTTATCCTGCTGCTTTTCAATACCATCTGATTAAGCTTGAAAAATTTCAGGTGAATGATTAAAATGGTCAACGATACCTAGCTTCACACTTACTTGTCATGTCCTAAATGATACAAGTTTTACGTCACAACTCAGTTTCTCTTCTCTTTTCTCCTTTTATGGTTCCCACTCTTAGAGTATGGTAAAGTTGAGGTCAGAATCATACTCTCAACCTTCTAGGCCAAACTGTCCTATTCAGCACATCAGGGGTTCAATTTTCAGAAGACGGGTAACCTTAGAAAAGGTGATGGAAAGGCTGCAGTTGGGTTTGGTTCCATCACTAAGTTTGGCTCTTCCTTTTTAACTAAAAAAAATTTTTGTTTTCATGAGGGTATTTACCATAATAGACATATGTTTTTAATGTATCCTTCAGGAGAGTGTGTGGTCTTATTTATTCTTGATTAAAAAGCCTACGTCAAATAAGAATTATTTCAAAGTTGCAGTAATAATTGGAGCAATAAGATGGTAAGGGGTAATTAAAGGATGCGGCTTTCCTTCAGAAATAAAAATGAATCTGGTGAGCACATGTACTCTCCTCCTCTTCCTTGATGGGTGTGATGAAAGGCGTCAGGGTAAGAGATCATGGAGGTTGGAGATACACCAGCTACATGCTAACACGTCAGATTCGAGCCCAGATTCCTGCACCGACTACATTCAGACATGTGCGCCTTGCAACGTTGTACGCTCACAGGCGACCTGCGCATTTCTCACCGCGATGGTGCCTGGCCGGGGCGCTGGAGCTGCGGCTGTCAGCTCCCCAGCCCCCACACCCCCACATTTTAGACGGGAAGTACAGTTGCTTGCCCTCCCCATTTTGAACTCTTGGATTACAGACCATGCATTACCCAGGTTATGGCTCATGAGTTACAGCCATTTAAGGACTTTCTATTTCAGCTGGTTTGACTTGGAAAACTCAGACAATTGAGAATGAGAAATAACCTGGAGACAAACTGTTTTCTACTACACACAGGGATGCTTTCTTCTTTTTTCAAAAATTTTGTTGGGTGTATTGGCCAGCAAGAAAAAAATTCCAGTCCTTTTGGTCCGTACTGAACAATGTGACCCTGTGTCTTTGAGAGTCATCCAATGAGTCCATCTCAGCACGTTAAACGCCTGCTTCTCTGTCTTATTTTGTGCTTTATTGGTCGATTCCTATTGGTTTAAATAGTTTCTGTTCCTTTAACAGGACTGTCTGTGTGGATTAACGGTCACAAACACAGTGAGGTGGCGGTAACGACCGTCTTCTACTTAGAATTTGGTTAATTTCAATAACACGTGAAAAACATGCTCAGAGATCTAATTTAAGGAAAATAGAGAAAAGAATGCGATCGTCTGCCTATTGCCTCACTCACGGAAAAAATAAGATATATAAACAAAATGTAACTCAAGGAAAATATAGAGCATGCTCTGTGCGTGGTATAGTAAATAAATGCGGTGAGAAGAGCGAGGGAAGGTTGTAGGCAGCAGATCTGTGTTCCTCAGAGGGCCGTACGGGAAGGCTGATGGAGAACTGTCACTGCACAGATGGGCAAACAGTTAGGGGAACCTTAGCCTCCTCTTCAGAGCAAAGCACTTTGCCTCTGACCAGCTGCTCGTGAAGCTGCTGCATACCTAGAGCACACTTGTAAGTAGGTCTTAATATGTATTTTATTTAACAAACTTTAAAAAGTTGCCTAAGAATCCACTGAGGCTCACACGTGCTTTTATTTGGGCTGTGTCAAGATTAATTACCTGACTCATGAGAGGATAAATACAAATATTCATAGTGGGAATTAAGGACTGTGTTCTAAGACTTTATTGCCTTTTCCAAAAGGCTTCATTGTACTTTTCTGAGTAAAGAACATCTCTCATCTTCTCTTAAGTGTGGGAGAATGAAGGATGAAGGGTCATGCTGCTGGAGTGGCAAAGTAGTCAGAGCTGATGTTAGATAGGTCTTGGTATGTCTTGGCTTTGTCTAGGTTGATGTGTCCTTGGACGAGTTACTTAAACTCTCTGAGCTCAGTTTTCCTATCTGTAAAACGGGGATAACATACTACTTTTCAGGGATCAAGAAAATTAGAGTATGTCAGTGTTTGGAAAAAAGTAGATGCTCCAAGAACTCTGGCTACTGTTACAGCCACAGCAACAGTAACAGCGGACACTTCCGGAGGCCTGTGTTCTCTAGGAGTACCGACGTTCTAGGTACTATTCTAAGAGCTTCATATGTGTTATTTAATCCTCACAACAACTGTATTGACTCCATTTGGTAGATAAAGTACAAAGAGTGTAAACTATCTTTCCTCACAGTTATTTGCCCCAAAGCGAAGTACAGCATCAAAACCACTATCCGTACTGTTGCCAAAGGTCTGCATTAAAAGCAGTGCAATGAAACATTTTAGAAAACAAGACTTGGAAACTCAAGAAGATTCTCAGTTCTTTCCCTTTGCTTCGTGCATCAGTTTTCAGTCCATGCCCTGTAGGAAGGGTGATATATTAACATTTGTGGACATAGTTCAATCTCAGTTGCTATACTCCTTTGGTGAACCGTCTCTTTCTAGGAAGTACACTACCTGTCTTCGTAAAACCTAACAGTATCTGCAGCTAGTTGTCATTCAAAAATGTGTCAGAGTTTTGACACGAGGCAAATAGGGTGACTATAGATGGATGTTACAATTTGAAAATGATTTTTGACTTTTATGCTTATCATTACACACAAATGACATTTAAACCTGTGGGTCAGTGCTCTTATCTGCTTCTTTTGGTACTTTAAAAAAAAAAACAACCAAAGAGCCTAGGTTAGAAGTGAAATCATAAGGCCATTAAGTAGTTGCATTTTTTGTTTATATTTTATTTTCTGTTGAAATAGCAGAATTAAAAACACATTTACAATGTCAGACCATCCTGCATTTGGCAGGAGCTATTTTAATTAGGCAGGGATCATAGTTTCTTTCTGTTCTTCAGACTCAATTTATAGCCTGAAACATTTAGCATTTCTTACCATAAAATTTAGACAGATTAATGTAATGTTCACAGTTTCATAGTGACTAAGCAGCTAAGTAATTATTATTGAGATTACAAAACAGGATAATGAAAGTCCAAATGAGGGATTTGTTAAAAAATACACTGAGAAATTAGGTACACTTTCATAAAATTTACTAGTAGGTATAGTGAGTTTTTATTTTTGTTAATAATATGCACATTTTTAACATATAAGCCATTTTCAAGTCTCACTGGAAATGAAGAAAATAAAAGGTTTGCTCTGACTTTTCTCTTTCTGAACACCCTGGGTCATATAATCCCTGGAAACTGTAACGTACTATTGTAATTTTCATAAACTGAGTTAACAAAATCATTTGTTTCTGATATGGAGCGTGGTAATGCTAGTTTGCAATATTTGGTCCTTCATTTCCTTATTTGGACAGATCAGAAGTTTAATGATCATAAATGGGTTATTTCATTCATAATTTTTTTGGGGCGAGGGCAGGGGTCGAAGGACCCCTGGATACATTATCTCCTGGGAGCTGGAAGTCCAGGTGAAGAGAACTCCTCTGCCGTGTTAATTACAGATGTCCTGCAGCTGGAAGAGGTGTTGGCAGAGCTCAACTCCTAGCGTGAAGAGGTATCTACCACGCCAACCTTTTACGGACATTCCAACCAGTGGTTTTACCGCAGGGGAAAAGGTCCAGGTATGTGACTTCTTTGAGGGGCTCTCTCTCAATTCCACAAAAGCTCAGGTCAGCCTAATGTAAACACTCTTGCCACACAAATTCTTTGAGAACAAAAAATCATATATTGGATTACCAACCAAACTTAAATACATATTATAATAGGCAAGTTATGTATGTCCAAATGCAGGCACGAGCTGTATTCTCTTATTACTGTCAGATTTTATGTTTCATATTGGTCAAGGCTTTGTATTTTATTTTCACACCAACTTTAGCGAGGTATAATTACATAGAGTGAAAGTCATCCTTTTTAGGTATACAGTTCCATGAATCTTGGCAGACAGATACAGTTATGTAACCGTGACCCTAACGAAGACACAGAAGGTCTTTACCGCCTCACCAAGTTCCCTCCACGCCGCGCTGCAGTCAGTCCCTTCCCCGACCCCAGGCCGCTGGCCACCGCGGTTTTGGTCTCTCTGCCCACAGGGTTTCCTTTTCTAAAATAAAACTTGGGTAAATAAAATCATGCAGCATGGGAGGCTCTTTAGTTTTTATTGATGAACACTAAAATCTAAGTTTTTAATACAAATCAAATATAAAAATGTAAGTCCCTGCTGCTGCTTCTGCCTGTGTTCTGGTTGCATTCAGGTCTTCACGGTTTTTGTTTTCGGTGCCAGGAGAGCAATAGAAAGGCAATGAAAAGGACATCAGAAACAAAAAGAATTGATTATGTGAAGTTGAGAACAGTGCGATTAATATAAGCGAACCGATAGAAGAAATCCGTTCTGTCTGCTTCCACCCGTGGAAAAAAGTAGACGCCCAGTTTTTACAGTGTCCACCCAATAGCATTAGCTTTTTCTCCATTGAGGGTACAAAAAAGTAACGTGATGACATATTTCCTTTTCTTGTGTGTTTAAAAAAAGATGGCTCTTAGTAAACTGAGGATTCCAGAACATGGATCTTTCAACATCCTGTCCCTCTCTAGCGGGGCTAATTTCTTTTTTCTGTAATAAAAGGTGTTTACTTTCTTTGAACGCTGTCGAAGGGGAGACAGTGAAGGATAACAGAAAGACGGTTCTGTTAGTGGTGTAACCTTGAGTCTGTCTCTAATTCCCTTTGAGTCTTAATTTTCTCATCTAGAACATGTAGCTTAATAATCGTATCCTCCTTACAGAGCTGTTATAAGCATTGAATGAGAAAACGCAAGGAAGGCCTTGTGTCTGGGCACAGTAAGTGCAGGGAAAATCTTACTGCGGTATAAAAAATAAAACGTTTTAAAATAATATGTGGTTCTCATTGTATATCATAACAGCAACAAGATGACACAGCATTTATCGAGGCAAGAAGCTCTTGCTGGGGATGTGGGAAATCAGAAGATGAGGTACTGTCTTTACGATGCATCCACTTTAACCAAAAAGAGAAAACAACCCTTTTCGCCAGAGAATGTTTACAAATCAATGTAATAATAAAAGTATGATAATTCAGTATGAAAATATAGTATAAGACTGAGGAAATGGGGCTAAAACGAGGCACCGGAAATTTGCCTGTCGCGGAAAAATGTTGGATGTCAAACCCAAGTCCTCGAGGAGGAGGCTGGTGCAGGCAGGCCGGCCGGGGAGCAGGGATGCAGTGAGTCAGGCAAGGAGGTGGGAACAGCTAAGGTGAGGGGACATGGCGAGGAGACGTAGCGACGCCCGCGGGGAGCTCGGGGGCCGGGGGCCCCGGGAAAGAATGGAGAACTACTGGGAAGGTGAGGCAGGGAGGGGTGGGGCAGCTAGAAGAGGCCATCGTTGATGTAAGAAGGTAAACGGTGCTTACAGTGTATCTCAAGTGCCGCCTGCAAGGGGACAGGGTCATGACGGAAACTGCGTGAGAGGAAGACTGGGCTTCCAGCACCAGGCACAGGGGTGCCGTGGAGGCCGGTGGAGGTGTGAGGCGTGCAGCACGTGCGCAGCCGCGCCTGCCTCCCTCTCCCACTGCAGACATCAGCAATCCATCCCGATTCTGATCCCGGGGGTAGCCTCAGAGCCTTCTCCTTCTTTTCTTTTCTTTTCTGGCTGCGTTGGGTCTTCGTGCTGTGCACGGGCTTTCTGTAGTTGCGGCACGCAGGTGCTACTCTTTGTCGTGGTGCGCGGGCTTCTCATTGTGGTGGCTTCTTTTCTAGAGCGCAGGCTCAGTGGTTGTGGCGCCCGGGCTTCGTGGCTCCTCCGCATGCGGGATCTTCCCGGACCAGGGCTCGAACCTGTGCCCCCTGCATTGGCGGGCAGATTCCTAACCACTGCGCCACCAGGGAGGCCCGGACAGCATTCTTTTCTTTCCCAACAAAAGGTCTCACGTATTTATGACTAAATCAAGGCATGAGTTGAGCAACCCTGACAGCAGGAGAACAAGCGATTCCCTCTCTCTCAGGAAACAGCGGCGGCTGCTCGGACAGCAGCTGTGTGCTCGACGTCTAAGTGACACGGGGAGGTGCCAGGTGACGCGGCAGAAACGTCAGCGTGCCACTTGGCTCCTTACACAGCCAGCTTGGTTCCTCTCTAGCGTCCTCTCCTGGAGTCGGACCTGATCTCATTACCCGTTTTCCTTCGAATCCACTGGGGAATGGGACGATTCTGCTTCTGTTGCTTGGCCAGGAATTGCGTGATCCTGAAAGTCTTGTGAGAAGCCTGGGAAGGAAATGCAATCCGTTTAACAGCAATACCAGAGCTTGCTCAAGTGATTTAGTCAGCAACTCCCTAAACCCAACAAATATTCAAACGCTGAACGTATACCAAGAACCACCCTCCCCAGGTTAAACCCGCCCCGCCCTCTGTTCTCTCCTCACGTCTCCGAGGCAGATACCATGACTCCCACTGTTCAAACTAAGCTCAGGAGTCAGGGAGGTAGGTAGCCTGCCCCAGGGTATTAATGTGCAGATCTAGGTGGGATTCAAACCCAGGTCCTCCCTGCTCCAAGACTAAGGCGTGTTCCAGTCTTCTCTGCCGTCACCCCAGGACTCAAGACAGCATTCTTCTCTTTTTTTAAAATTTATTTATTTATATGTATTTATTTTATGTATTGGCTGCACTGGGTTTTCGTTGCTGCACACGGGCTTTCTGTAGCTGTGGTGAGCAGGGGCTACTCCTCATTGTGGTGCGCAGGCTTCTCATTGCAGCAGCTTCTCTTGCTGTGGAGCACGGGCTCTAGGCACGTGGGCTTCAGTAGTTGCAGCACAGAGGCCCAATAGTTGTGGCTCACAGGCTCAGTAGTTGTGGGGCTTAGTTGCTCCGTGGCATGTGGGATCTTCCTGGACCAGGGCTCAAACCCATGTTCCCTGCATTGGCAGGTGGATTCTTCACCACTGCACCCCCTAGGAAGTCCAAGACAGCATTCTTGAGTGGATTATTTGTTGATTAAAATTGGCAAAAGAGACGAAAATTACTGCCAGCTCAGAGGCTTCTGTTAAAGTACGTAAGAGTTGTTACCGAGGCATCACTGTGTGCACATGCTTTCCGGGTCCTAACATCATCGAGCATTTTGGATTCACTCAGTAGCAAGTTCTCCATCGTGACCTTGGTAGAGTCTGTCACAGAAATGCTTTCCAAGGGCATTATGTGACATATGATGTGACATTGCCTCTTGTAAATATTTTACAAGCTTTGCAAACTTAGAGGATACGTTTACTAAATCTGCAATGTTTGTTTCTCATTATTCTTGCTTTTTTCAGTTGTTAAACATTCATCTTTTAAAGGCTTAACACATCCCATTACCGTAAGGAATTTATTTTTGCACCAAAACTATGTTTTAGAGCAATTCAGAATTAAATAAATGTGACAGGTCCTATTTATCCATATGACAGGCCAACTGTTGGAAGAGGATGATTTACACCAGGTTGTGTGTGTGTGCACATGCGCGTGTGTGCGTGTGTGTTCACGTGTGTGTGTGTGTGTGTGTGTACACGCATGTATTCACACACATCTTGCATCACCTTGTGGGCTGTGCCCTGGCATTTCGTTCAAACTGGAGGATTTCTGATAAAATAATCTTCTACATCCCTCAACATACAGTTTAAATCACCAAAGAGAAAAAACACGTGTAAAAACATATAGAGGGCGCCCCCAAACACGCACAGCTTACCAGTTAACTCCCTTTCTGGTCAATGTAAACATTGAAAGATAGTAATTTTGAGTCAAAATCCAACACGTATATTTTCAAAGTATCGTGCTAGCTTGAATTAGGGGAGTTGCTCCAAGTAAAGGACAACGTGGGAAAAGTGCGGTATTTCCACGGTATGGTTATAATTAGGATATTTTCTGACAAAAGGTCAAAGCTATTTCGAATGCCCTTGTTGCTGTAGATTTTTTTTGTCCTAGGAGTTGGTGAAAAGGAGTAAGAGGGGCCAATGGGCCTACTGCTTCAGATGCTTATATGTTCTTATGACCTTCCAGGGGCCGGGAATCGCACAAAATAATGAGAACTGAATGATAATCAAATTCAAAGTTTAGCAGATGGTGACAAACAAAGGCTTTAGTACCTTTAGCATTTTTGACACAGAAACGTGAACCACCCAGTTTTAGACGTGGGAAGGCCTCTGAGATGACTGGCCGACTTCCGCGCTGTAAAGATATACACACCAAATAGCAGAGTGGTGTGGGAATCGTTTAAAGTCATCCAGGTGGTTAGGATAGGCTTCTTCCTAGAATCCATGTCTGCAGACTTATAGTTACTTATTTTTGGTGCTTTTCCCGTCTTTAAAAGCTTCACACTTGAAAATTCTTTAGTCATTGGAGAGTGCACCTGTGTTGATGGTACGCCTCGAGATGGCGAGAACAGGTAAGAGGTGGTGAAGACACTTGTATCCACGACCTCTGTGGTGAGCTGACATATGTGGGCATGGATTGGGGTAGGGGGGCACCTCTTTACTGCGTTCAAAGCCAGGTGACTTCTCCTTTCTCTGCACTTCCCACTTGGAGTTGAGTCATTTGTTCTGTTACCTGACATTGTTGATAAATGTGATTTCCTTTTTTCTGTGTGCTGTCCTGTTTATGTAGCACAGCAGGGATGGCCACTGCAGAGCCAAAAGACTGGAGCGGGGGGACCATGAAACCTCCCTTGGCGGCCTCAGAATAGGCTGACGGACTCTGAGTCTGATAGGCTGGGGTGGGGCAGATCCCGGGAGATGCCATGTTGATGCTGTTATTGTGATAATGTTTTCACCTGCCTGTCTTCTCCTTGTTCACCTGGCAAATGCGTCATCCTTCAAGACTGAGCACTAATGCTTTCTCTTCTTTAAATCTTCCCAAGACTACTTTTCTCCTTTCTCTCTCCTTTGTGCTCCCAGAAAGATATATGTGAAATATGGCATTTGGGCTGCACGGTTTCTGAGATTACTTCTGGTGTTTAACATTTCCTAGTCCTTTTGAGTCTTTTAAGCATTTTGGGACATTTTACTTGGTACCTATGATGGGTTTTGGGGTGAAGAAAGCATTGAAGCAGTTCATGTTTCTCGTCAGCTGGCCTGGCACCGCCTGCTCCTGGGGACCAAGCCCTCCAGCTGGTGGCCAGCCTGGCGCTGCTTTCAGTCAGGATGGGGAGGAGTTTTTCCTCCGGGCACATCTGCTGGGGGTGGGTTGCTTGAAGATGCTGAGTCCTGCACATCCAGAACACAGCCTGCCGAGTGGCTCTGTAGCTGGTGTGGGAGGGCTCATGTCCCTGTCTCCTCCAGCTGTGCTCCTTCTTTTCCTTCCTATAAACAGACAACCAACGGGGTGGCCACTTCAGAGTCATCCTTCTCTCCTCTCTTTCTTTTTGTAGGATGGGTACTGACTACATCTGCTGCGAAATCTGGGAGCCACTCCATCAACATTTTTCTTCTCTAGAGGGAAGTGTTTTTCTTTCTTTCCTTCCTTCCTTCCTTTCTTTCTTTTTCTCTCTCTTTCTCTTTTTCTCTTTCTTCTTTTTCTTCTTTCTTTTCTCTTTCTTCTTTCTTTCTCTTTCTTTCCTTCTTTCTCTTTCTTTCTCTTTTTCTTTCTTTTTTCTTTCTCTTTCTTTCTCTCTTTCTCTTTCTTTTCCTTTCTTCCTTTCTTTTTCTTTCTTTCTTTCTTTCTTTCTTTCTTTCTTTCTTTCTTTCTTTCTTTCTTTCTTTCTTTCTTTCTTTCTTTCTCTCTCTCTTTCTGTCTAGAGTAGCTTTACTGAAAAGCTGTAGGACACAAAGGGGGTCAAGGGTGACCCGGCAGGCTCATGCCCCACAAAACTGTGTGTCCCCAGGACGTGTTTTTAAGTCTCCAGTCTCTGGACCCCATTACCCCTCAATACTATCTCCCTTCCCTAACACACACACACACACACACACACACACACACACGCGCACACACACACACACCCCTTACTATGGGGCATCTGAGGAGTGGATGGTTCTCTCTACATTGTGACTGCCCACTGGGGAGTAGCTGGGCCATCTTCACTTTAATTACATGTAATCACTGACTGAAATATACCTCTGTTGCTCTCTATACCCTTTTCTGCTTTACTTTTTCTTCCTGGTTCTTATGCCAAACTGACCATGGTACCTATTTTGAGTAGACAGGCTTCTTCCACTCTAACTAGACTGTAAATCCCCAGAGAACAGAGACGCACACCGTTGTGTCTGCTGCTGTGCCCCAGACCCTGGAAGAGTAGTTGGCATATAGCAGGTTTTCAGTGAAGCATGCTGGGTGAAGAGACCCTCAGTTACACTGGGCTCATGGTCTTGCACCCACCATCTCATCCCTCTACGCCTCAGCCCAGGGTCAGGGGGTGGGAAGGGAGGAGAGGCAAAAAGAGACCAAAACTCCAGACAGATTGAGGACGGAACTGGTTACTTACTTTCTGTCTGGAACTCAGTGGGAAGGGTGCCTTGCTGAGACTGGCGGGTCAGTACAGCCACTGCAGCCAGAAAGGACACGTTCTTGCCTACTTTGGTGGATACAAATATCTTGAGAGCAGAAGAGCTAGAATTAGGAGATCACAGATAGTAGAGATGTCCAGCTGGAGCCCGAGACAGGGAAGAAGGGCTTTAGCAGAGGGTTCTAGGTTGGTGCTCAATGCACCGTGTGGTACCAGCTGCACCCCCAGGTATAAGCTGAGCCCCTCCAACTCATGGAGAGGACCCACAGCCCCTGAGGTCCTTCCTCCCAGCACACCCCTCACCCCTCACCTCGGTTATGTAAGTTCTCCTTCAGAGGCACAGCCTTGAGAGAAGGAGGATGAAGGAAGACATTCTGAGAGGAAATAATCAGCCCCACTAGAGAGGTTGAACTTTGAATTAAATGAATATTTAATCCATTAAAGACTGAATGAGACCAGAAGAGGCTAAGATGACTTTAATCAACATATGTAGTTTTTTCTCTTTTGCCATCACTGAGCACGTGAATTTGAAGGAGAGATGAGATCCATTCGCGATAATAAAGATAATGTGTTTTTAAAGTATATGAAAGTATGGGGTAAACTTAAGCTATCCCTCCTCTTTCCCTACCACCATCAGCTCCAAATGATGCTTCAAGAAAAGATTTAATGCATAGAAATCAGGATCAACAAGCCTAGAGCTGCAGATTGCATAGGGAGACAGTTTCCTGTGCAATTATCGAAGTCTTGGAAACTTGATAACCACTCAGGCTTTAAGCAGGGGTGGGGCGCTTTCTGTCTTTGGGTTTCCTGAATGTTTAGCACGTCCTCTGCTCCAGCCCTCCTTGCCTGGGAACCCTCCCCTGGTGCACTCTCCACAGACTTGAGGGCCCAGAGCAGAGGGCCTTGCACGTCCTTGGAACCTCTGCCTCTCCTGCAAACATGCCACTGATTGGGGACACAGAGAAAATGCTTTCCACTGGGGACAGCTTCGTTCTCTTTGGTTCTTTGAATATTATGGTCACAAACTTTACACTGAGTGGTTGACAAAGTAACACCTGAAACCAAAATTTCTCTTGGTTGCTTTGAGTAGGAAAACATCTGATGACTCTTGGGAGTAAATACTGAGACGTATGGGTTAGCTGTAGACAAGGCAACAAATGAGCTAGATGGCTGGCTGTGTACTTGAGCTAAGTAGGGAGATGGGCCGAGGGGTGGGTGGATGGGGAGTCAGCAGTGAAGTGACAAAGGACTTTAAAGAACAGCTATGCGCATTTTGTGTTTACTGATTGCCACGCTCACAAAGGCTTTTGTGAGTGTGTTTGCTTTTGTGTGTTTGGTGTGGAAATCATGAAAAGTGTCTGGTATGCATATATAGCTGAATTGGAAGATGAGAAAACTATACAAAACCAGAAGGAAGTCTTCAGGTTTCCCTGAGAACATAAGGAACCCGGGAACTCACAGAAATTTAGGGGACAGCATTGAACCTTCCACAAACGAGGGAATGGGAGTTTCTAGACAATCTTATCTAGATTATAGACCAACATCTGGATGACATTAATTGCAAGTTTTGCCAAAGTGAATCCCTCTCCCTCCTGTCTCGGCCTCAATCTCAGTGAGCTCTCATTTCCAAGGTCTTTGAGGTTCTCCTTCCTTAGGTGGAGCTGTTTTCTATTCTCTTCAGAAAACATGGAGGGAAGGAGAAGGGCCCACGTTCTCTGTCTGGGTTTCTCATTTCCAGGGTGGAGCCACGGGTGGGTTCAAAGGAGGGCACCCGAGGAACAGAAAATTCTCCACACAGGGCTCTATCAAAGTCACATTTTATTGATTTGGCCGTGAAGATATGATGTGTGCAAATATTGAAAGAATTCTCTAATTGAGGGCTGAGAGGTGTGATTTTAAATCTACTGTCCTTTCCTCATTAAATATCTGTGTCTGCCGCCCGCCCGCACCAATTGCTCACAGCCCAGATCACTGCAGTTTCAATTTTCTCTGCAGCAAACACAGTTGTTTCTATGACTCTCACAAGCCTCTGAAGCTAGCACATGGCAGTCAACAAACTTTCACAATGTCACACTGCATCCAGTGGTCTCTGCTGACACGGTACTCTAGTAAGGACTTTTTATATGTACCCCCCCCCCCCCAAGTTTAAACACCTTAGAAAAATAAGGAACTTTTTTTTGACTCATGTAACTGAATGGGTCTGGGGTAGAGCCCTGTTTCAGGTATGGCTGGATCCAAGAACTCAAATTACATTGATTTTGAGTTCATCTGCTATGTACTCAGTGTTGACATGAGAATACACATGAAATAACCCATCAAAATGTTCTTTCTTTCTCCTGTCTGTTTATCTGTGTCTCTTCCTGTTTCTCTACTATTTAGTGACACTTTGTCTATTGTGTATGAATAGATAACTCTCTCTCTCTCTCTCTTCTTAGTGGAGTGACTCAGGAGGCTGCTCACAGATCTGTGAATTAGACAGCTGGTCCAGCTAGTTTAGAGTCTGATATAAAATAACCCCCACTCAAATGCAATAGATTCTTATGCTGGTGCACACAGGTCCTCCCAGGTGTTACGCAACTGTAGCCAATGAGTAAGAAAGGAGAAGAGGAGACACGCAGGGCACTTCATTAGTCAAATGCAGCCTTGTGCCTTCTGGCCTCATAAATGAGTTTCTCATGGCAGATAAAGAAAATCTGTTACTTAAATAACCAAGGTAGCTAGCACATGCAACATCACTCCTCCAGTTGGTCAGAAATGTGAGGCTTAGATCCTGCCTGTTTTGGTTTTGATTTCCAAGAGATACAAGTTTAAAATGTTAAAAATTTCATGTGGCTAGCATTCCAGGACAAAGCAGCCCCAAATGAAGCTTATTTTCCTTTTGATTGTTAATTTCAGCAGATATCATATACACAGTGCTTAAAGTGTGAATGTACAATTTAAAACAAACAGTAGTGCAGCCAAGCCCTAAAGACATAGACTATTACTAATAACTTAGAAATGTCCCACGTTCTCCACCGAGAGGTAACCACTGTCCTCTGCTTTGCGTTTCTTTGTTGTTGTATCACCTTGTATGCATCCCTAAACAAAGAATCGTTCAATCTTACCATTTATGAGCTCTAAATACGTTGAAATGACACTGCATATATTCTTCTGAGACTTGCTCATTTTGCCCCACGCTGATCTGACACTCCCCTGTGTCGATGTCGGCAGCAGCAGTTCCTTCATTTTCCCCTGCCGCAGAGCCGTCCGTCGTCCGGACGGACATCAGTATACTCATCTGGTCTACTGTTGATGGACATGTTGCCTTTTGAGACAACGCTGCTGTGAGCATTCCTGTCCCCTGCGTCAGACATTCAAGCATTTCTCTTGGCGTTGTTGCGTCACGGAAATATTTGTTCTCATTTACTAGGTAATGTCGAACTTTCCCCATGTGGTTGTTTGGTATTAGCCATCTTAAAAATGTTTGCCAATCTGGTGTGTGTGGAATGGTATTTCATAGCAGTTTTAATTTGCCTTTGCCTAATTCTTAATGAAATCGACATTTTTCTTTCTCTTGACCATTTGCCTCTGTGGTTAAGGTGAGAGGGCATGTAGATTTCCTCTTCCTGTTCACGTAGTTGACATTTATTTGTTGAGTAGTCTTTGTAGGACTTCCTTATATAGTCAAGACTCTAGCCTTTTGTCAGTTATATGTGCTACACATATCTTTTCTCAGGATGTGGCTTATCTTTTCATCCTTTTATGGTCCCTTAGATGAATTAAATTTTAAAATTTTATAATAGTTGAATTTATCATTTTTTGTTCTGCATCTTTATACACTTTGTTTTTTGCTTAAGAAATCTTTCTCTAACCTGAGGTTATAAAGAATTTGCCCTTATTATCACTATTATAATTTTGTAGTTTTCTAATCATATATAAGACTTTAATTCACCTGGAATAAATTATTGGGTTATGAGGGTCATAACTTAAATAATCCAGTTTGTTTTTTCCCATCCTAGGGGCCAATAATACTCCATCTTTTATTCCCTGGTCTGCCAGGCTGAAGCACGAACAGAATTTCCATTATCTTCATAACGTCTCATTGGTCTACTTGGCCATCCCTGAACCAACATCCTTCTGTCCTAATCAGTATACCTTTATATTCTTTTTTTTCTTTAAGAACTTTTATTACATAGAATTGACATACAATAAACTGCATATATCCAAAGTGTACAATTGGATATTTTGTTCTTATTAGTAACGCATATGTAGCAATCCCAATCTCCCAGTTCATCCCATCCCAACCCCTACATTGTCTTAATATCTGATGATATAAAACTATTTACTTTGCTCTTATTCAGGAATGTCTTAGTATTTTTTGTCCTTTGTTCTTCCGTATATGTTGTGAAATCAGCTTTTCAAGTTTCACAAAAAACTCTGTTGAGAACTTGATTGGGGTATCATTGGAAACAGGAGTAGGTTTGGCAGACATTGACATCCTGTTGTATGTGGACATCTCTATGTATATGCCCAATCATTTAATGTCTTTCAATGAGTTTATCTATAAATGAACATCTTTTGTTGGGTGTGTCCCTGGTGTTTAATATTTTATTATTTGTAGCTCTTGTGCTTGGTAACTTTTTAAAATTTCGCATTTACATTTTCTAATTGACTGCTCCTGGTATGTGAAAATGCAATTGATTTCTTTTATTGGTTTTTAAAAATTCAGTTATCTTGCCAAACTTTTCTAGCATGTGCAGAGACTGAGATTCAGGTAGCTGCCAATATCCTACTGTCAATCAGAATTCCTGTGCATGTCATGTTGTAGGAAAAAGCTCTCACACATATGACAGTAACATCCATACAGAAACTGAACAAAGTCAAGCTACAAAGGGAAAAGTCCCATGGGCAATAAATACATGAGAAATAGTCTCAGTAACAATTAAAAACACAAATAAAAACAATATCATTTCCTCATTCTCAGAGTGAAAAAAATTATTTAAAAAGGTAGTAATATCTACTCTTGACAAGGAAGTAAGCAGACTGACAGTCTCGTATTACTGCTAATGGTGGTATAAGTTAGCGTAATCTTTCTAGAGGGCATTTTTTTCACATAAACAAAAAAATCTTTAAAATGTACACATTCTTTTATCTAGTTATTTCTCTTCCAGATATTTCTGCAAAGGAAATAATGATCAAGCAACTAATGATGTAAGTCAGTTATTCATCAGATAATATTTTTGATTTGTAAAAATCTGTTATCAACCTAAATAGTCATCCACAGTGGCTTATCCAGCATTAAAAATGTTGTGAATCTGTGTTTACTGACATGAAAATGAATTTCTGTCATTCTATTGTTAACTAAAAAAGTGTAATTACAGAATATAATTATGTATTAATTTTGTATTTAAGTAGATATTTGTAAATTCACACACACACACACACACACACACACACATCAACAGGAAAAAGTCTGGAAGGAAGTACACCAAAATTAAACTAGTTATCTCGGTGTGATGGGACTATGAGTTATTGTCATTTTCTGCTTTTTAAATACTTTTCTGAATCATCGTCTTGTTTAAAAAGCATTTGGCATATCTTACTTCTGTACCAAACATTATTTTCATTAAAAAATTACACCGAACATCTTGAGATCAGCACAGAAGTCAGCTCATCCAAGTTCAGAGCAATCTCTGGGGCATGGCTCTGTGCGCCCCATTTATCGTTGAAATTATCTTACATAGATCCTTAAGGCAACCCTTGACCCCAGGGAATCCCAGAAGATTCTTGACACATCTAAGATTGAGGATTAGTAGCACAGCTCCTTTTCTTCCCCACTCCCGTTTCTCTTATTACGTGAGCCAGCTTGTTGATGGCAGATATTGCTAGAGAGTGGCTACGAGCACAGCAGCATCGCGTATCAATGCTAGCACTTCCACAATGCACCGGAAGTGACACAGTGCTTACTCGATAATAAAAAATAATCTACCAAACCTACCCCACGAAAAAGAAGCATCATCTGCTGTGACGTTTTACAAGCCACGATTTCTCTCCAGTAAAAAACATGAGCTAGTTAAAGCCAACATTAATAAAAATAATCTTGTCTTTCAACCAGAACATAGAAAAGTAGAGGGTGCTACTAGGTTCTCTGCGACACAATTCTGTAGACTTGTTCTCCATTCTACCTGTGGCTTCTTCCCTCTCCCCTGGTGCTTCAACAGCCTTAAGTGGGAGCCAGTGTTTTCAGTCTAGAGGTCCTAACGTGGTCTGAGACCTGGGACCGAGCACTTAATTTCTCTGGGCTATTGTTATTTATTTATTCATGAAGCAATGTATAGGTGGTTGATGAGTGATAATGTTTAGATTTCTTAACAACTTTAATACTCTGTGAGTCAATGAATTTCCTTTATTTACCAGTGTAAATCCTGTCATCCAGACAGTTACATCTGTTTGATTTTTATTTTCTCACTTCAGCTGCGTGTAAGAGAATTAGAAAAATTAGAGGTAAGGAAAGAAAGAAAATGTATTTATAATTTTACCAATCATAATCCAATGTTCATGATAACGCTTTGGGTATGAACTTTTTCTATGCATTTTCCCCCAATGCAACTCATAACATAGTACCCATGCTCTTTTATGACCTGCTTCTTATTTAATGACATAACAAAAATAGCTTTAGTGATACCACTTCACATTATTTTGTACATATGAATGGCAAAATAGGGAAATTTTTATTTTATCTACCTCCTGAAAGGAAACATGAAACTGAACACTCTCACTTACATTAGTACATTTTTTATTGAGTTATAATTTATAGACAGTAAAATTCGCCCATTTTAGTGCACAGTTCTATAAGTTCTGAAAAAAGTACACAGCCCTATAACAACCACAAAAATCAAGATATAGAGCATTTCTATCAGTTTCAAAAGTTCTGACATGCTTCTTTTTTGTCAACTTATCCTTGACTTCCAGATCCTAGCAACCACTGGTCTTTTTTTCTCTCCTACAGTTTCCCTTTTCCAGAAGGTCATGGAGTATGTAGTCTTTTGAGTCTGGCTTCTTTCACTCAGCACAATGCATTCAAGACTCATGTGTGTTGCTGTGGGTACCAGTCATTTGCTCTTCTCATTGCTGAGTGTTGTTCCATTGTTTGGATGCAATGTAACTTGGTCACCAGTTTAGCAGCCAAATAACCTAAATGTCCATTGACAGAGGAAGGGGTAAAGAAAATGTGGTGTACACGTACACAATGAAAAGCTACTCAGTCATCAAAAAGAATGAAATAATGCCATTTGCAGCAACATAGAGATTATCATATCAAGTGAAGTCAGTCAGAAAGAGAAAGACAATTACCGTATGATATCAGTTATATGTGGAACCTAAAATATGACACAAATGAACATATCTATGAAGCAGAAACAGACTCACAGCCATAGAGAACAGACTTGTGGTTGCCAAGGGGGATGAGGGGTGGGGGAGGGGTGGATTGAGAGTTTGGGATTAGCAGATGCAAACTTAATAGTTATATGTAGGATGGATAAACAACAAGGTCCTATTGTGTAGCCCAGGGAACTATACTCAATAACCTGTGATAAACCACAATGGAAAAGAATATGAAAAAGACTGTGTATATATGTGTATAACTGAGTCACTTTGCTGTACAGTAGAAATTAACACAGCACTGTAAATCAACTATACTGCAATAAAATAAATTTTTAAAAAATGTACCAGTTAAGGATAGGTTTTGTTTCCAGTTTTTGGTGATTATTAGTAAAGCCATTATAAACATTTGCATTTAGATTTTGGTTTGAACATGACTGCTTTTCTTTCGTGCCTACAAGAGGGTTCCTGGGTCATATACGAAGCATAGGTACCACTTTCTCGGAAACTGTCACAGTGTTTTCCAAAGTGGGTGTACCCTTTTTCATTTCTAGCAGCAATGCATGAAAGTGCTGATTGCTCTGCATCTGTATTAGCACTTGGTATTGCCAGGTTTTTTGTTTACTTTCAGTGTTTTTAGCCAACCTGATAGATGTGTGTGGTATCTTACCATGGTTTTAGTTTACCTTTAGCCATTGACTACTGATGTTGAGCATCTTTGAATGTGCCTGTTTAGCACTCGTATATCTTCTTTGGGGAAGTGTTTAAATCTTTCTCCCAATTTTTAAATTGGTTTGCTAGTTTTCTTATTATTGCTTTTGAGAGTTCTTCATATATTTTGGATTAATGTGCTTTATCAGATATGTATCTTGGAAATATTTTTACCAGCCTGTGGCTTGGTTTTCCATTTTCTTTATGGTGTCTTTTTGACGAGCAGACGAGCAGAAGTTTTCAGTTTTGATAAAGTTCAATTTATCAGCTTTTTCTTTTGTGTATCATACTCTTCATGTCACGTCCAAGAAGTCACCACCTAATCCAAGGTCACAAGATTTTCTCCTACATTTTCTTCCAGAGGTTTAAAGTTTTAGTTTTTACATTTAGGTCATAGTCCATTTTTGGTTAGTTTTTATATTTGGCATGAAGTGTAGGATCAAGTTTCATTCTTTTGCATTTAGATGTCCAGTTAATCCAGTACCAACCATTTGTTGGAATGGTTATTCTTTCTGCATTAAATTTCCTTTGCAACATTACAGTTTGGTAAATAATACAAGCTAGTAATTTATGTATGTTGCCAAATGCTGTTTTACAGACTCCTGTGGCTGGGTCTGTTTTATGTGTCACGGGTGTAACTGAGATGACAAATGTATGCTTAAAGGTGATCAGTGCTTCTTAGAGCAAGTAGGATTTCAACATTTTTCTGCAGTGTAGCAGCAAACAGATTTCTTTCTATTTTGTGAGCAGACCTACTCAGAAGTCCCGGCCTCTATGACAAAAAAAAAAAAAAAAAAAAAGAGGAATGTACTCTTTTCATTTACTTTAAAGCTTTTTCATAATTTTAAAACCACAATGTGAAGAAATTCCCAATTTATAGTTCTTTAACTTTTAGAATGCATTTTTGCCCAGAAATAGTGTTTGTAGATAATGGTTACATTCTCAGGCTACCCGTAAATATTCGATTTATCCCTCGCACAGAAGAAATACGTTTACGGCAAAAGGAGCAGAAACAGCGAGGAGCTGGAGGCTTGTGCAGACTCTGATGGGAACTTGTTTAAAGGATTTTGGTGTGTGATCTGTCAATTATGTCTCAAAAAAGCGGTATTTTCTACTTGAGCTTATTTTATTTTAATCATATCACAAGAAATGTCAGAACAGTACAAGGTGAGAGATTTCACAAGCTCATATTTCATCATGAAATGAAGTCAGTTTGTGCAGAGCTTTGGAAGGGACTTCCCTTAAAAGCATTTAGGTGTTATAGACACTGGTTCTTTAGCAGAGCCAACGTAGCCTAAATAGTATGCCTTTCCTTTTTTTTCTCACAACAAATAGCACGACTGTTTTATGCATTGCTGGTGACAGCAGAGGAATGAGTGACATTCAGTAAATACGCACTCTGTGCAGATTGGGGTTAGTGCTTTCCTTCAGTTGATTTTAATTAATCTCATTTCTATAACATGTCTTTAAAGCAGGCAGTTCCTCTCCATTTAACGGATTTGAAAACAGATGTAGAGAGGTTATGTAACTTGCTCAAGATCTCACCACTAGTACATGGTGGGTCTGAAACTCAAGTCCAGTCCGGTCCAGTCTCATTCCAGAGCCACCGTCCACGGATGATTAGGTTGACTTCAGCTGGTAAAATAAATGGTGCATTGAGGAGAGGTCTTCCTTCAGAGAGAGTGAGGAGGAGAAGCAAAGGAATTGGAGGGGCTGTATGTATAGGAATGAAGAAGATTCTATAAAGGGGAATTGAGAGGCCTGTGAGGGATGGCTTAAAAGAGGTGATAGTGTTCTGCCAAAAAAGCCCTAGAAGATGAAACTAGAACAGGGCGTAGCAAAGGGGCCTTAAATGAACAAGTTCCCTTTCCTGACCACTAGGTGACAGCATCGACAGAGAGCCCCAGGCCACGGTCCAGAGGGGTGGTGGCGGTGGGCGCCATGGAGAGGCGGGCAGAGGGGACAGAGGCCCTGAGCACCTGGCAGGAGGGCGTGGCAGCCCGTCTCCACAGTGCAAGGGTGAGGCCGTCAGAGGTCACTCAGTCACGTGCCTTTTTGAGGAAGGAGGACGGCATATGGCGTGTTCGTGTGTTACTTTTGATCTAAATATGCACCATTGATATTTTCTGCCAAACACCACGTGGGGAGGTAGTGTGACGTGTCGGGACTAGGAACACAGAACCTGGACCTTGGCTTCATAGGTCTGGAGCCTGACTCTGCCTCCACTAACTGCGTCGTATCAGGCAAGTCACTTAACCTTTCTGATGCTCTGAAAGTTTCCTTTTCTGTCAAATGAGTATTGTGACATCTACCTCAAAGAGATGTGAAGATTAGATGAAATAATAGAGGTCAAGCACTTAGAATAGCGTCTTCCTCAAAGCCCTTGTTAAATGCTGTTCTTGTTGTTATTACTATGTTTAGGTAGACTCTCTAAAAAAATGACAGCTACACTAAAATTAAAAGTGAATGAGTTAACACAGCTCCAGAACAGTGAGAAAGGGGTGTTTTATAATAGATAAAATAGATAATAGATAATAGAATTTCTTTTGCTTCTGTTGAGTGTAAATATAACGTAAGCTTAGGGACTTCCCTGGTGGCGCAGTGGTTAAGAATCCGCCTGCCAGTGCAGGGGACACAGGTTCAATCCCTGCTCCAGGAAGATCCCACATGCCGTGGAGCAACTAAGCCCGTGCGCCACAACTACTGAGCCTGCGCTCTAGAGCCCACGTGCCACCACTACCGAGCCCATGTGCCACAACTACTGAAGCCCATGCACCTAGAGCCCGTGCTCCACAACAAGAGAAGCCATGGTACTGAGGATTCCCTGCACCATAATGAAAAGTAGCCCCCACTCGCCACAACTACAGAAATCCGCATGCAGCCAAAAAGACCCAACACAGCCAATAAACAAAATAAATAAATAAATAAACTTATAAAAAAATGTAAGCTTACATGAGCATTGCAGTCTAACCTCCTATATACCTTTTAATTTCTAAATAGAAAAAAAGGTTATATCTTGCATATTTTGTTAAGAAACCACAGAAATGTTGTAATATTTATGTTCAACTCAAGGCAAAATTTCAAGGCAACGAGATTCATCTTTGGGGCCCCTCAGCTGTCACTTCATGTCAGGGCCCCTTCTCCTCTCTTTGCTCCGCTCTCTCCTCACGATCTCCCCCCTTCCCCCTAACTTTCCAAAGATCTGATTCTGCTCTTTAGCTGCCCTCCGCCACTCTCCGAAACACCCAGAACGCTTTTCTTCTCACGTCTCCCCAGTCCAAAGTCGCAGAATGTCTTCTTCCTCCTTCTCCCCACTCCCCACAAAACTGCAACCCCAATTCCAAACGCCTCTGTCTCTGGAAATCAAAAGTTGGATTTGACTAATTCAGAATAAACTGAGAATGAGTTGATGTCCTACGTTCCCGGGAATGTTTGCGTTTTGTAAAGCCCTTGTTAACAGTAATGACTCTGCAGCTGGTGGCTGTTGAGCCCGGTGAGAAAGTTAAATGAAGAATTCTGAACACTGCGGAGGAGCGTTTAGGAGAGGAGGAGTCTTCCTTCAATCACAGCTCTTAGGTGGCCACCAAGAGAACACAGATCTCTGAAAAATCACCAGAAAGTCAGAGATTTTTATTTATTCAATACTTTTAAACATTTTTTTCAACATTTTACCAATATTGCGTGCACTTCAGAAAATTAATTCTCTTGAATCTCTTTTTATTTCTCCATTTTACATTCTCCAACACTATTCGTGTGGCAGAAGCTCCCGGTTGCTTTCCAATAGTCATTCTCGGTTGCTTTCCAATAGTCATTCTCGTTTCCTTCCATAATAATAACAGCCCTCATCTTATGGCCTCCAGAATAAAGAGCACATTCCTCAGCCTCACGTGTATCCAGCCAGGGCCACATGTTCACATCTTGGACAATGGGATGCAAGCACAAATGTTGTTTCTGACTTAAGGAAATAGTCTTAAAAGAGCGGACCTACCCAACTCCTTCCGTTTTCTGCCTCTAGTGGGCTGGAAGGAAGATAGATATAAAGAATAAAGCTCTAGACACCACTCAGATCAGACCATTGCCGTCCATTCCCCGTGGGGAACACAACAGGAAGTGGGAAGGAGCTGGGGTCCCTAGTTAATTGACTGAATTAGGGTACCCGCTTTGGACTGCTGATCTCTGGGACTCTGACATAACAGAGAACTTGACGTGTTTAAGCTACAGTTGATTTGTGTGTTTGTCGCATGCAGCTAGACTTCATTCAGGCGACGTGTAGCTTGTAGAAAGGACCAGCTCACGGGTAACTGCGAATTCATGAACGTACAACTGAAGGTGACTCCACCGATTGGGGGTATGTTTTGCAGCGAGTGTCTGTAGCACACAGCCTTCACCTCTCGGCCGCGGAATCTCTAACCCTGGTGATCCCGCCTAGAGACGGGCGCTGCTCCACACCACTTTCCGGGCCGATGGAACGGCCTGTATCGGGGTCATCATCTCCGCGCAAGCCACGCGTCACACAAGCCTACTGAGCCCTTGAAATGGGGCTATTGTGATTGAAAAGCTGCATTTTCAATTACACTTGTTTGTATTTCATTTAAACTTGAGTAGCGACACGTGGCTTGTGGCGGCTGCATCGAATAGGACCGCTCTGACTCAGCGTTTGACACAGACTCAAATAAGGAATCCACAGTGTTTCTGGGTTTGAGCGACATTTTAAGCAAAGCACATTTTCGAGTGCTGAAAATGATCACTGGGCTGGCGACGCCAGCCATGGCTACCGGAAGCTGCCCCTCAGGCAGAGTGAGAACCCCAGGCAGCTTAGCCCGCGCCCCGCCCCCACAGCAAGGACGTGCCCAGACACAGGCAGCCGACGTGCGGACCACACGAGAAGATTTTAGGATCCCCAAACACGGAAGGCTGAAGTGCGGGTTTGTCTCTCTCGGGAGACGTGCGGGCCGTCTGCTCCTCCTCCACGCCCCACCAGGGTGACCCCTGACCTTGCGCCATCGCCTCGGTGCCCCCCTCATTTCCGGGCTTACTCCCCGGCGGCTGGTGAACAGCAGGCCTCTCTCCTGGGCCTCAGGCGTTCCTGAGCTCCCCGCCTCCTGCCTACAGGCGGCGCCCCCCGAGCCTGGCTCCGCACCCTGCCGCCCGCTCCCGTCTCCCGCATCTGCCGCGCGGCGGGGAGCGGCTAAACCAGCGCCTCGGCCGGCGGCTGCGCGGTCACGTGGTCCAGCAACGGCCCTGTCACGTGCTCCAGCAACCGCCCTGTCACGTGTTCCAGCAACGGCCCTGTCACCTGTTCCAGCAACGGCCCTGTCACGTGCTCCAGCAACAACCCTGTCACGTGGTCCAGCAACCGCCCTGTCACGTGGTCCAGCAACGGCCCTGTCACGTGTTTTATCAACAGCCGGCAGAGCTGGGCCTGCTCTTGGCCCTGCAGCGCCTGCGTCTTTTCTCCCTCTGCGCTGCAGGCCGGGGTTGGGCCCCGCGGGCGCCGGGAGCCCGGCGTTTTGGCTTTTTCACGTAACCTGCCGGGAAAGACTGCATTCAGATTTAGAAACGAATGCTAGGATTCCAGAAAAGCCCAAGATCTTTGTTAAGAGACCGCATCTACTCTGTATACACACACACACACACACACACACACACACACACACACACACACACACACACACACACACACACACACACACACACACTGTTATGCCGGATGCTGTGATCTGCTGAGCAAGTGGAATTTCTGGTTTATGAATTTTTAAGGGAAAGGGTCTCCCTGACTCTCTGCCTGGGTTCTTGAGATTAATACCTGAAAGGTAATAGGGACGTGTATGAGTAGCTCTGATTATTTCCCAATAAGTTTTTTTTTCTTTCTTTCTTTTAATGCCTATCCTTTCCCGTACAATCCGAGATTGACTGTGTAGCTCCGGGCAGCTTCCCTTCGTGAGGACAGGTGAGGGACCACTGTCTAGAAAAGTTCTGTTCCTTATGTGTGCTCAGTTTTGGTACCATCCAGATTAGGGTTTCACATCCTGACTCCATTGCTTACTAGCTACACAGCAAGCTTTGACAATTGCTTAATTTCTTGGTGTATTCATCTATAAAATGTGAGTCATGAGAGCTCCTGCGACATAGGGTCATTATGTGATTTAGGTGTGATGATACAATTCAATGTGGTTAGCATAATTCCTGCCACATAGCAAGTGTTCAATAAATGGCACTGGTATCCTTATCGTACTGTTTCGAATTAGTGAATTTTCATTAAAAAGTATTAAAGTGCCTACTTACACACATTTTTGTTCTAAGCCTATGTAGTTACTGGCATAGATGCATAAAAGTATTTAAAAATATATGAACTATGCGGTGCTATACTTCAAATCAGATTTTGACTGACGTAGGAAATGTTGGTGGATGCTCAGTAAGACAATCATTTCGTAGAAGAAAGTCAAGGCTGGAGGGGCAAAGGGGGTTTGCTGTTTTAAAGGAAGACAAACCAGGTCAAACACATTGTTAAGTACTAGGGATACATAATAATTCACGCTCCCCTGGGTTATTAAAGAAAGTCAAACTTAACTGAATAAGGACATGCAAAAATCTGAACTCATCCACCTAAGTTGGATGAGAGAAAAACCTGCCCAGAAGAGGAGTTCCTGTCACCCTGGGCCCTGGAAAGTGGGGGACAGTGGAGGCAGAGCTCTTAACTGGGACCCAGAGAACTATGGAAAAGAATCAGCACAAAGTGTCAGAGAAGGTTGAAGGTCAGTCTGACGTAGGATGAGTAAAAGGAATTGAAGATTAAGGAATCTGCAATCTGACAACAGAGGAGAATAGATCTGATCAGCAGAGCCCTGATCACACTCCACCTGAAGCCCATGTTACAGCTGGCCTCTCACTTAGTAAACCAATACATTCTTTTTATTGTTTGGCAGTTGGACTTGATTAAATCTGATACTTGTAGCCTAAACTGGTATATGAATGGAAGAAGAAAAGAACCAGTCACTGCACAGAAGCTTGAGGTTGATATCAGGTACTCAAACCAGATATGAGGTCCAGAGTATGAAAATGGTCCCAGTGCTCCTTGAATAAAGAGCTCTTCTTCAAACAGGAATCTTTTATGTAGAAGAATCAAAAGATAGTCTTCGCAGGGTTGGGTCAGCAAAAGTCTGAAAGCTCACAGTGTGGCTGTGTGGCAAGCTATCAGTGGGCCGGTGAGGAGCAGAGATTTTCGCAGGGAAGTCTGGCATTTAGTTTCATTCTCATGCTGTGGATACCTGGCTGGTACTCGAAAGCCTTCCTAAAAGGTGTAAGAGAATAAAGAAAAAGAAGAGACAGTCAGTTGAGAGAACCCTCACTTATCCTCCGTAAAGAAGTAGTAAAATACTGTGGTTGAGAGTGTAGACTTGGTGGCCAGACCTGGTTTTAAATGCTGCTTCTAGCACTTACTAGTACGTTATCTAACACTCTGAGCCCTAGTATTTCCTTACTCAAAAAATGAGAGGAGGATACTAACTTCTTTGAAAGTTATGGCAAAAATTAGATGTGATTTTTTTAAGCTCTTTATTAGAATATAATTGCTTTATACTGTTGTACTTGTTTTTGCTGTAAAAGTGAAGATGTGGTATTTTGTATAAAGCTTGGAACATAGAAAAATTCAATTAGTGATGAATAGTCATTTTTTGTTATTCATAGAATTAGGGTTGTACATGTTGGGAGAAATTTTCATAGGCTGTTTAAAAGTTGGGTGGGCTGCAGGAAGGTTGTCCTGGGGTATGACAATCACGTCATTCACTTTTGGGATCTCCTGGTGATTTTCATGTCCCTCTTGCCAAACTCAGGGTGGGAGAGAAGTCGACCTCAGTTTCTCATTTCCACCTGACCCAAGAGTTGCAATAGGTATTTTCCCAGAGTCACGCTTGCACGCTCGGGGAAGGAGCTGGGAGCCAGCACTGAAATCACAGTGCCTGGCACATAGTAGGTGCTCAGTAGATGCTATCTGCTGTTTGGGGGCAGCAAGTTGATTGTTTTCTGTCAGACACGACGATTAGAGGATACTTTAAGAAGGGCACTAAAAGATGGAAACAGTCTAGATTCTCTTACTGTTTCTATGTTTTAAGACTTAGGCACGGAGTGCATTGATGATCTGGAATGGGGTCTAAACTTACTGTGAGAGAGAGAAAAACGTCGCCTACAGCCTGCCTCCTCTAGAAAGGGTTATGCTGAGGAGGGTTAGTGGAAGGTTTTGCTGTCGTTCTTAGCTCACTCTGTGGCCTCAGGCAAGCCATTTAACCTCTTGGTGTTTGGATTTCCTCATCTGTGAGCCAGGGATTATAAGACTTTGCTACCTCACAGGTGTGTCGGGGGCATTAATTAATGTTTGTCTAGTGCTCGGGGATCTGTGATGAAAGGCAAGCATCGCTGCTGTCGGTCTGCTGCAGGCAAGACTAGATTATAGCACCGCAGATGGGTGGCATATGGGAAATGGTTTTAGCAAAAGATTTTACCAAGTGAAATACAGGCTTGAAGGTTTGGGGTCGCTTCAAAAGAAAAGGTGCCAGTGGAACTTCATCCTGCTTGCCTTAGTTGGCTCAGGTTTTAACTATCACACGAAGTTAGGAATGAGCATCCTAGCACTTTATATTTATTCAGCAAGCAACATCTAGCTGGTTTATTTCAGTGGTCTCTGCTCTGCACACATTTTCAAAGATACGGATTAAGTAGGTGAGGGTATTGTTGCAGGAAACCCTTAATTTCTTGTGAAGAGTTGGGGCCGTTTAGTGTGTCTATCCCATGATGAGTGGGGTAGACAAAACCATTGTATTTTAACAGCACCAAGTGGACAAGTCAAACAGGCAAGAAGTTCCCATCTTTTCATTGTGGTTTAACTCCCTCCCCCCCAGCCCCCACTCTTTTAAAAATAGCCTTGACACTAAAGAGCACTGGTATGTTCTTGAAAGCGTTTAAAGAGGAACATTTTGAGAAGGGACTTCAGGGCAAAGGACAACAGAGTGTCTAGATACTTTAAGGCTGGGGAGGAAGGGGAAAAAAATCTCTTCTTGAGTGCTAGGCAAATTTTTGTTTTCGCCAAATTGGAGATATTGATTCAATTTGTACACTTGTCCAATTCAAGGGCAAAGATAATATTTCCTTCCCCATGAGAAGTGTATTTTCTCATGTAAGTACAGAAGAAAGCCAAATGAAATATTTTATTAATATTACCAACCCAGGCAATAGGAAAGCAAATAGGAAGAACCTTATTTTTGGTGAGTTCATGCTGCTAAAAATCTGCTGGAACAGAAATCCTGAGACAGAAATGCAAGTGATGATAGAGTTACAAAGTGAGAAGCACATTCATTTATTCATTCACTCAGCAAATATTTATCAAGTGTATTTCATGCGTTGGGACGTGGTTGGGGGCAACACAGACAGGGTCCCTGCTCGTGTGCAGCTTACGTCTCGGTGGGGGACGACGGGCACACGCAGAGAAGCAACTGTGAACACAGGGAACAAGGATGAGGAGGTGGCCGCAGAGCGCGGGTGGGCGTGTAGCTCGGCCGGCCGGCCGGCCCTCTCCCGGAGGTGGTGTGAGCTGGTCAGGCCCGTGGTGGGAGCAAAGCGTAAGGCTGAGGGTTAGAAAATGACGTGTGATAAGGGAGCCTTCTGGAGGCATGGGGTGCAGCGTGGCCTCCCACCGTCTCCCTCCAGTGTGGTGTCAATTGCATCTTCGCTACTTTACATTCTCTGTCATTTACTGCATGTAAAGGGAAGTGGAGTATGCTGGCCGGTGTTCTGGAAAGATCGAGGACTATGTCAGGAGACCTGGTTGATCTTGGTTCTTCCAGTACCTTACTAGGTTAATCATACAGCCTCTTTGTACCTGTTTCTTTCGCTTAAAAACAAACACACACAAAAAAGATGTTGGTGAGGTCCTTTTCAGCTCCGCTGCTAAGAATAGTATAGAAGTAAGATTCAATTATGGTAAATTATTGGTGTTTGGAAACCCACAAAGATGATAAAAGAAGATATTAGAAAAGTAAATAAAAATTACTACTATAACATTTGTGGTTTCATTACATTGAGTTTTCCCTGCTTTCACAAATTGCCAGAAATAAGTAGATGTGAAGTGTCCAAGTTTTGCAGCTAAGAATTCCACTTGCAACAAAAATTAGACTGTTAGAAGTAAATTTAATAAATAAATTCAGAAGGAGTAATTTATGCTATAATAGCCCAAACTCTTCCTTAGTTATTAAGGTTTTAATTTTCTTTAACAGCAATATCCTAAACACAATTTTATGAGCAAATAAAATTATGCATGTTTTGGTCTATAAATTAATAAAATGACACTAACAGTATTGCTTTCTATTGTGCTCCATACTTTGCAAAAACAGTTTCATGTTCCTAATTCCATTGGAGCCTCATACCTCCTTCGGAAGTAAATTGGGTAGAATTTATTACTCCCACTTCACATGAGGAGAAAGAGTGCAGGAGCTGGGATTTTCCTGGAGTTACGTAGCTGGTACTTTAAGTTAGAATCCAGGATCCTGAATCCTGTCCAGTGCTTCAAGCATCCAAAAATAGGTGCACGTATAAGCTGAGTTTCTCTGCTGTGTTTCTCTGGGGAGTGTTTGTTTGTTTGCTTAATCAGGACCCTGGAGCACTTCCAAGAATTTCTAGAAGACTTTGAAACTGTTGTGTAGCACAGGAGCTACAGTGAATCTACCAGCTTTATTTTGCTGCTCTAACCCTGCTGCTTTATGTCCCGCTCCTCTGTTAGGCATGGCTGTCACTTTTGTTGGGCCACTCTTATCGTTGCCATGGTGAGAGCTTGGTTGTGTTGGGGGGGGGGTTCCCCTTATTTTAGACAAACTCTGGGCAAGAGTGGGACCTGCCATTCTGAATCCATTTTATCGATAACATATCACAGCAATGCAAAACAGACAAAGGGACTTCCCTGGTGGTGCAGTGGTTAAGAATCCTCCTGCCAATGCAGGGGACACGGGCTCAAGCCCTGGTCCGGGAAGATCCCACATGCCATGGAGAGACTAAGCCCATGAGCCACAACTACTGAGCCAGTGTGCTGCAACTACCAAAGCCTGCGCGCCTAGAGCCCGTGCTCTGCAACAAGAGAAGCCACCGCAATGACGAGCCTGTGCACTGCAACGAAGAGTAGATGCCGCTCGCCACAACTAGAGAAAGCCTGTGCACAGCAGCAAAGACCCAATGCAGTCAAAAATAAGTAAATAAATTTTTAAAAAGTCTTAAAAAAAAGTCACTTCCACCAAACTTAATGACATTAGATTAAAAAAAGAAACTGAGACAAAAGTTCTTTTAACAGCATTTTTTTCATGGAGTATGAAAGTTTAAAAATCTGATTTTAAGTGTATGATTGTCTTTGAGCTAACATCAGTCAGTAAATACTAAGTTTGCTGTGATAAGCAACAAAGAAGACGTTGTGCCAATCCCTAGACCTTACATTCTACTGGGGACACAAAATATTAAGCCTTTCAATTAGAATATAGCCTAATGATTAAATGAAATATTTCGCTGTGTCATTTTGAGACACACTTTAAGATCTGCTAAGTCCATCTATAGGTCAGAGAGACTGAGGGAGGCAGAGTGATCTATCTGAAGGCTGTGGAGAAAAGAGGCAAGAAACACGAGGGAATAAGAGAGTTGAGTTTAGAGAGAAGAACCGGGCATAATTTTGTTCAAAATTTCATTCTTTATTAGCAATAAATTAAAATAAGGTGGTGTGTTTTGATGACTCATAAGATAGATGTTGCATGAAAGGGTACTGGAATCAGCAGGCGCAAATAAGATGGCCAAACATGGAAAACTGATCATAGGTAGAGCATTTGTTCCGCTGGCCTTTTATCTTTTACACCTGTGTTTGAATTCATCCAGAGTTGCATAAATCCTTTGCACAGCTGTCGAGATCGCACCTGAAAAAAGGCTGAAGTAGTCTCAGACGGGCTAACGTTTCATCATGCTGAATACCTAAACCCAAACAGGTTTAAGCACTTTGCCAAACCCAAGGATAACGGGCTTCGCGTTGATCTTTGCTCTTTCAAATGTTCAACTGTGTGCCAAAATGTACACTGCAGACTGCCTTGTGTAGACTCCCACGATTTTTCGCTGCAGAAAAGCTCAAAAATAACATTTTAAGGATGGCAGGTTTCCTTTGAAATCTACTCAGAAACACACACTTTGATATATGTCAGTAGATAAGGGGCAGTTGGCTGCTTGCACAAACTGATCTACTGAATTTAATTTTTCTTTTCTGTAAACAAGTAGTTAAATACAGTATACTTCTGAAAAGAGCTTATCAAGTTTCCGGTATTTTCACTAGACTGTTTCTGATGTCTATTCTGACCTCCACAATTGGATTACTTTTAACTTGGGGTCTGTCATTAAAATTTTTAAAAATGACAAATATATTCATTGGCATTATAAAAAATGCGCAGAGGGCAGAGAGATGCAGAATGAAAAGTGCAAGTCCTCCTACACTCTCTTTCTCTCAAACTCCCATCCCCAGAGAAATCCCTTTGAGGGTTTGGTGTACATCCTTCCAGATCTTTTGTAAAGTGCATTACTTTGTGTGTGTGTAAATATAAATGTTATCATAACATAAACACTGTTCTGTCGCTCCTGTCCTTAAAATAGCATAGTTTTACCAACTTTTAAAAATTTTGCCAGCCTGAGGAGTGAATGTTTGTATTTCTGGGTATAGGATTTGCTCTCGGTGAGGACTAGATGCATTTAAACCATTTTCTTCAGATTTAATCCTACACGTTCATCCTTCCTTAGTCACACTACCGAAAGTTGAGAGGCTTGTTTTCTTGGTAAACGTGGTACCATGAAGCAGTAAATCTGAAAGTGACCCTGGAAGGAGACTCAGGGCTTACCTTCCTGCATAGAAGGGGAAAAGAATGGAAATTCCCCGTGGGGGAGTTTCTGGCATTTCAGCAAAGTCATAGTAACTGGAGTCGCCGGTTTGCTTTCTTGGTCCAACCCACCCATGTCTGCGGTAGAGGAAAGCCCAGGCCATCTTTCTGGTGACCTGACGGACATCTCTCCACGGGGCTGGCAGTAGGGCTGTAGTCCGTTCTCTATGTTGGTGGGCTCCCCTGCTCCAGTGCGGACTGCTCTTGCTCTAAAGGAGCTCCTTTCTGAGGGAAGCGATGGCGTTCCCTCAGGATGGCAGAGGAAATCCCAGAGTGGGTCCATTCTTGAACTTTGTGAATGGATGTGAAAATAGCTGCGAAGAGTTTTGACTGCTGGGGGACCTTGACTGTCAGCTAGTTGGCAAGATAACAGAAGCAGTTGAAAATGGCACTGGTGAAAAGCTGAGGGCTGGTGGGTCAGACAGAGTCAAGAAGCAAACTGATTCAAGCAGAATACCTGTGGTGGTGAGTATAAGGCTGGAAACATGAAGAAGGAACAGAAGGTATAGTTCCAGGATTTGGCACTTGGACCTGAGCCAGAAGACATTAAGAAGATGAGAGTTGTGACGAAATGAAGTGACCTCATCTGCTATGTCACCGTGTGTCATTTCTTGTCCTTTGGCGTCAAGCCCGCACTTCCACCTTCCTTCAGTGGTGCCGGGACGGGGGCCCCACCAATGACTGGGCTCTGCCAGCTGCCCCGCTGCGAGGCCCCGCCGTTTGGGGATGCTGATGGAGGATGAGAGACGCACTGCTTCCTGTTTGCTTTCTGTCCCCAGGGACGTCACTCCAGCCTCGCGTCTTTACAAGACCCGGGAGCAGTGGTTGGTTCCAGCAGCAGCCACGGAATCCAAAGGGCAGTTTTTCCAACATTTGCAGGACGTGCTTCCTCACACCCACCCCGACAACAGCAGCTGCAGCTAAGAAACACCCTCAGGTGAGAGGTCTGGGGTCCCCAGCCCGCAGGGCCTTCTTCAGCTTGGAGACACCAGCCCCCGGCGAGCAGCACCGCTTCTCAGAGGTCAGCGTTTTCAAGCTCTGTGCAGACCCTCTTCTACGTGTTAGTAATCTCGCCTCCTCTGCTTGTCCTCACAGTCTTGGGAGTGGTCACTGCTACCTGTGGTTGTCACTTCTGCAATACCTTAAAGGCGTCGCCCTGTTCTTTAAGGTCCACCTATTGGTTCTTTATGTTGTTTCTCTCTCTTCACTGGACCCTGACTGACACAGGTTTTCCCCAGATGGAGTGTAAGTGGGAGAGCTCGTGAGTTTCTGTACATTCAGGACTGGTGTGAGGACAGCATTATGTGGGGACAGACAGGATCGAGGGGAAGAGGTGCACGCGGCAAACTGTAAGTGGAAGGAAGCAGCAGGATTGATGATTGGAGACGGAGTGAGGACACAGGGTGTAGAACAGACGAGGTTTCTCTCCTGGTGGTGGAAAGAATGGTGATGCCATGGAAGACTGAGAGAGTTGGGAAAAGAATGAGTCCAGCTGTGGGGATATGAGATTGGAGATATTTTAAAGGCACCGTATAAAATGCAGCTGAAATTCAAGGGAGAACTAGAGTGGGACTGTGGCTGAATTTCCTGAGGACGTAGAACAGGGTGGAGGGACAGGAGTTGCCAGGTAACTTGGAAGAAGAGGCTTAATGCGAAGTCCAGCGTGGGGTGGGCCGTAACAGGTAGGGATGGCCTCCTTTTAAATCCCCGTACAGCTTAAGAACTATAGGTCCACTGTTGCAACCAGAGGAAGCTATCAGTGACGATGTCAGATTCTGTTATTGTTCACGCAGACAAACTCCAACTCTGGCTCTGTCAGTCCAGTAGAGCGTCAGTGAAAAGTGTTGCCTTTAATTTTTTAAGATGGGAGCAGGTGAGCAAACTCTGAATGTTGTCATCAAATAAAACGCACAGCAAACGTAATCTGGCCCACAGTTAATAACATTCACGGTCATTCTGG